>NC_056744.1:471993659-472096159 GCF_019279795.1 Protopterus annectens | reverse complement strand
GCTTGACAAGCCACGCTGCTTCACTAGAGACAGCTTGCACCTGTCACCCTTAGGCTTTTGAATGCTTGCCAAGGCTCTTGCCACCCCCATAGTGCCTTTTTTAGGCAAGGCTCAAAAGACAAACCCCCTGCCGTAAATAGCGCAAGTAACAAAAAACTGAGGGTAATGCTACTCAATGCCAGAAGTCTAAACCTCAAAATGCACGCACTCGAGGCACTCCTCAGTATGGAGAAAATCAATATATGTGCAATAACAGAAACCTGGTTTATGGCTCCAGAGAGCACCCCAGCACTACCAGGCTACAACTCATACCATACATTTCGACCACAGAACCCAAACCAAAATACAAAAGACGGGGGCGTATCCATATTCATCAAGGATACCCACACCTCCAGGTTAGTGGCACAGCACGATGCTTCAGAGATCATCCACGTGCAACTAACGATGGGCAAAACTGCAATTCAAATTGTAGCTTGCTACAGATCACCCACCATGTCCCAGGAACCCCATTCTGCATTTCTGGAAACACTGAGAAACATAAAGGTCCTACCAAACACCCTAATATTGGGTGATTTCAATTACCCAAACATTAACTGTGAGAACTACTCAAGTACTAACTCCCTTGCCCAACTTTTCCTAGAATTTATAAACTCAAATGCCCTGGTTCAACTGGTCAACACTCCCGCCAGAGGTGACAACATATTGGACCTGGTCAGCACCAACATGGGCGACCGGTGTTCCACACCAGAGGTCAATCCCTTGCTGGTTAGATCTGACCATAAACAAATCACTTTGGATATCCATATTCCGCCCCCACCCCCGGCAAGAAAGCCACCGTGAAAAACTTTTCAAAAGCAAACTTCACATTACTTAAGACCGAGGTGGAAAGTTTCAAAGCCCCCATGCTGAAGGATAACACTGTCCAAGCTGCAACATCCTTTACTAATGCATTCTACGGGCAGCTACAAGAATGCATGGATCGTGCCATCTCAAGCAAAACCAAGACTCAATCCTCCAAGAAAAGGAAACCAGTCTGGTGGACTCCTGCCATAAACAAGCTATACAATAGAAGGAGGAAACTAGTATAGAATGAGTAAAATCCCAAGAAGGGAAGACATCCCTGATCAGTATCAGCAAGAAACTACGATCCCTCATAAAATCATCCAAGGTGAGCTTTGAAAGAAAAATTGCCAAGGATTCCAAAGATAACCACAAGGCATTCTTTAGCTATGTCAAGAATCTAAGTGGCAATGCTCAGATCTGCTCAGAGTTAGTGCAGAATGGCACAAAATACACTGAACCGACCAATATCGCCAACATTCTGGCAGACAGGTTCAGCGCAAACTTCACCCCCCTCTCACCCCCAAAAGGCCATAATCATACCAAAAGAATGTAGAGTCCCTGAAATCACAGACACTCAGGTTAAAACAACCCTCTCCAAAGCCAAAAACACAGCATCAATGGGACGAGACGGTGTGCCAGGCTGTGTCCTACATGAGCTCAAAGACGAACTAACCCCTCACCTAAACACACTGTTCAAACTCAGCCTCTCCACATGCAACATACCCATAGAGTGGTGCACAGCAACGGTTATTCCACTCCACAAAGGTGGAGCCACAACAGACTCCTGGGAACTATTTCCCTATATGCCTGACTAGCTTGGTCTGCAAGGCTATGGAGCGCATCATCATGGAAATCATTAACAGAGACATTTGGAACCTCCAAACACTGGACCCTACCCAGTTTGGCTTTGTTAAGGGCAGATCATGCCTCCTAAACCTGGTGGACTTCTTTGAGACAGTTATCAAGGCTATAGATGAGGGAAAGGTGGTACACACAGCCTACCTATACTTTGCTAAGGCCTTCGACACCATTCCCCATTCTGGTATTATAGACAAGCCCACCAGCCTGAACATAAACCCCTACATCACAAGATGGGTTGCCAACTGGCTCATGGACAGAACCCACATGGTGAGAGTTTAGGGGAGCTAAGTCCGTCTCTAAACCAGTTACAAGTGGTGTTCCCCAGGGCTCAGTCCTAGGACCCCTCCTGTTTGGCATATACTTCTCAGAGGTACAGGCAAGCACAGGAGGACTATGGCTGACCAAGTTTGCAGATGACTGCAAACTAGGGGTTATAACTGACTCTCCAGCTGACAGAGACATCCTCCAAAAGGGTCTTACTGAGACAGATACCTGGTGTCAAAACATGACCTCAAGCTAAATGTCAAAAAGTGCATAGTCATCCTCTTTGGAAAAAACAAAGTACCCACAAACTACCACATAGGTGGTAGTCCCCTAAATACGGAAGACGTAATAAGGGATCTGGGGACCCAAGTAGATAGTAATCTCTCCTTTGATAATCACATTGCCAAAGTGGTTAGAAAATCCTTCTACATGGCCCACCTAATCACAAAAGGGTTCGCATCCAGATCAAAAGAGGTCATTGTGCCCCTCTACTCATCACCCATCAGACCCATCTTAGAGTACAATGCCCCATTTGGGATGTACCTTACAAGACACCTGCAACAGCTGGAAAGACCACAGAAGTACCTCACCAAGAGGATCAAAGGCCTCAAACAGATGCCTTATGCAGCTCGACTGAAGAAACTCCAGTTGTACTCAGTTGCATACCACCTACTCAGAGGTGATCTCTGCCTGACATACAAGGCCATGTCCAACCCAGAATTGATGGACATGCTCCACCTAAAGAAAACCTTATCTGCTTGAGCCACACGCTCTAGGGATCTAAATCTCACCATAACAATAAATAGGACATGCTGGAGGGATAGATTCCTTTCCCAGAGAATTCCCATGTTTTGGAACAAGATCCCAATCTACATTAGGCAGAGCTCCTCGCTAACACTCTTTAAAAGAAACCTTGATGATTGGATGGGAAACAGAAAGTTTGCCTCAGGGATCACTTCAATGGCTCTGCTGGACAGAGGCACAGGGAACTAATCTAAGGGGGTGGCAAAAGCCAACATATTCTGGCTAGGTTTATAAATGCCTTCGGGCAGATAGCCTAGTACCCACCTATGAACCTATGAACCTAAGAAAGCCCATACATGACATATTTTCTTTGGAGTCTGTGCATATCCAACCATAGCAATCATGGGAGATTTCATTGTCAGCTGAAAAGAAGCAATTGACTCCTACTCACATCTTTTAATTCACCTTTATGGCCTTAGTCAAACTATCTGTGCTACCATCAAAACCAAGTGTTAAGTATGCTGGACTAAATTCAATTTCATGCTTTCCATCATGTGATTATCTGGACTGATATCAGACTCTTTTTGAGTCAACCTGCTAATTTTTGCCTGTGTCCTGGAATGTGATGATTAAAGACAGCATCAGTATTTTATTGTTATGGAAACTAAACCCTTCAACCACTGGTACTTTGTATTAATCATTAAGGAATTATGCATGTCTGAGCCATACTGTTCTAGATATTCACTTAATTATGTATAACTTCCACAATAACCTCCTATAAACTCTTAAAAGTATGATCACCTTAGATGAAGTAAAACAAAGATCAGAACCTTACCTAAGTGTTCCCTGAAATCACAGCCCTGAAAACCCTATACAAATGACTCCATAGACCATACTGCCGGGGAAATATACTGCTCACTTATTATTTTATTGAGAACTATATTATGATAAAGGCAAAGTCTAACAACTTCACATAATTGCTAAACAACATTCTTAATCAGGATTATTCTGATGCATCCATCTTTTTAATTCTATCCTAAACTTTCACCTTGGTTAACAATTTACTGCAGTGTTTTGCTAATGCTGTCCCTTTTCACATTAAGCACAGTTGTTATCTAGTTATTTAGCTAATAGACTGCAGTGTGTGAAAAGGGCAGATTTGTCTGTCAATATCAAATAGTAAGAACCTGAATGTTGTATTTTTATTATTCACTGAAGACCATCTTATCCGGAGTTATGATGATTCCATAAGCATTTGTGCTGTATCACTACTGATCACATCACATTCCACTGCTAAAGTTGCTTCATGAAAGTAGGACATTGGTTTTCTGAGTTTCATCCACATCTAATGTAAGCAGGGTAATGTCCTTCGGTCCTTGTGCCATGACCTACCTCAATTCATCTAAACCAAAAATTTGCTATTCAAATAGATGTTCATAGGTTCATAGGTTCATAGGTTCATAGGTAGGTACTAGGCTATCAGCCCTGGGGCCTATACAAGCTCAGCCAAAAAGGTACCCTGGCTTTGCCACCCAAGAAAATTATTTTCCTGTGCCACTGTCGAGCAGAGCCACAGAGATGATCCCGGTATGAATTTCCTATTTCCCATCCAATCAACAAGATTTTTCTTGAAGAGTGCTAATGAGGAGCTTTGTTTGATATAGACAGGTAGTTTATTCCGAGTATGGGAAATCTCTGGGACAGGAATCTATCCCTATGGCATGTTCTGTTTATTGTGGTGACAAGGTTTAATTTAGGTCCCTAGAGCGTGTAGCTTGGAGGGATTGGGATTTCTTTAAGTGGAGCATGTCCAACAGCTCTGGGTTTGACATAGCTTTGTATGTTAGGTAGAGATCACCTCTGAGTAGGCGATATGCAACGGAGTAAAGCTGGAGTTTTTTGAGATGGTCTGCATAGGACATCTGTTTGAGGCCAGTAATCCTCTTTGTGAGGCATTTCTGTGGCCTTTCCAGTTGTTGTAGATGTCTTGTGAGGTACATACCAAAAGGGGCATTGTACTCTATAATGGGTCTAATGAGTGATGAATAGAGTAGAACAATGACCTCATTTTTTTCTTCATGAGAAACCTTTTGTGATGAGGTGTGCCCCGTAGAAGGATTTCCTGATTACTGTGGCAATGTGATTATCAAAGGAAAGACTACTGTCCACCTGTGTCCCAAGGTCTATTATCACACTTTCGGTGTTAAGTATACTACCGCCTATGTTGTAGTTCATGGGTACAGAGTTTTTACCAAAGGGGATGACAATGCACTTTTTGGCATTGAGCTTGAGGCCATGGCTTTGACACCAGGCATCTGTCTCAGTGAGGCCCTTTTGTAGGATATCCACATCGTTAGAAGTTTCAATTATGGCTCCTAGTTTGCAGTCATCTGCGAACTTCATTAGCCAAAGACCTTCTGTGTTAGCCTGTACTTCAGAAAAGTAGATACCAAACAGGAGAGGACCCAGGACTGAACCCTGTGGTACTCCACTTGTCACTGGTCTGAAGTCGGATTTGGAGTCTGCTACTTTCACAGTGTGGGTTCTGTCAGTGAGCCAGTTGGCAACCCATCTTGTGACATAGGGATTTATACCTAGATTAGTGAGATTATCTATAATTCCAGAGTGGGGGATGGTGTTGAATGCCTTGACAAGATCTAGATGGGCTGTGTGAACCACATTACCCTTGTCTACAGCTTTGGTGACTGCTTCAAAAAAGTCTATCAGGTTTAGGAGACATGATCTACCTTTTACAAACCCAAACTGGTTGGGGTCCAGAGTTTGGAGATTACCAATGTCTTTGTTTATAAGTTCCATGATGATACGTTCCATGGCCTTGCAGACCAGGCTCGTCAGGCTAATGGGGCGGTAGTTCCCGGGGTCCATGGTGGCTCACCCCTTGTGGAGTGGTATAACCGTCAATGTGCACCATTCAGCAGGCACAAAGCCTGAGGTGAGGCTATGATTGAACATGGTACTTAGGTGGGGTGCCAGTTCATTCTGTAGTTCATGTAGAACGCAGCCTGGGATGTTGTCTGGTCCCATGGATGCTGTGTTCTTGGGCTTGGAGAGTGTGGTGTTTACCTGTGCAGCTGTGATTACAGGAACTTTGCATTCTTCCGGTATAGAGATGGGCTCTTTAGTGGGTGGGGGTAAAGTTAGCACTGAGCATATCTGCCAGAATGTTGGCAATATCAGTTGGGTCTGTATATTTAGTCCCATTGTGCTGTAACTCAGAGCATATCTGAATGCTGCCATTGAGATTCTTGACATAGCTATAAAATGCTTTGTGGTTGTCTTTAGAATCAGTGGCAATTTTGTTTTCATAACTAGCTTTGGAGGATTTTATCAGGGATCGCAGCTTCTTACTGAGACTGACCAGGGAGCTCCTACACTCATGGGACTTTACTCTCTTTTGCAACAGTTTCTTCCTTCTGTTGTACAGTTTGTTTATGGCAGGGGAACCACCAGATTGGCTTCATTTTTTTGGAGGGTAGCGTCTTGGTTCTGTTTGGGATAGCATGATCCATGCACTCATGTAAGCATTTATAAAGTGCAATTGTGTAGGATTCAGCAGTCGTAACTGTATTATCCATCTGCATGGGTGTCATGAAGTTCGCCACTTCTGTGTTAAGCATGAGATTGGCTTTGGAGAATTTTTTTCCATGGTTTCATTAATAGGGGGGTGGGGGCAGGATGTGGATATCTAGGGTAATTAGTTTATGGTCGGATTGGACCAATGAGGCGTTGACTTCAGGTGTGGAACACCGGTCACTCATGCTGGTAATGACTAGATCTAGGTGGGGGTGTGGATAAGTTGATCCAAGGCATTAGAGTTTATGAATTCCAGAAAGCGTTGAGTGAAGGAGTTGGTACATGAGTAGTTTTCCCAGTTAATGGTGGGGCAGTTGAAATCGTTCATTATTAGGGTGTTTGGTTGAACCCTAATATTTTCCAGTACATCAAGAAAAGAAGAGTGGGAATTCTGGGGCATGGTGGGTGATCTGTAGCAAGCTACAATTTGGATAGCAGTTTTGCCCAGAGTTAACTGCACCTGGATAACCTCGGCTGCATTATGCTGAGCAACTAGCCTGGAGGTGTGGATATCCTTAATGAATATGGACACACAACCACCGTTAGTGTTCTGGTCCAGGTTACATGGCCGAATAGTGTGGTATGAGTTATAGCCTGGTAGTGCAGTTGTGCTCTCTGGAGCCTTGAACCAGGTCTCAGTCACTGCACAGATATCAATGTTCTCCATTTTAAGGAGTGCCCCGAGTGAGTGCATTTTGAGATTTAGACTTCTAGCATTGAGTAGCATCACCCTCAGTTTTTGCTTGCCTATTCCTGTTATGGTGGTGAATTTGTCATTTGAACCTTGCCTAAAAAAGGCACTATAGGGGTGGCAAGAACCTTATCCAGTATTTGGAATCCCAGGGGTGACAGGTGCAGGCCATCTCTGGCAAAGCATCGTGGTCTGTCGACCATGTCATCCCAGGCAGACAGATATTGGATCCTTTTAGAATGGCAACAGAAACTTAGCCAATTGTTGAAGTCAGTCATTTTGTCCTTGTACTGCGGCATCATTCTGGGTGATGGCAGAATGCTACTCAGGGCTAGGGTCGTACCTGCCTGGGCTACAAGATTGGAGAGCTCTTCCATGTCTCTTTTCATGTAGTCCAGGGAGGTACATCTCATGTCATTCACACCAACATTGACAATGACAGAGTCATATTTGTACTTGTTGTGGAATGACCTGAGTGCATGGGTTGTGTGGCGGATCCTGGCACCTGACAGGCAGCTGACAGTAACCTTCTCCTTGTTTAGCCTGGTGAGTGGGACATCAGTGTGCCTGACTATAGAGTCGCCTATTACTAGTATGTTGGGTATGTTGTTTTGCCTTATTGGCTGTGGTTGAGTGGCACACTGAGTCTGCGGGCTATGTGTCATTTGGGTTGTGTTGGGGGATGGAGATTGCTTGCATTTCTGCTTTGGAGGTCTCTTTTGCTTAGACAGATTATTATTGAGAGCCTCCGCAAATGTTTTTGTGTTACTATGTGTGGATTTTGGTGGTGTAGATTTAGTGAGACTATGTGATGAGTGTGGTGTGGTGCAAGTGTTTACCTTCTCCTCTTGACTGTCAAGTTCAGTCTTGATTGGAGAGTGCTTTATCTCCAGTTTGGCTAGATAAGTGCATCTCTCACAGGTTATAGTGTTGGGTGGTAGTAGGAGAGGGTTGTCTGTGTACATGAGGCAATTTCTACATTGCCCCAAGATGCCCAGATTCACCAGATAGACAGGAGAGAACACTGGGAGTTGACCCTTGGACATGCCTGAATAAAAATCTATTTTCCTCTAGATAAATGAGAAAAGTGAGTACAAGAGCTGTTTTTCTCTAAGCGAGTGAGGAAAGTAAGTACCAAAACTGTTTTCCTCTAGGTAATGAGGGAGGTTGAGTGTTGTAGTAATTAGTAGGTTATTTAGTGCTTACAAGTTCTGAACAAGTGCTGATCATGAATAAGCAAATTCAAGTGCTAAAACTAAGAATCTGTATCTGGACTAAACTAGTTACAGGAAAGGGGGGGAAGTGCAAATGCGGGCTTTTAAATCAGAAAGTTGAGAGAGATGGAAAAACTGCCCAAATGGCCAATAACTACAATTTCTGGGCCAGAACCACTCCTTATGTGGTAGAGAGGTTACCTAGTGCTTACCACTCCCACTGATAAGCTAGAAGGCTTCCCTCTAACACAGAAAGCTTGGGGGGCTCAGAAGCTTACATACAGTCCTGGATTCAGCAAATCTGAATCTGGACTACACTAGTTACAGGAAAGGTATATATATATATATATATATATATATATATATATATATATATATATATATATATATATATATATACATATACAGAAAAGCAGCTAAAACAACAATAAAAACAATTCAAATGCAATGCAAGCTAGCACACTTGAGTATGTAACAATGTTAGACCAAACAGTTTAAAAATGCAATTAAATGAAAAATGACTAAAAAAAAAGTGCAGAAGAAGTCTATAAGGTAGAATGAGGTAAAGAGATGGGACTGGTGGGGGTGTCTCAGATCAAATCTACAGTGGGGGTGGGTAACTGCAAAAGCCTCCAAATTTAAACAAATGTCCATTTAACATGATTAATTCCATAAAACCACTTGGGGTTAGAACTTACTATGATCTCAGATTTGATTTAAATATCAAAGCAGTACTCCTGTAGGGTTATCAAAACATCTAACTAACCTGTCATGACAAACACCTTTTGACTGAACATTTCTTTATAATTACTATGTCAAAAGATTTTTTGAGTAAAAAGAGCAACTTTATTTTTGCACAGACGTTAGCATTTTACACATTTAATAGGCATGCATATTACAGAGTGATTTTCAAACACAAAAGCCAGAAATGTTTATAGGCAAATTACTAAAGGCAACATACTATGAGATAACTACATTATTTAGAAATGGAATATAAATGGTGTAATTAGGCTTTATCAAACAAGAGTGGCCCAGTAGTTCTTATCATGTGCTCTTTCCATAACCAGGCAGCTGACATGCAGTATTAGCTAAACAAATGTTCCATTTTATGCGTAGTATACATGTTAAACAAGTAGGAAAAAACAATACATGATTAACATCATAATGAACTGCTTCATATTACTTTACTTTTTTACTTTTACTGCTATTTTTTTAAATGAGAAGCATATTTATTGAATTGCCACTTATGACATAGGCAATCATACATTTATAGAAATTAAAACAAACCATATTGACATATTTTCAGTTGCAAACATTATACATCACATATAATACAGTCATTAATCAATTGAGCATTACATAGCTCATTCAATTCCTGCCTTCTTTTAACCTCTTTCCTCCTCCAAGACATTACTCTGCATGCATTGCCCACAACTCCCGTTTTCCTTGTAATTTCACTATGTCATTTGTAATATCACTATGTTAAGTTCCATATCTGATGTTGCATCTACTGTTAGACTTGCTGTATCTCCTATAAGCTATTTTGTATATATTGTTTGTCATGCTGTATTTACTGTTAATAACATTGTATGTACTGTCACTTTTTGTGGAGCTTTTCTCCCTGGGCCTCGACTGAAAATGGGTTCTGCCCAGTCGGACTTTTCCAGTAAACAAATCTAAAATAATAATAAATAATTTGCGCCTACCCTTTTCTAAAGATCACACTTCCAGTTCTTTTATCTCTGTTACTATATTCACTATTTCTAGTACAGCTGGTTTAGACTTTGATTTCTATTTTGTAGTAATTGTTTTTCTGGCAGCCACCAGAATTAAACTCAGCAAGAGCTTACTATGTCTCAGCATTTCCAGTTCTATATCATCATCATCATCAGCCCCCTTTTTCCCATTTTTCTACATGGGGATGGGGTATCACGTTAACTGTCGCCAGCTCTCTCGATTCAGTGCCACACTCCTGCCTTCTTCAACTCTCATGCCTGACTGTCGCAGGTCTTCTTTTGCACAATCCATCCACCTCTTTGCTGGATGTCCTCGCTTCCACTTACCTTCTTCCTGTCTGTCCCAAATCTTCCTCACCACATTGCTTTCTGCTTTTCTACACATGTGCCTAAACCACCATAATCTGTTCACTTTGATATTTTCTGCAACTGGAGCTACTTTGGCTTATGCTCTTATGCCCTAATTTCTTCGTCTGTCCCACAGTGTGCATCCTACCACCCTTCTCAGGCACTTAATTTCCATCACCTCTAGCTTCTTTGTCTGTTCTGCCTTTACTGCCCAGGTTTCTGTACATACAGTAGTACTCATCGCACCACCGTCTTGTACACCTTACTTTTTAGCTTCTTTGGCATTCTTCTGTCATAGACTACACCTGATACTCTATGCCAGTTGGCTGCATCCCCTCTGATTCTAGCTTTGACTTCTTCATTCAGACTTCCCTTCTCCTCAACGACCCCTCCCAGATACTTGAAGCTTTTTACCTTTTCCACTGCCTGCCTTTCTATCTCTATTCCCGGCTCCTTCTGATTTCCACAATTTACTGCCATTACCACTGATTATCTGTGCTTAGTTTCGATCCATGTGCTTTCAGTTTTGGATTCCATTCTCCTATCCTTTGCTGAAGTTTTAGCTCAGAGTCATCCTGTAATGCCACAACATCTGCATACAGCAACTTTGTTGATCTGTCCCCTCTGATCTGTTTGCTAATGTAGTCCATCAGCAGTATGAGTAGCAATGGGCTCAGAGCTGAACCCTCATGTACACCCACACCCACTGGGAACCCCACTGTGAGGCCGAACACTGTTCGTACTTGAGTCATTGGGTCTTTGTACTACCAATGTTTCTGGGACTTCAAACTACCACAGTACTGGTAAATCAGCTTTCGTGGGACCTTGTCATATGCTTTCTCTAAGTCTAGGAATGGCCAGTTGGACTTTCTCCTTATCTCTAGCTTCTGTATCTAGCGTCTATCTAGAATATACCAAATCTATATCACAGCTCAAAAAACAAATAATTTCCTTAGTTATACTGATTTGCCAACCCAGTATTTCTGATAGAGTAGTCTGTAGGGAATTTTTAAATTTTGCCAACTCATTACACTTCCAAAAATATGTTCCCAATTACCATATGATTTTTCTTAATGCAGAAGAACTTGTTACAAAGTGAAGGATGCCTGCATTACCATATTACTTTTCTTGGTGCAGAAGGACTTGGATAGTCAATACAAAGTGAAGGACACCCGGTATTGCATAGTTATGTGTTCTTTAAGCACACTCATTAGAAAAAGTATACCCAGTACCTTATTATGAAGTAATTATCATGTATCCCTTCAATAAATGAACTACCTTAGAAAGCTTTACAGAATGATATATCCCATCTTGAAATCTTACATTTACTTGCCTGCACCATACAAAGATTAACATCCTCCACAATCAACACTAAGACTCAACTTTTGTTGTGTATCAACAGCTTTAGAGCACTCTTCCCGCTACTGTATTTCAAGTGTCACCCTAAACTGTTAGAGATTAGTCAAGCAGCTTTGTCCCACATTGACCTGGCAGCACCCTCCACCCATGCAACAAGCTTCTAGTGTTCCTGATTCATTTTCCTGTCAATGCACACTGCCAGTAAAATCACGTAATGCAGTTCAAGATAAACACAATTCAGTAACTATCTTGTATCCTTTGCTTAATGTTAACACTTTGGGGCATATGCTGAATATACTGCAGCTACCTAAGCTGAAAGGATATGAATGCGCAAATTTCTGTCTATGTTCTGTATATGATTAAACAGTGAAGCATGTTTAATCTCTCTAACTTACATTTTGGAAGTCCGGACGGTGGCAGACTTTCAGTACTTGTACATCAACTTATATGTTCATCCCTTTAATAAGCTTTCTAGTATTTCCGAAGCTTTTACCTTAAAACCACTGCAGAAAGTGGGTTTTGAGATAAAAAGCTCAATAATTATTAGACAGTAAAATAAATAAAGCAAGCAAAGAGATCCGTCCATGCATCCATATATAAATAAGGTACTTACGTATTATCACAACCAGATTGAGTAGTTGTCCTACTTCCTAATGTTATGCCGAAAGTCATTTATCCTGCATTGGCAAGGGCCGTTTAAAGTCCAACTCACTTTCCTATCACCTCGGTTCTGCAACAGAGGCAGGAATAATGGCCCAATTCCGTCTTCCGGGTTAAGTCCTTTACTGCCGTAACTGAGGCTAACAGTTGGTTAAGACATACAGTTCTAGCTTGCCTGTAATAGTGGTATGTCACCCTTTTCATTTTTGTTTTTGTTTACATCTGCATTTTTAAAGGTTGCATGTTGATGTGACTTTATGTAGGGCTGAACCTTCCATGCTTTCATGTGTTTTTTTTTTTTTTTTGGGGGGGGGGGGTTACAGTACCGCAATCCTACTTAAGAGGCTTCGGAAAAAGAAAAGGGAGAATCCCTGTGTTGTAATATGCAGTGCAATGACTTGTGTATTGAGGTTAATTGGTTTTTCGACAACTCTATCCTAACTATTTTTTGACTGTGAAAGAATCTGTGCTTGGAAATGTAAAAGTGCTGCTTGTTATAAACTGCTCTGTTCATTTCATTTTGTATGGAGGTGCTGCAGTAAAAGATGGACCCAGGTAGACAGATCCAAATTTCTGTTCCTCTGTCACAGACAAGGTGAAGCATTACTGATTTGCAGTCCACACACCCCTTTCCACTGCACAAAACCTTTGTTTCGCGATAACATCAGGAGTTATGCCTAGTCCCCAATCTGGTTGCGATAATACGTAAGTACCATAAATAATAACACCACCATTTCCATATGAAACATGTTAAAGGAATCTGAAGGTTTACTCCCTTTGAATTACTAAACCAAGAAAATCTCTCAGAGTATTTTTTATTGGAGATCTTAGGCTGACAGATATGTTGTGTTATTGATAGACAATAATTAATGACAGGATCTAGTAACAACAGCGGAATGAAAATTATTTTAGTTGATATAAAAGGATAAAGAACCTAGGTGACCTAAACCCAATTAACAGCTTATGAAGCTACAGGTGCTGGCACAGGGAAGGCGGACAATGACAAGACATAGGCAGGCAAAAGCAGATTGTAAAGATGACCAGGATGATATCCAAAAAATTAGTAAATAATTATGTCTCCTTTAAACCTGCCTTGAGAAAGAGTTGTTTACATCACTAAGTTCTCTGATCAGATGTTGTCATGTGATTTGTTCTTAGTTTTCATTGGATGTAGCTTTACTTAAATATATGAATGATTTGCTGGTTTTAACATATGATCTGAAGAAGCAGAGTTTCTGCAAAGGCACTCACCATTTTTACAATTATTTTATTAAAGCTGCTCAGCCTGTTGTGGATGTCAGATTTCTACTTAATGACAAGACATAGCCTGTCCACCTCTGTTTGTGAAAATTGGAAGAGGATGTGTACTTTGCATGCTCTCCATGGAAGAATTTGCATGGAGGTGCTGTCTACATAACGAGGGCTGGTAATAATGGTATTACATAAGAAGACATGGTCATATAGAGCAAGGTCCATTGCATGACCCCACCCGCCCTGGAAATTTACAAGTATATATTGAGGAAATGCAGTGATCAGCATGTGTCAAAATTTTCTCTACAGACAACAGTACCTACTCTTGGACCCACTGTCTTCCTGCACCCATCATCAGAGCCTGGCCCACTAGCAACCAAGGGACAGAGCGTTTAAGCTGTCAGGTGAGGCTTCATAACTCATGGTATTGGGAAGTGTAGAGTTTAGGTTGAGTCACACAGTCACAGATTTCAACCCTACCTGAGTAATCATGCAGCCGGTATTTAGCCAAAATAAAAAATCCATGGACTACATAATGGAGGGGGTGAAAATCTTTGGGGACTGACATCTGAAAAGAGTTGTGACATACAATTCCCATAACTTTGCTTCTTGGTAGGACCACAAACCATTTTTTCTGCATATAATTACTTGAGGACACATTATTCAATGTTAGAGCATTTACTAAATCAAATCTTTAAAATTACTCAGGATGTTGTTTTTAAAATTTCATTGATGGAATCCGCATCTATTTTTTTACTATCATCATCATCACCATCATCAACCCCCTTTTCTCCCATGTTGTATAATGGCTCAGGGCGTCATGTTACTTGTCACCATCTCTTCCTATTCAAAGCCGCTCTCCTAAATTATTCGACAGTCATGCCTGACTGCTGTAGGTCTTCTCTCACACGGTCCATCCACCTCTTTGCTGAATTCCATAATTTCCACTTGCTTTTTTCCTGTCTATCTCAAGTCTTCTTTACCAGATTGTCTTAAGCTTTTCTGTACATGTACCTGAACCACCATAATCTGTTCTCTTGACCTTTTCTGCAATTGAAACTACTTTGGCTTCTGCTCTTATATCCTCACTTCTTCATCTATCTCACAGTGTGCATCCTACCAGGTATCCCAGGCACTTCATCTCCATCAGCTCTATTTTCCTCAACTGCTCTGCCTTTATTGCCCAGGTTTCTCTGCCATACATTAGTACTAGTCAACCACTGTTTTGTACACATTCATTTTCAGTTTTCTTGCCATTCTTTGTCATACAATATCCTTGACACTCTGTGCCAGTTGACTGCAGCTCCTCTGATTCTAGCTTTCACCTTCTCATTCAGACTCGCATTCATACTGCTTAACCTCTTAGTGGAAGAACTCTGGACAAACTCTGACATAATGGGGGGCAAAAGCTCAACAACAAGGACACATTTTAAATATTACTCTTATAGACTTATAAAGTTGCTAGAAAAACAGGATTTATCTTAGCATACATTTTCCGAAGGATATGAAGTCTGAAACTCAAATGCATGTCATTATTTAGTAACTTTGATCTCCAAATCATTGCAATGATTTGGCAGAAAAACACAAATTTTATGAGGAACAGACCAAAACATGAGACAGAAGTCTGCACATTATGCGAAAATCAGGCAGTTGAGAGGTATGCTTCCCTTCTCTTCAGCTACCCCACCCAGATATTTCAGTTTTGCATTCTATTCCCCTACCCTTTGCTGAAGTTCTTGCCCAGAGTCTGCCTGTAATGTCACATCATCTGCTTACAGCAGCTTTTTTTACCTGTTCCCTTCCCCTCCAACCTGTTTGCTAATGTAGTCCATCACCAGTATGAAGAGCAGTGGGCTTAGAGCCGAACCCTGATGCACACCCACTCTTACTGGGAACTTATTTGTAAGACCAAACACTGTTCATACTTGAGTTATTGTGTCCTTATACATAACTTGCACTTATTCTACCAGTGTTTCCAGGACTTTGAACTACCACAGGACTGCCTAAATCAGCTTTCTTGGGATTGTGTCATATGCTTTTTCCAGTCCTAGGAATGCCCAGCTGGAGTCTTTCCTTATTTCTAGCTTCTTATCAAGTATCTGTCTCAATGCAAACATCAGGTCAGTTGTGCTGTTCCTGATCTGAATCTGAACTGCTCATTTCCCATCTTACTTTCTATTACTTGGTATTTTCATTTATCAATCACATTATCCAGAAATTTCATGCAGTGTGATAGGAGTTTGATAACCTTGTGCTGCCCAGAGTTGTGAATGCCCCATTTGTTCCTGAACACTGGCACTAGTATGCTTATTCTTCAATCATCTGGGATAAGGCTTTTCTCCATACTGCTATGAGTACCCTCAGGAGCCAATTCTCCCCTGTCTCACCCAACATCTTGATCATCTCTGCTGTGCCCTCATCTGAGCCTGATGCTTTTCTTACTTCATTTTCCTTAGTTCTGTTCTTACTTCTTCTAGACTGGGTTCCTTCCCTTCTCTCACCGTAGACTGGGTCTGAGGCAGTACAGCTTCTGTGGGGTTTTCTTCATTTAGAAGCTGCTAGAAGTACTCCGTCCATCTGCCTGGTGAGCAGTTATATGCTGGCATGCCTTATGAAGGGTGTCTGAATATTTTCTTTATCTTTCTGTCTTTGCCTTGCAACTGGATAGAGTTTCTTTGTGCCAGCTACTAAGTCACTTTCCAGAAGTTGGTAAAGTGCCTCTGATGCCTTGTTCTTTACTGTTGCTGCCGATGATTTTGTGCCAGCTACTAAGTCACTTTCCAGAAGTTGGTAAAGTGCCTCTGATGCCTTGTTCTTTACTGTTGCTGCCGATGATTTTGTGCCAGCTATTGAGTCACTTTCCAGAAGTTGGTAGAGTGCCTATGATGCCTTGTTCTTTACTGCTGCTGCCAGTGATGATGATGATGATGATGATGATGATGATGATGTCACAAGCATTCAAATCCCTGCACCACAAATACATATACAATACAATCATTATTTATGTGGGTGTAAATTACTAGAAATGTACCTCCCTGGACTATGTGAACAGAAACATGATGGAGCTCTCAGAATACATATCTGAGGTGGGTATTAACCTAGCCTTGAGCAGTACTCTACCATCACCAGGAATGGTGCAATGATATGATCAAAAGATTATTTACCTCAACAACTGGCTTAGCTTTTGGTGTCATTCTAAAGGGGTACAATATGTGTCAGCCAGGGAAGAAATTATAGAAAGTCTAGACTGCTTTGCTGGGGGGGGGGGGCAGGAGGGGCTGCAACCCTCCCTCAAGGTTTTCAAATATAGGCTAAAACCTTGTTCAATCCTATTGTGTTTTTTTAGTCAGTCAGTCTTCTAAACCCTCCAACACAACTAAACAAAATCATCATGACAATATTAAGTTATTGTTGATCAGTGGTAGGAGCCTTAACAAAAAAACTATATACACTGCAAGCAGTACTTACCCAGGAAAATGCAGATACATGCATCATCACAGAGACTTGGATCAAGACCAGTAACAGCACTGCATCAGTGGTGAGCTTCAGTACCTTTCACTTGTACAGGCCCGTCATAGTAGAGGTTGGGACTGAAGGTGGAAGAGTCTCTATATTCTTAAAAAAAACTCACCACCAGACTCTTAAATAAGATAATGACTTGGACATACTCCATGGCAAGCATATTATAAACCAAACTCTTTATCACATCATAGCTAACTACAGGACACTATCTTTGCCCCCTGTGGCCCATACCTCCTATCTAACCAGTATGCAATCCCTATGTATTAACCCAAACACCATTCTTATTAGAGACTTCAACTATCCCACCATCAACTGGGAGACTTATACATCCTCACATATACATGAGTAGATGTTTCTAGAATTTATAAATACAAACGTCCTGAACTAGTTGTTTGCACCCCAACCAGGGGAGAAAAAATCCTGGATTTGGTCCTCATCAAAATGGGACAGCTCTGCTCCCCTCCTATATAATCTCTCCCCTGGTCAAATCACACCACAAGTCACATTCACCTTAATACTGAAGCTAGAAGTATCCTCAGTATTCAAAGATTATGCAAAGGCTAATCCACTCAAACTGAGTGATGATCTGACTAATTTCCAAAAACCACTTACACCTTGATGATCCCAATGCTTTTGCAGAATGCTTACTATGTACATGCAAATAGTTGCTGCAATGTATCTGTCCAACTCAACAATAAATACAATGAAAATTCAAAACAAAATCCCTATGGTGGAACCCTAATATAAACAGGTTCTATAATAAAGGAAAAAGAAAACAGTAATTGTATACAAAAATGAATCTAAATCTCAAAAGCCAAAACTAGTCTTGCCAACTAAACAAAGAGATACAAATTCTGATCAAATCAATCAAAGGCAGATGTGAAGTAATATATCCACTCAGGTGAATGATAACCACAAACCCTTAAAGTTAGAAATCTTACAAAGAATGCACAGTGTGATGATCCCTACTCTGGGCCAGTAATCAAGGAGACTCAATCCTCACCACTGACACCACTGAGGGACAGCCACTAGGAACAAAAATGGATACACACCATATTTTCAGATTCAGCTGTCTGCACCAAACACAATTTCCCTTAAGAGGACACAGGGAACACCCTCCAGGCATGGGGCTGGACTGTTTTTCTCTCTCTCTCTCTCTCTCTCTCTCTCTCTCTCTCTCTCTCTCCAGGACCCAGACAAGACTCCACACTGACCACTTTGGAACTCTGCGTTCCTGTTCAAAGTAGCTGATACACACACTTGGATATTTGATTTACACAAACGCGTGCGCGCGCGCGCGCGCACACACACACACACACACACACACACACACACACACACACACACCTGGAAAGGTTGACATAGATTTACTAGCTGTGCCCCCCTCTGCCCAGAATATAAGGTAATTACACTGCCACCAGTCAGCTACTCTAAGGCTCTTATAAGGGTACCCATCTATACTGAGTAAAATTAATACTAATACAAAATGCACAATTTGACCAACGCAGCAAGGCTTTCAAGAGCAGCCACAGTGCCATCAAAATAAGTATAAGTACTCTTAAGATGTTAAAAGCATTCTCTAAAAGACCAGCAACGATGAAAGGTATAGAACATTTAATAAAAAATAATAAAATAGAAAACACGAGAATACTGAAAATCTAGTTACAATAAAAACAGAGTTTCAATCACAGGAGATATAAAAATAACATAGTTGGATTAGATTCACACAGATGCAGAAAAACAATATTTAACTAATCTCACTATATTGTGTTGATTGACTAAAGAATTACTGTTCCCTAGTTAAGCTACTTAATACAGCAAGGCAAGATGATGAGTGTTGAGTTGCTTACTACAGCAAGGCAAGATGAGGTGTGAGGTTGTGTGAGATATCTGTGAGAAATCTTTCCTGTCAGGTTCCAAAAAAAAGTGCTGCTGTGAGAGTTCTTGAATATCTTTCACTAATATCTAAAAAATAATTTTATTGCTGGTTATAGAATGACATCACATCTGGTCACCTGACTCTGGTACAATACACTATCAGAGCTTTGCTAAGATCTGTTGCAACATCTGAAAGCTATAAAACAATTTAAAAAATGTCTACCCTTCCAGCGTAGTTATTAGTTCACCCCTAAGGAAAATACAGTAAGATTCCTAGTCCTGGTTTTTACAGGCATTTTTGCCTCTGGTTGTAATCAGACATGTGTGATACAATCTTTATGGCCTAAAACAACCCTTTCATCTCCAACCTATTTTTCAAAATTAGCTGGACTGAGATTAACCACTTCTCTTCCAGAATTCTCTGTTCAAGCATACACGTTTAGTCAGTTCTAATAATAATGTCTGACTCACATGTATATCTCTTTTCTGTCCAGCAGGAACCACTATTATTGCATTTTAACACAAGCAACTCTACAAATACATTTTTAACACAAGCATGTGTACAAATCATTGTGATAGTCAAATGACATAAAATGCTTTACAAAATTTCAGCTACCTATGCTGGCATATGTTACACATGCACTGGCCTACTCTCCCTGACACAGATGACACTACCTCATGTCATCACACACAGCACTGTGCAGAGCTAATAGTAAATGATATCATGTACGCAGACCTAGAGGACATAGCCAGTTTACTAGTGGACAAATTCATTTCTGGCTTTACCTCCCACCTTCCCCTCCAGTATTCTCAGATCTAATATCCACCCCCCCCACAGATCTCTCAAGAACAAGTTCTCAAGGTATTATCTAAGGCCAAGAATACTAGGTCTATGAGGCTAGATAACATACTAGGATGACTATAGGCTATCTTGAAACTTGAACGGCTAGATCCCTTACAGAGGCTATTTAACATTAGCCTTAAAACAAACTTTGCATAAGATGAATGGAGAATAGCAATATTCATTCCCTTGCACAAAGATGAGGCTAAATAGACCCAGGTAATTACAACCCATAAGCATGACCACCCTCTTCTGCAAGGCTGTGGAAAGGATCATTATCAAAGTATTAAATAGGAAGTACAGACTCTGAACCCAACCTGGTTTCAATTTGTCAAGGGCAGGTACTGCCTAATTAACCTGTTTAACATCTTTGAAAAAGTTACAGGATGAGTACATATCAATGCACATTACCTATCTTGACAGTCCATAGTTAGACATCATAGATAAACATTCCCAGCTAAATGCTGAATCCTATGTAATTTGCTGGATATCAAACTGGCTGAAAAATAAACAGAGTAAGGCTAGGTGGCTGTACCTCCTCCACAAGACCCATTACTAGGGAAGTGCTCCAGGGTTCAGTCCTTAGGCCACTTCTCTTTGGCATTTACTTCTCAGAGATTAAAGCTAATGCTAAGGGATTGTGGCTGACTATACTGTAATAATCCCAAGGTGGATATCCAAACAAATGCACCGAACAAGCAAATCCAACTGGATAAGAAATCCACCGCTAGTAAAAGATTGGTCAACTCCAGAAAGAATGCTAACAAACATGGCAGTTTAACACAATGTATTTAAGCTATAACAATTCCACAGTAGCTTTTCATCCTCAATTGAACGGTCTTCAACAGAATAATTAGTAGTGCCATAATTACAATTTTTATATTAAGTGTACTTAATTAAATGAAAAATAATAGGCTTTTAAAAACAAATTAAAATTACATTTAAAATAAAAATACATTAAATTAGTTTAATTAAACATTCTGACTTTACATAAAATAAAATAAAATAAAATAATACTACACCTTAAAAATAGTAATACGTGTATGTATGTATGTATGTATCTATCTATATCTATCTATCTATATATATATATATATATATATATATATATATATATATATATATATAGTATGTGCATGTATGTATATAACAATTAAAATATGTATGGAAAGTTTATTACATGTGTAGCTCCCACTGTATTTCATTGTAGAAGTAATAGACTGCAGTTTTCCATTATACCACAATGTGGAGCTCCTTTTCAGGAATATAAAAGACAATTTCAAAAGTGAGAGAGGAGACTGGAACACTAGCTGAAGGAGGGAAGACTGAAAGACTAGCTCAAGGGAAAAGGGTGTTGCAGCATGACTGATTTTTTTTCTTCTAGTGTTTTGCGACAGATACATGAGTTAGTAGTTTGTGTCTGTCTCTTGCTGAAATCCTGGATGATGATATTTTGTGAATTTAGTAGATAAGTTCTGAAACCAGTAGTTCCACACATGCATATGATTCAGCAAGAAACGGAGTTCCCTTGGGCCTAGTGCAGAGATGCATTAGATGACTAACAGAGTTCTGGTGGGTGATTTTCCATTTTTCTCGTCGGAGGAACTGCGGTGACTGGTCACTGGGATATTCTCGACGGAGTAGTGAGAGGCTTTTGGCCATCATTTTTTTATACTTTTATAAGATTGTGGATTCCCCCCTAAATGCTTTCTGGATTACAAATAGCTGGGATCCATATGAGCTCCAAAGTTGGGCCCCATCATGCTGGTAGTAGGACTGTAAGTAGTCACTGGCCAGTGAACAGGGTACAACAGAGCATCTCATAGTTGGTCTGTTTAGATTGATCTAGGGGATAGAGGGTGTTAGTACTGTTGCCTTAAAGACACTTTATTGCTCAATGACATTGCATCTTTTTCATATATGTACTGTTGTATTATAACCCTTTTTTCCCCCTCAATGACATTGCATTTTTTCTGTGTTTGTATTGCTGCATTATAAAAGCTTTACTTCTTATTGATATTGCCTTTGTGTGCATGTTTGAATCTCAAGATCTTTTCTGTTGAGTTCTGGGGAAGGGGTATGGTTTCATTACAATGCATATCTCACTCTGCCTTACTGCTAACTGGTGCACTGTTGAAATAATTTGTTTGTTGTTGTGCTATTGCCCTTTAAAACTAAAGTGTCACCTAGAATAAAATCTGTTATCACTTGCCACCTTGGGGTGTTGGGCCTAAAGAAGGGGTGTCACCAGAGTCAGGTAGGAAGGAACCCATATTTACTTCAGCTACACCTGCAGGTGCACTACATTTCGGGGCTCATCCAGGATTGCCTGTACTGCCTTGAACTCCACCCCATTCCCCTGTATGTGTGGAAAGCAAGTACAGCAGCAAGATGAACCCAGAAGTAGCTGCTAAGTGGTGCAAACAGCACAATGCTCAGTCAGAGCACTGCTTAGTTCTAGTGTTGCCAGGAGTCACATGGACTGATATGCAAATACATCAAGTCAAAGGAACCTTACCAGTTGTAGGGCATGGATTTTTATTAGACAGCACTATGGACACTACTGAACAGAGCTCATTGGCCTTATTAGAATAGAAAAGTATTTTAGTATATGAGCACATACCTTTGAGTGTACAAATTTCAGGCGAGAGTGCAGTCCTTGTGGTAATCCCTGAGAAGTGCACTAAACCAGCAACTGAGGAAATACCTGTGGAAGTTATCCAAGTAGGTCAGAACCTTACACCAGAAGCTGCAGCTTCACTGCCCATAAGTACCATAGGGCCTGAAGTTTTGAATGCTTTGGGAAGTCTTGTAGAAAAATGCTTACAGCCTACACAGCCATTCACTGGGTTTGGCTACCGCAAATTGTGTTTCTTTTCTGGCAAACAACCCACACCTCATTGAGAGGAAGATTTTGAATCTTGTATGGATTAGGCTTCACAAGCCCTAGAGGAGTGGGATATCCCATAATATCAGAAGAAGAAGCAGCTAGCTGAAAGTCTAAGGGGATTAGCAGCAGATACTATACGCGACCTAAGGATGGGTAAGCAAGATTGCATGGCCAAGGACTATTTAGGAGTACTGCAGGATGTTTTTGGAAAGACTGAGAGGGCTGCAGACCTACTGTATCAGTTTGAACATACATACCAAGAGGTTGGTGAGAAACTATCTGATTACATTAAGCGATTAGATAAAATGCTCCACCAGATCATCCTAAAGAAAAGGGTGGATCCTAAAGTAGCTGACCAAGTACGAATCGGACAAATTTTACAAAGAGCTCAAGCTATGGACACCATTATGTGGAAACTGAGGATAAGAAATAGGGAGGAGACTCTAACTTATTCTCATTTGGTTAAAGAAGTGAGGGAAGAGGAAGCCCTGTTGGAAGCAAAATCTGAAGGTTCAACAGCAATTAAAGCAGTGAGTGAACACAAGCAGGAGCCTATAGCCATGCTTACTACTCAAACAGGAGTCATGGTCTAGGGTGTCCACAATGTAGAGGTGTCACAGTTGCAGGTGCAGGTGTCTTCCCTAACTGATGCCATAGCTCAGGTCACCAGGACAGTTGCAGAATTGCAAAAAGCCGTGGTAACTTTAGCTGAAGGGACAAATACATCAGCTAGAACCTCCATGAAAGGACTCAGGGAGGAAATGAATCAGCTGATGTTCAGAGTTCCTACCGGATTTTGTTTTCATTGTGGGGATGCAGGGCATATAAAGCGACAATGTCCTAATGCAGAGAACTTGAAAAGAGTGAACGGACTATTATTGGCTAGTGCAATGCAGGGAAACTTCAACTCAGTGAAGGGGCCAGCTGAATGCCCAGTTACAAAGATCTCCATAAAATATAACATCAAGAGACAGCATTCTGGATCTCCTTTCCACACTAACCCTTGTAATAGGGGGCAGAGACTACCTACTATGCACACTTCTAGCTCATCCGAGGTGAACAACCAAATTGAAAAGCCATCTCAGCAAAAATCTCAGCATCTGAGACCGCAAAGCATTACTAAGAAAGAGTCTTATCCATGGAAATGGCGAGGTCGCCCGGTGGTACCTCAACCTCATGCTGACTGCTAAGCAGCTGAATTACACCAGAAACAGAAACTATCTGATGGGCTATTGGGACTGACCCCTGTCATGTCAGTAAAAATAGAAGGGTGTATAGTAAAGCATTGTTGAATACTGGTGCACAAAAAAACATTCTGTACAGACACTTCTACCAAAAATACTTAAAGCATCTGCCACTTGAAAAGTAAGAAGATTTGGAGATCTGGGGGTTAAGTGATACAGTTCCCTTATGATGGGTATGTCTCACTCAATTTAGAATTTTCACCTTCAGTTGTTGGGTCAACAGAAGTCTTTGAAACTCTCACTGTTGTATGCTCCAGGCCAGAAGGAAAGGATTCCACATCTATTTTAGTAGGGACAAATACTGACCTCGTCAGAAAAATGCTGATGCCTCAGTTGACCCAGGAACATCCAACATTACATCCTCTCCTGAGACCAGCTTTTTGTGCCCTTCAAAGGGAGAAAGATAGTAAGAAGGATGAAATTGGTCATGTGTGGACCCTGTCTGGGAAAGAGGATATAATTCACCCTGGTCAGGTCACCTGCTTGAGAGCCAAAGTGAGGATGTGTGGACAAACAGTTTCCTCTCATCTCATGATGGAAACAGATCCAGGAAGTGACTTGCCACCAGGGCTGGAACTAGTTCCAGAAGTTTGGCCTGTGGACAAGTTAAAACATCCTTATGACACTTTGCCTGTGAGGTTAAAGAATAAAGGAAGTACTCCCATTGTCCTGCATGCACAAGTGCATTTGGGAAACGTTTATGCTGCCACTCCCTTACCTTCTTCTGTGTTAACAAGGAACGAGAGCAGGGCAGACGAGTTGCAGCTGGAAGATATTGATATAGGAGGTGGCCACTTGCCCCCTGAGTGGGTAACCAGAGTTAAAGAGTTACTAATGAAGAAGAAAAAATTTTTTTCTACCAGTGAACTGGATGTGGGCTGTGCAAAGAGTGCAGAACACAGAATAAGTGTGAAAGAGGACTGGCCTTTCAGGGAACATTCCAGAAGAGTAGCTCCAGGAGACCTGGAGGACTTAAGAAAACATTTGGAAGAACTTAAAGCCGCAGGGATAATTCAAGAGTCAAGAAGTCCATATGCCTCTCCCATTGTTGTTGTCAGGAAAAAGAATGGGTCAATTAGCATGTGTGTTGACTATCATACTCTGAATTAGTGAACCATTTCAGACCAGTACACAACTGCCTGGATTGAACATGCTCTAAATTGCTTGTTGGGCAGTAAGTGGTTCAGTGTGCTAGACTTAAGGAGTGGATACTATCAAATTGCTATGCACCCAGAAGATAAAGAGAAGACTGCCTTCATCGCCCCCTTGATATTTTTTGAGTTTGATCACCTACCTCAAGGTTTATCAAATGCACCGGCAACTTTCCAGAGAATCATGGAAAGAACAGTTGGAGACATGCATCTCCTGAAGTCTTAGTCTACCTGGATGACCTAATTGTTTTTGGGAGGACCCTAGAGAAGCATGAAGAAAAACTGATTAAAATATTGGACAGGATTGAGAAGGAAGGCCTGAAGTTGTCATTGGACAAATGCAAGTTTTTCTAACCTTCAGTGACCTATGTGGGACATGTAGTGTCTGCAAATGGGATATCCGCAGATCCCAGCAAAGTTGAAGCTGTGACATCTTGGCCCAGACCCAAAACTATCACAGAGCTGCGAACTTTCCTGGGGTTCTGCAGTTACTATAAAAGGTTTGTGGAAGGATTTTCAAAGATAGCAAGACCCCTCAACCATTTGTTCTGAAATGATGAGAAAGCAGATGAAACAGATGAAGATATCTTTGTGAAGAAGCGCAAGGGACTGAGAGGCTCTAAAGAACTCATTGAGAGTCGCTGGACTCCTGAGTGCGAAGAGTTGTTTGAACAGATTAAGTATTGCCTCACACATGCCCCTGTGCTGCCATATGCTGACCCAACAAAGTAATAATCTTTACATGTAGATGCTAGCAGGGATGGCTTAGGGGGAGTCCTTTACCAGGAGTATGATAAGAAGCTGAAACCTGTGGCTTTTATCAGTCGGAGTTTATCCCCCACAGAAAGAAACTATCCTGTGCACAAGTTATAATTCCTTGCCTTAAAGTGGGCGGTAGTGGACAAGCTGTATGACTATCTCTATGAGGCTGAATTTGAAGTGCAGACTGACAACAATCCTCTGATGTACATCCAGACCACTGCAAAGCTAGATGCTACTGGCCACAGATGGATGACAGCTCTATGCAATTATAATTTCAGTTTGAAATATCACCCAGGACATGAAAATGGAGATGCTGATGGTCTGTCAGAAGACCTCATTGAGATTTACACCCCGACGATGAATGGGTGGAAATTCCAGTGCCAGGGGTGAGAACTATGTGTCAGATTGCAATCTGCTATCAACACACTGAATGTGGGGCCCAGAAGTTGGGTATGATTACAGCAAGCATACCCCTAGCTTATTGTAATCTGGTCACTTTACAGGCTTCATCGCTACCAGCTTTGAGAAATAATGACTTTAGGAGAGATCAAAGAGAAGACCCCTTGGGTCAGCTGGTGGTAGCTACTTTAGGGAAGAAACAAATTGATATGTTTCGCACATTCATCCTCTGGACAGACTTTTGGTCAAAGAAGGGGGCAGACTCCAGATACAGAATGGACTAGTGTATAGGAGATCTCCTGGTGCACTCGGCAGTGAAAAGTGGCAATTGTTGATTCCTCAGAAGTATAGAGATGTAGTACTCCGGTCATTGCATGATGAACATGGTCATCTTGGTTATGACACAACTGTGGGTCTGGTATGAGACAGGTTCTACTGGCCATGCTTGAAGCAAGATGTTGAGGATTATTGTTGTACATGTCTTCATTCCATTAGACAGGTTCCACTGGCCATGCATGAAGCAGAATGTTATGGATTATTATCGTACATGTCTTTGTTCCATTACACAGGTTCTACTGGCCATGCATGAAGCAAGATGTTGAGGATTATTGTCATACTTGTCTTCGTTCTATTAGACAAGTTCTACTGGCCATGCATGAAGCAAGATGTTGAGTATTACTGTTGTACTTGTCTTTGTTGCATTCAGAGGAAGACTCTGCTTACCAAAGCTGCCTCATTGGGTCAAATGGAAAGTAGTGGACCCATGAAACTGGTCTGGATAAATTTTCTATGCATTGAACTGGATGAAGGTGGGATCAGTAATGTGCTGGTGGTAACAGACCACTATACCCGATATGCTGTAGCATTTCCCACTCGCAATCAGAAAGCTATTACAGTGGCAAAACTACTAGTTGAGAAGTTCTTTGTACATTATGGCCTGCCAAAGAGGATACACTCTGACCAATGATGTGATTTTGAAAGGAAGCTTGTCCATGAACTACTCACTCTTTTGGGAGTTCAAAAAAATTGCACCACTCCTTATCATCCTCAAGGAGATCCACAGCCAGAGTGTTTCAACAGAACTTTAATAGATATGTTGGGGACACTATCTGCTGAGAAGAAGAGTCAATGGAGTAGACATGTAGCCACAGTGGTGCATGCTTGCAACAGTACTAAAATGCTACAGGGTTCTCACCTTACTTTCTCATGTTTGGAAGAGAAGCTCATCTTCCTGTTGACGACACCTTTTTAGTCACAGCTGATGATACACCGGTGTGATCTCATGGCAGTTATGTGGAGAGACTCAAGAAGAACCACAGACAGGCCTATGAGCAAGTTGAAAAATCAACAGGACAAAGACCTCAGTGAAACAAGGCTCACTATGACAAAAAAGTGAAGATGCATGATTTACAACCAGG
The DNA here is from genome assembly GCF_019279795.1 of Protopterus annectens. Classification (NCBI taxonomy): domain Eukaryota; kingdom Metazoa; phylum Chordata; order Ceratodontiformes; family Protopteridae; genus Protopterus; species Protopterus annectens. The sequence continues at coordinate 472,068,489 of NC_056744.1, read as the reverse complement.
GGATAGAGTCCTTTTGAGGAATTTGGGTCTACAAGGAAAGCATAAACTAGCTGACTGCTGGGGATCTGAAATTTACCTAATTTGTTCTCAGCTACCTAATATCCCTGTCTACCAAGTTTACCCTGAGGGGAAAGAAGGGCCTATCAAAACCTGGCATCGCAACAACTTAATGCCTTTGGCAAAATCAGTGAGACTAATGAATCCGGAACCCAGAATGGCTCAGCAGAAGCCTAACTCAAGGCGATCCAGAAGACTAAGGCAGAGAGGAAATATCCTCTTCAATGTTTAAGAGCCCATGCTTTCTCCTGTTGAAAGTGAGGAGGACAGTGACGATGACTGGGGTTTCAGTGGGCTTTTGTATGAGGATGTTAGATACCCCACGGGCTGTAATCTCAATGTAAATGCACAGGAATTCATTCCTTGTCATTTTGACAGCCCAGACCTGACAATAGACTAAGTGGTGTTTCTGTACCTCTTGCAGAACCTGATACTGATGGAGGACCTGCTATATAAACTTCAGAAAATAGTGCTGAGGACAGTCATACTGTTATGGAAAAAGAAAGTGAAGTTAACAAGAGGATATCTTAGAAGTAGACAAAATGCCTACTGAAGAACTGGACCTTGAATGTGCTGTGAATGACAAACCTTCCAAGCAAAATTCCTTAGTTGCCTCGCCCGAACCAAAACTGAGACTGATTCGGCCCCCTCAGAGACTTACATATGACAGTTTGGGACATAGTACACAGGAACCTGTGATCACAGCTCATCGGAGAGTCTGTGCCCACGACCCCTATGCCTCCTGCTCCATTGGAGACACCTCAGTCCAAGTTAAGCATAATGTTGATCACCCTTGGTGGGAGGTATGCAAAAATATTATTCAGCTGATGGTGCATTAGTGCCTGTAAATATTTTGCTCCTAATTTACCTTTGACTTGGGAGGACCCAAGATTTTCAAGTGGGGGGAGAGTGTAGCTCCCACTGTATTTCATTGTAGAAGTAATAGACAGCAGTTTTCCATTATCTCACAAGGTGGAACTCCTTTTCAGGGATATAAAAAATTTCAAAAGGGAAAGAGAGGAGACTGGAACACTAGCTGAAGGAGGGAAGTTTGAAAGACTAGCTGAAGGGGAAAGGGCCTTGCAGCATGACTGGATTTTTTTCTTCTAGTGTTTTGGGACAGAGAAGCGAGGTAGCAGTTTGTGTCTGTCTCTTGCTGAAATCCTGGATGATGGTATTTTGTGGATTCAGGAGAGAAGTTCTGAAACCAGTAGTTCCACACCTGCATATGATTCAGCAAGAAAAGAAGTTCCCTTGGGCCTAGTGTAGAGATGCCAAAGATGACTACCAGAGTTCTGGTGGGTGATTTTCCATTTTTCTCATCGGAGGAACTGGGGTTTCTGGTCACTGGGATATTCTCGATGGAGTGGTGAGAGGCTTTTGGCCATCATTTTTTATACTTTTATAAGATTGTGGATTCCCCCTAAACACTTTCTGGATTACAAATAGCTGGGATCCCTATGAGCTCTAACCTTGGGCCCCATCATGCCGGCAGTAGGACTGTAAGTAGTCACTGGGCAGTAAACAGTGTACAATGGAGTGTCTCATAGTTGGTCTGTTTAGATTGATCTAGGGGATAGAGGGTGTAAGTACTGTTGCCTTAAAGACACTTTATTGCTCAATGACATTGCATCTTTTTCATATCTGTACTGTTGTATTATAACCCTTTTTCCCCCTCAATGACATGGCATTTTTTTCTTGTGTTTGTATTGCTGCATTATAAAAGCTTTACTGCTCATTGATATTGCCTTCATGTGCATGTTTGAATGTCAAGATATTTTCTGTTGAGTTCTGGGTAAGGGGGAAAATGCATGGTTTCATTACATGCATATCTCACTCTGCCTTACTGCTAACTGGTGCACTGTTGAAATAATTTGTTTGTTGTTGTGCTATTGCCCTTTAAAACTAAAGTGTCACCTAGAATAAAATCTGTTATCACTTGCCACCTTGGGGTGTTTGGCCTAAAGAAGGGGTGTCACCCGAGTCAGGTAGGAAGAAACCCATATCTATTTCAGCTACACCTACAGGTGCACTACACATGACTGCACTAAATATGACTCAATGTAATGCATGCCTAACTTTGAAATATCTAACATCATAAGTATCATAAGTAAATTGGCTACATCCTTAATAGCACTTGTGTGATCACCTAGTAATTCTACTCTTAGACCTTCTACCCTTTACCCTCTTAGCTCTCTCTGGCCTTTCTCCCTCAGTTTCTGACAAATATGGATGGACAATTTCCTACATTTTCTCCTGCCAGTCTGGTTGATATGGGCATCCTGAGACAGTGTAGCAACTGTATTATGTACACAGACAACCCTCTACTACTACCACCTAGGAACACAATTCATGAGAGATGCAATTACATCAAGAACTTAGAGTCATTGCTTTCTCCCCAACAAGCCAGTATATCTGGCACTGAGAATGACTGGTGGAGCATTCGGCAACATTCAAAAAAGCACCACTTCACTTAGCATTGCGCAAACCAGCTAAGCGAAAGCCAAGCACCGTGAAAACTCACAGAACTGTGATTTTACTGAGACTTAGCACCACTCAAAAGTAGTAGCCATTAGCATGTTTATGCACTGCTTAGCATGAATGAGAAGTGCGTAGCAGAGCACAGCAGTGCCAAAATTCACAATAGTTTCATAAAATTAAAAAAAGAAATTACATTCATTTACAGGCATATTTTGCCTGCTATGGACTCAAACCCAGGACCTACTACACATAAGACTGTAACTCTACCCATATTAATTGGATGTTTTAAAAACTAGTATACCATCACATATTCTACTAAGCTACCTGTTAGCATTGCTGAGCACCATGCCACTCCACATAAACATGGTTAAACATACCTATAAATAAATAAATAATTAAATTCAGTTTATATTTTTAGATGTCTGGCAGGTGTCAGCCATGTATGTATAAGCTCCACTTGGCTCGGCTGCTCTCTGTGCCGCACAAACAAAAATTGAAAAAAAAAAAAAGAAAAAAGGCAACATTTTAATTATGATAATTAATTACATATGGTTTCTATTTTTAGATGTCTGCCAGGTGTCAGTTTTTTTATATTTGAGCACAGTTTGGCATTGCTGCACTCTGTGTCATGCCACACAAACATGCAGTTAAAAAAAGAAACAAAAAATAATAAAAAAAAACATAATACAGCATAAAAATGATACAATGTATATTTGACACACTTCACAACATTACAGCAGTGACAGGGAGCATTACAGGGAGCCTCACACTCATCTGCATGGCTCTCATTTTAATCATAAAATAAGGGGTGTCCTAATCTTATAGAGGAACTCATTAAGATTACCTGAGATAGCAGAATCTTACTCAAGCAGTGATGGTATGCTTTCATTAGTTGTAATAAAAATAGATAAAAAGATGTATACACTTATTAATACTTACTGGATGCCTGGTATTAATACTTACTGGATGCCTGGTATTGGTACAAGATCTGTGAAAAAGCATCTGGATACTATAATGCTACATTCTAGAGGCAAAATACTTTTAGCAGGTGACTTCAATTGTCTTTTGTCTTCCACAGATACTACAAGCCCTAAGCCTTTTAAAATCTCTTCAACAGCTAAACATTTAAAGCAACTATATAAAAGCTAGAAATGCCATTGATATACATTGCATCAAATCATCTTCTTTAAAAATTTCTCATTACTCTTATAGATTTGGCATGCAGACTAACATAGATAAAATTTTACTAACTAGTTCTTTACTGTCAAAAATAAATAATGTATTATTGGTATCATGGCTGTTGTCAAAGACTGCCTGTTTATATAGTGAAAGTAAAAGGCTTTAGGGAATGTTTTTTAAATGAAATAGAACAATACAAGGATCTTAATAATGGGGAGGTTTCAAATATGATTCTATGGGATAATCTAAATGTGGTTTTATATGGCAAAGCCAAGAGTTTGGTATTTAGCCAAAAGAAAAGTGTGGGAAAAACATTATTGGATATACAAAATGAAATTGACAGGTTAAAACTGAACCTTGTACCAAATGATAAAACTGCACTAACATAAGTAAACTAAATGAGGAATACCAGGATGTCTTACAGCATAACATTTCTGTGAACCTAGAGAAAATTAGATTGCAATCTTAAAGTTGCAGTTAGATCTAAATATTTAAATGACAAAAATGACATCAAAGAAATTGTGTATAAAGAAAATAATCAGACTTTTAGAGGCACAGATTTAAAAATATTTTACAATGCTTTAAGAAACATTATGTGAATATTAAGAGACATTATGTGAATATTAACACTACTAAATTAATAACAAAAGATATGTATAGAAAGTTTTCTAATAGAAATTTAAAAGAAGCTATCAAAAAATAACAAAAATAATATAGATAAACAATTTTTTCAAGGAATTGAAAGAGCAATTAAAAGACCTTAAAATAAATGAAGCATTGGGATTAGATGGCCTAATTCCAGAATTTTATAAGCTTTTGCCTGACAATATATTAAAAGTTCTGCTTAATACATTGCAAGAAGTTAAAACCACAACTAATGTTCCTCTCTTGTGGAAATATTCTATTATATCTCCCATTTTAAAATGTGATAAAGAACCTAACCTATGTATATCATATAGACTAATCTCTTTGTCGAACACAGACTACAAGATTTTTATGTCTGTTATAGCAGATAGATTAAGTAACATCATCTCTGAGTTAGTTGGTGAAGACCAAACTGGGTTTATTAAGAACAGAAAGGTGCAAGATAATGTAATAAGACTACTTTTCTTAACAGACCTTGTGAAAAAAAACTATTATAATGCAAGATAATGTAATAAGACTACTTTCCTTAATAGACCTTGTGAAAAAAAAAAATATTATAAACCTTGACATAGATAAAGCATTTGACTCTTTAAGTTGGTCATATCTATTTAAATGATCACATAAGTATTAAACCTTTTTTGGAAGATGCATGAACATTTTTAACTAATGTTTTTAATATTAAAACAGATTGAGTGCAATATATATATTTAATAATATTTTATATAGTAATAAGTTAACATATTCAATTCATGAAGATAATATTTCAATATAATTATAAGTATTTTATTCAGTATACATCAATTTAATAGGATGTATTGATAAAAATTGTGGTTCCCTAACTTGTATTTATTAGTATATTATGGCATGTTTAGGTTATTTACTGCACTATATTCCTATATTCCTATATTTCTATTGGCTTTACATGGTTGTATGGGTTAATATAAATTATTATCCAATTTCATATATTGTTGATTTTAATTTCTAATTTTTGAATGAATAGCGACAGTAATATATCACTTTATTGTAGTTTTTTTATAACAAGTGTAGTATATTTATTAGCAATATTGTGTGAAGTAATTTGTAAACATTCATTGCATTATTCAGTGTTTATTAGTTTAAATGATAGGTTATTGCAATGAATATTTGAGTAGCAACAGTTTTCTAATGCATCATTAGCATTGTCGTTTTAAGAGTTTTGGCGCAATTTTTAAAATCCAAGTAACTGACAGAGTATATAATGGTGATTTTAATGGATGTCGGTGTTCTGAGGAAGACTGATTTATTTTCAGTTGAAAGCGCTTAACGATTGTATATGCCATTGTGCACTTTGTTTTTCAAGTGAATAAATTGCTTTTTCCACTCGGGCGAGCTGTCTTCTTTCTACATCCAGCACTTGGGAGTTATATCGTTGTGGTGCAGCGTTTGTATTTGGTCATATCTATTTAAAGTTTTACAGGAATATAACTTTTCTCTAGATTTTGTTACATTAATCAAAACTCGATGGAAACTCAACTTCCTATGTAAAGATTGGCTCCTTTTTATCTAGTTCATTTAAGATTTTAAAAGGTAGTAACCAAGGGTGTCCCCTTTCTCCATTACTTTTTGCTCTTGCCATTGACCCTCTTACAAATTACATTAGAAATAACAAATATTAACGGATATAAGGTTTTGGGTGAATTATCCTCTAAGATACAATTGTTTGCTGATGATATATTAATAACTTGTGATGACATTGAAAACTGTATAGATCATTTATTGAATACCTTAGATTCTTTTGTAAATATCTCAGGATTAACATTTAATTATGATAAAACTCAAACACTTCTAATAAATAAGAATGCTACCATGAAATTGAAATTTAATAGAAAGATTAAATGGGGGGCATGCATATTAAATATTTAGGTGTCTTCATTGAATCTAATTACAAAATATCAATCATGACTAATTATCAATACCTAATAAATTTGACTATAGGTTTAACAGATAACTGGAATAGACTGTTTTTCACATTCAAAGATAGACTAACTTTAATCAAAATGATATTATTACCCAACATTCTATTTATTAGTCAGGCATTAGTACTTCCCCAACCTATAAAAATTAAAAAGAAATTAAATAATGTTTTAGTCAAATTTCTTTGGTACCGTAACAAACCAAGAATTTCATTACTTTGTCATACTGCAAGCTGGTAAGAAGGGGTATAGGATTTCCAAATATAGATTTGTATCTGAATTCTGCAATTATTAACACAGTATTGTTATGAAATGATATTTCTTATTCATCTTATTGGAGGCTAATTCATGAAAGCTTATTATTAAGCAATAATAAAACTTTACTTGAGCTATATATTCAAATTCATAGAGACACTTTTACATGGATCTTGAAAATATAGATATTAAATGAGAAAAGAAAGTTGTTTTCACCCCTCTTATAAATTAGATCATATTGATGCTTAAAAGATTTATATCTTCCAATCATTTTATCAAAAATTTATTGATTATTATTTTCCCAATTGCTTTTACTAAATGTTTAATCTCATTTCATATAAAGAAAATGATGGAGTTTAAAAGAGGTGCTCTATTATATTAGAATAAGTTCCTGTGTCTTAATAAGATAAATTCTGCTGTCAACTGGACTGCTAGATATAGTTTACAGAATTGTAATTGGCTAGACATCCAAACTTGCAAGAAATTCATACATAATAAGGTTATAACATCACTAGAGGCATGCAATAAGAACACACCTAAAATCTAGGATTTTATTTCAACCATTAACAATGATGCCTTTAAGAACATTTCATATATATGTAAGATCTATACAATTCTTAGAAATTATTTTAAAAAGACGGACATCTCTTTCTGGAATTACTCTACAAAAGTTAACAAGCAAGAATTCACAATAAAAGATAAAAAAATATGTTTGGAATTGGTGAAAAGATCCACATCTTCTCCATACTGAAGAATATATACATGGAACTTTTTACATAGATGCTTCCTAACAACTCATAAAATAGCAATAATATATAAGACAGATGAAATGAAATAAAATGTTGGAGATGTGGATGACTAGATGCTGAGTGGGTGCATATGGTTGTCAGTTGTAAAATAATTTCCCTTTTTGGGAAGAATTTAGATATTTTTGTAAAGCCTTATGGAATGACAATTGTTCAATCTTTGATTCTGTTATACTTTTTAATCTGTCTGTTCCAGAAGTCATTCCTAAAAGCCAAATATCTTTATTGTGGTCAATCATTTTCATGGCAGGAGAAACTGTCACAACGAATTGGAAATCAAAGTCTACTCTTTTATTTATATCTGAATTTGTTCATTTAGCTAAGTCTACTTGTAAAAATGAGATTGCTGCTCTAAAAATGAGAACAAACAATACAACCCACAAGTTAATTGCTCAGAAGAAATTGTTTAATTTATTTATTTTTATTTATTTTACATTTGTTAACCGGGGGTGTCTGACTGAGCCAAAAAGGCCCTTTTTCAGCAGAGGCCCGGGGAGAAAAGCTCCACAAAGACAAATTACAGACACATTTAGTTATTTCGACATGATCAGTATACACACAAATTACAAGAGACATGTTTTTACAGTGGTATGTGGCAAATAAACAGTTACAGTGGACAGAACAAACAAAAAATATTAATTTTAAAAATAAAGGTAATTAATAGATTTGTGGTGTACAGCTGAAATTTGGAACATAGGTAGAATACATACATAGTACACAGGTACAGTACATTGTTGATTAGCCAGTGTTTGTGAGTAAGATTGAAAACTATTATCAAGTGCTCTAGATTTAGTATGTATATGTTATCCACTTTCACTAGTCTGGGGAGCAATCATGGCACTGCCAACTTTGCTTGAGATGTTGCCTGATGAGGTCTTTAAAGGAGGCTTTGGATGATGTGTTTTGAATGCTAGTAGGGACAGAGTTCCATTTTTTAGCCACGGAACTACTATATAGTGCATCTCCAAAGCTATTGTAGCTGTTGGTGACTTCTAGTAGTAGTTTGCTTGATGATCTAAGAGGCCTTTTGGCTGAGTGATGTTGTACTAGGTTTTTGAGGGCAGGACACTTATTGGGGAGGTAATAGATAGAATGACAGAGACAGAACTGTTTGTAGGTTAGGAGGTTGGGCAGTTCAAGCCACTGGAGCTGTCTCAAAGCAGTAAAGTGATGAGTTCTATATGAGCAATTTGCAGCAAAGCGGGCAATTCTGTTATAGCAGGCTTCCATTTTGCTTAGTTCAGTTTTGTTGAGATTAGTCAGAATGGGAGATGCATAGAGTAGGGTGGATAGAAGTTGGGAGCGAGCAATGGCTGATCTTGTGTTGTTGGTAAGAAATGGTTTGATACGGTAGAGTGACCCCAGTTTGGCATGTACTTTTTTAATAGTTAAGTTGAGATGACTATCAAATTTTAGGTGGGAGTCTATGGTTATTCCCAATAGCTTAGCCTGTGCCACTGGAGCAATTGGAGTAGTATTTGTGGAGTAGATAGTGAATTGACTGTTAGTGTTTTTGTTAGAACTGGTTATAATCATAAGCTGAGTTTTCTTTGGTTTGAGGATAAGTTGGGCTTTGGTAAGGTAGTTTTCAACGTCAGAGAATGCTAGTTGAGTTGTTTGCAGGAGGGTGGGAATGTTTTGTGCAGCACAGATTAAGGTGGTGTCATCTGCATACTGAATTATAGATGCATGCTGTGTGGAGGTATGGAGGTCATTTGTGAAGACTATGAATAGTAGTGGTCCTAAGACAGAACCCTGTGGGACTCCTATAGTTATGGGCAGCTGAGGAGAGAAAGAATTTTCCCATTTCACAGCTTGGTACCTGTCAGTTAAGTAGCTTTGGAACCAGGTAAGAGTGGAATTTGATAGATGATATTGGTTTAGTTTGTTTAGCAGGATTTGGTGTGAGGCTGTGTCAAATGCTTTGAACATATCCAAAAAAAAGAGTTGACACTTGTAGGCCTTCATTTTTGAGACAGTTTACTGTGTCTGTGAAGCAGAGTAGGGCTGTAGTGGTACTATGGGCAGGTCTGAAACCATGCTGAGTAGGTGACAGGATGTTGCTGTCTAGGAGATAGTTTAGCATCTGGGTATGGATGCATTTTTCTAGGATTTTGGCCAGGGGGGAGAGTAAAGCAATGGGTCTGTAGTTATTAAGTTCAGTGGCGGTCCCGCCTTTATGTATGGGTGTAACATAGGATATTTTCCAGAGTTTGGGCACATAGTTTTCAACAATTGATCTGTTTATGAGAGTGGAGACTGGGACAGCAATAGCATCTGCTGTGAGTTTCAAGAAATAGCTGGGGATTAGGTCGGCTGATGTTGATGAGGTTTTTAGTTTGGAGAGCATGCTTTTGATTGAAGTGGTGGAAACTGTTTTGAGGGTAAAGCTTGTATTAGTGTTATTTGTGTTGGGGGGGATAGTGAGGAAGGAACTGTCCTGTGATACTAAGGATAGAATTGAGTTCACAAAGTGGGAGTTGAATTGTGTTTCGATGGGAACTTTAGTGTCAGGGGTGGTTGGTTTGGGGGTAGCCTTTTGTGTGGATTTTAGTAGCTGGTTTACATTTTTCCAAAATTTTTGCGGGTTGTGTTGGTATTTAGTTTGCAATGTTGTGTAGTAGGATTTTTTGTCCAGCCTAATGCATTTTTTTGCACGGTTGCACAGTTCTTGGTACTTAGTTAGGCTTTGTGTTTCTTTGTTTTTTTGATAGTAAAGCCAGGCAGTGTCTCTGGACTTGAGGATTTGTTTGGTTTCTTTACTGAGCCAGGGGTTTGTAAAGGTTCTAACCTTGATTTTGCGCAATGGAGCGACAGTGTCTAGGTCTTGTAGAAATGTTTTGTTGAAATATGCTACAGCCTGGTCAAGTGGGAGGGTTTTTAGGGGGGGTCCAGTCACAGTTACAGAGTAAAGTGTTGAGGACCTCAGGAGAGATTTTTTTTATGTTTCTAGTGGATATATAGTTAGTGGTTTTGCATATGCTTGTTCTACTACGTATAAAGTATATTATGTTGTGGTCACTTAAGGTGTCTGGGAGACTGCCTGTGTGAGGGTACAATGTGGGGTTGTTAGTTAGGACCCAGTCAATGATGGATTTCCTTTTAGATTTTTTATCACATCTAGCTGGAATTTGGACTAGCTGTTGGTAGTCATGGAGATTTATTAGATTACTTGGTGGTTCTGATATACAGGTGAACCAATCTAGGTTGAAGTCCCCCAGAATAAGGGTTTCTTGTGAGTATGTGGAAGAACACCAGGATAAGAAGTCTTCAAGGCTAGCAGGTGTATTACCAGGTGGAATATAGATCACAATTGTGGTGATGACCTTTTTAGGGTGAAGCTGAAGTTGTGAGATAAGTATGTCCCAATTATTGGGGGAGGGGTAGGAGTTTGGTAATTGACAGACAGTTAAGTTGGACTTGTACAGTAAGGCAGTTCCACCCCCTTTACAAAGTGGTCTGTCTTGTCTAATGATATTGTAGTTGGTAGGGAGAACTTCTGAGTTAGCTATGTTTTTATTTAGCCAGGTTTCTGTTAAAGCAACTATGTCTGGGGAATAGTGTGCTATTGTGGCCTGGAGTTCAGGTATTTTATTTTTGATACTTCTAATATTAATATTTAGCATTAAAAGATGGTTGGTTTGTTGCTATTGCTGATTTTCCCAGGGATGAAGAAAGTGGGGGTGTTATGTTCTGACATTTGTGTTGGAGCAGTTTGTGTTGGACAGGATGGATTTGGGCCTGGGTTGGGGTGGATATCCCCACTTATGGTGAGCCTGGAGTTAAAATGGTTATACAGATGTTGGAGTTTGGTGAGGAGTGTGAGAAAGTATTGTGTTTTTTTGGAGTAGGAATGAGAGCACATGTGTTTAGTTCTGAATTGGTCTGTTATGTAGTTCTTGAATAACTGTGGGCAGACATTATTATAATGTGTGGTGTCGGTATACGAGAGTGCATAATGTAGTGTTGTGCTACAAAGTTTAGGGATATTGCTAGAGTGATAACTTGTGGTGTTGTAAAGAATTATGAGAAGACAGACTAGACTTAGTTGTGTGATAGTCATGGTTATAAAGTTTAAGTTGTTTCTAGGTGGGGGGTCTGAATAGGAATTATAGGGTTGCACTATATGTGGATGGGGAAGTAGTGTGAGTGATGTAAAAAATGCCTAGTGGGAATGAGAGTGATTGGGAGTATTTTGTGTGGAGCAAGTTGGTGTGGTATAATGTGATATGACTTGAGGAGCTGTGATTGGTGGAGGTGATGTGAGGGTGAGCTGTGGGTGTGGCTGTGATTACTATAAATGTAGAGGTAGTGGGGGCGGGAGAGAATAGGGGGCAGGGGAGGGGAGCGGAGAGAACCCGAGCGTTAGCGAGGGTGAACGGAGTGGGGCAGAGCCAACCAAGACAAGAGAAAAAAGTAAGTATTAATTTACAAATCTGAACACTTTAAACAAATTCCTGAGGTCTAATGGCTTAGCGGCAAGCAGAATGTAATTGCTGAAGAGCACTTGTGTCCTGGTGGGAGACTAGAAATTTAAAGATGGCTTCATGCTCAGCAGGATTCTAATATAGACTTTGTATCGGGGGAGGGAGATAGCACAAGGGGTGTAAACCAGGTGGAATGCAAAGAAACCAGAGAGGCAATCAGTGGAAATCAGTGAAGGCCTCAGGGGGGGAAAGTAATAATTCAAACTACATGTAAAGTGAAGGAGAGAAGAGACAGCAAAGTTTATTAAGGTTGGGAGTGTGTCTTCACATTGACTTGCTGATTAGTAACCTATATTAGAAAAATATTAAGTGTTTTTCCTTTGTATTGTGTTATGGACACTGTATATAGTTTTTTTTGTTTGTTTTTCCATCTGTTGTTATATTATTAAATTATTGTTTTACAAAATGAAAAAAACAGTTTTTAGCAATCTATCTGTTGTACTATAGTTACAAGGCATATTGCATTTGTATTCATTTAGGCTATTAACACTAGCAAGCACCATTTTGGTTTTACCTGTTATCAGGCAAGAGTATCTTATTTTTTCTCACTTCTTCATTATGATAGGACTGGTACAACCTGAATTGGGTAATAGTCTGGGTACGGAGGTAACAGGCAGGTAGGACAGGAGTGAGTGGGTTGATTTGGATCACTGTCTGTGTGAGGGGAGGGTATATTTCTGATTTGCTGTGATACAGGATTCCACTGGTTGATTGAAAAATGATGTGTAATGCATAGGTGTTGGATGAGTGCTTAGCTACTGCTAACTCGCTTCAGCTGTTTTCCTCCTGTGGCTACCTGGGGAGGGCATGTATAGATGTGTGTCCATCTTCACACTGGAAAAAGGGAATTGCAAGATCCTCATGTCAGCAAGCATAAAAATTAGCCACCAATGTCTAAGGAGTTAAAATTTAACAGATACCTCTATGATGGCTGCCTAAATAATGGCCACCTATGGCTACCGCCTCAGAAGGAACAACTGGGCCAAACTGACTATAAGAGGAACTGATAGGGGATAAGCAACCTATTTTTTCTCGCCCTTTATTCCCCAGGTCCTAGCTTTGAGGTAGTGGTCAGTGTTATGTTGCTTTATGTTACTAAAAATAAATAGATAAATGGTCAGCAGTGCTTCTATATAAAGTAAGTGTGGCTGCAATGCCCTGCTAACAGCATCACTGGCTGTACACACATATGCAGATGGTGGGCATCCAAGTATAACAATGTATGTGCTCATAGTGGTCTCTTTTATTGAAACTAAAAATAAATACATTGCCAGAGATTATATTCAGCTCATAAGTTAACTAAATTTTTATAGCAGTGCTGAAAGTATTAAAACTTTTTTAAAAAACAGAACTATTTGATATTTGGATAGATTAACTCTGAAAACAATTTAGTGAACAGCTAGTCATGGGCTCCCATGGAGCTGTGGTTTTCAAGAAGCCATCTGAATCACCCCATTATAGTTCATCATTGTATTCATATCTAGTAACTGGAATATTCTCTGGACTGATGGGATTGCAGCATACCTGTCAACATGTAGACACTGAAAAAAGCTACAGAGGCTCTTGAAAATTAGGTACATGAGGCCAACAATCTTGGATCCTAATTAACATTAAATTTGAATACTGAGTAGTACATAACTCTGCCCTCTTCTAGTAGGAGTGTGGGATACTACTCGAAAAACATATTTAAAAAAACTGAGAATAACACAAATCAGTGAAAATATAAGCATTATCAAAGGCATAGTGTAAAATTTGAAGACTTTAATGAATCTCACAAAATCAATTATTTCTGCTTCTAAAAAAGGAGAATAGAACATTTGGTGGTCCTCTTTCTTTTAATTATTGATGCCACCAGCTATTTGGTCAAGTAATCTGGTTTTCTTAATAAATCAATCCTGAAAACAGGTAAACACCTAAAAAAATAGATACAGCATGCAATGGGGTAAATCAAGTCTGAAAATAGGTGCATACCTCCAAAATAGTTATAGTTAAAAGGAATGAACTGCATTCTTGCCATGTGTAACATCCATTTTATACCACAACAACATACAACACCATATTTGCTTAGTGATATCATATTTTATAAGACACTAAATTAACCCATTTGTCACAAATTAAAGTGCTTTCCATATTCATGGTCTTTATACTTAGGTATGCTGCAATGAAAATCTTGCACACTTATATGACTTTCACCCTTTCTAGACCTCTGTGGTTAGCAATCCTGCTAGCATAAAAGTAATATTCTATGATCTCTTCATATCTGATCACTTTTAGTTATAATAGCTATTGGTCATTCTTTTTTTTCAGATACAGAGTAAAATGCTCAGTTATTTGAAACACGCACTATGCTAAAGCTTTTTAAATTTTTCAATGATCTCAAAATTTGTTATAAATACTTAAAATGTATATTTGTTTGTAATTTTTTTGAGATTATATTCTAAATTTTTTTATGAAATATGAAATAATACTGATTTATCATGTCTTTTTACACCTAGTAATAAATATACAGCTGTAATTTGATAAAGTAACCCTAGAACAAGAAAGAAGGTTTCATCTTGGCTTGGTTAAGCAGTGAACACAGAGGCGTAAGTTCTTGCCCTGAGTAGAAATAAGATAACCATAACTATAGACAATATTTCCTTACCTGGTAGCTGTTGTCTGCTGGTTCAACAACTGGTTGTCCCACCCGTTTCAGCATAACTGAGTAGCAAAGGCAGATGGCAAGTAGGGGAAGAAGATATACAGAGAAGAACTGATAAAGAATGAATGCTTTTTTGATGCTCTCAGAGGAAAAATGATCAATGCAGTAGATTCTTGGCCCATACCAATCTCCTTCTTGTGTTTTCTGAAAAGTTATTATAGGGCTGGATAAAATAAATGAGCCTAGTTAAAAGAAAAATACAAATAATTAATATGAGTAAATTATTTTTGTCGTCACTAACTCTGTGCACATATATGTATCAATTTATTAAGGTAAACATGGAAAAGGTATTATTTATCAATTACTTCTCACAAAATTTGCACTAGAATGTACAGAGAAACATCAGATAGTCTGTATAATTTGATTTTCAAGTATTCATTCACCTTCGTCACACTTCATGTCATTCCTTCTATAAAGTCTCTTTTTATGTTTCTAATTATTCTTCCTCATTACTACCATCTGTCCATCCATCCATCCATCCACAACCCCTTTTTCCATTTTTGCACATAGGGTGGGGTGTGACTTCAGCAGTGAAAATCATCTAGAGCCAAGGTTTACACCACCAGGTGGCCAGCACTGTTTACTACACTATCTTATAGGTTTATAGATTAGTACTAGGCTAACTGCCCTTGCGAGCCATTTTAAGCCTAGCCAATTATCCCCTGTGAGATTCAAACACTGTACCTTGTGTTTGTAAGGCAAACACCTTAACCATTAGGCCATCCTCCCAACCCAAAAACAGGTTCATATGAGGACATAGTCAGGACTGCAGCACCCCACCCCCTTAAACTACAAATCTACATGCTGTGGGAGTAGAACCTACAGACTTCTACATCAAGACAAAGGCATGCTACCTGCTGTGCTATCAACACTGATCATTTACAATTGACAATAATTTAAATTACTTCATAAATGAACGCAGCAAGTTGATATTACTACACACAATAAAATTGCTTACCGTCTGATATTTGACAGTATGTATTCATTTTCTTATATTAAACATCACCACAGTGTATTTTTTGTTGAACTAGATCAGATAACCTCGCTAAGCTGGCATCATCTGTTCACTCCCACTCTCCCTTATTGGATTCTGTAGTGCTTATTTCACTGGTCATTCTCAAAATATCTGGCTCACAGTCAGGACCTTATCAGTCTGTGTCACAAAGCTGACCAGAACTGAAAATTAGGAAATAAAGAGACTAAAGTCTACTGAATCCATTACTCATCAGAATCACATACAGCAGTATTTCAAAGCGAGGGCAGAACAGACAAATGATAGTTTACTAAGCAATATTAACCATGGGACAATACCGAATGTAACCAATAAACAGTGTTATCAAAAAATCTTAAATCTTACAATGTAACAGACTAATAAATATCAGTAGCATAAAGATGAATCCATGCTAGTTATCCTCCCAAACAGGCTCATCATGTTTTATCTATAATACTAGTAAAAAAGTGAAAGAAAGTGGCTGTTCTTCAGTTGTGCCTTCTTCTAAATGAAATGGTTGACAGAATTAATTTGTACTGTTGCCATTGCCTTTGTTTTTAGAAGAACTTGTTCAATTTCAACAAAGTCTGGGTGAATCACAGAATTTTCCAAAACCATCTAGATGTGTTCCCATAACAGGCAATCAAATGCGACTTGGAAGTCTCCAGGTATTCCTGCAGCTGAATGTGACTCTCATTCATTCCTTGCATTATTGTGATCATTGTGAATATATGGTCTTTGCTACAATATTCCCTAGAAATATTGTTTATGTTTTTGAGATTAATAAATGACTGAAACCTTTTATTAATTCTCTTGTGTATATTCTGACCTTGATCTCTAAGAGAAGTTAGGCAGTAGTATCCTGTGAGCAGCCTCTCCTTGCTTTGGGTAGTACAGAAGCATAAGAGGACCTACAGAAGGGCATTATTTTGTCTTCTGAGTTTCTGATAAAATACATTAAGTTAAGATGAGATTAACAAATGAAAAGTTAGTTGGCATAAATGTAGATACCGTCAGTTCCTAGGGCTTTCCAAAAAGGTGTGCTCACTATGGTTTCCTTTATTTTTCTCAGAGACGGGATCTGGTAAATATCTGCCATGATTTTCATTTAGTCGTGAGTCACAAGGATTTCAATAACATATTTTACATCTGTTACTTTACATGTTCTTGCCACCTTACTTGACAAGCAATAGGCCTCTTATTATTGGACAAATACATTTATTCCCTCATCATGAATATTCTTCAGTCCAGGAGAGAGCTGGCAAAGGAAAGCTGTCATCCAGGCAAGAATTTCATTTATTTATTTATTTATTTAACATTTTTTTACTGGGAAAGTCAGACTGGAACAGAGACCATTTTCAGTGGAGGCCTGGTGAGAATTGCTTCAGATGCATGTCTTTGGAATGTGAGAGGAAACTGGAGCACCCAGAGGAAATCATAGGTTCATAGATAGGTACTAGGTTATTGGTCCTGTGGCCTATATAAGCCTATCCAGAAAGTTCCCTGGCTTTTGCCACCCAAGAAAGTTATTTTCCTGCACCTCTGTCTAGCAGAGCCACAAAAGTGATCCCTGGGGTGAATTTCCTATTTTCCATCCAATTGTTGAGATTTTTCTTAAAGAGGGCTAATGAGGAGCTTTGCTTGACATGAATGGGTAGTCTGTTCCAGAGCACATGAACTCTGTGGGACAGGAATCTATCCCTCCAGCATGTTCTGTTTATTGTGGTGGCAAGGTTTAGGTCCCTGTAGCATGTGGTTCAGAGGGACTGGGCTTTCTTTAAGTGTAGCATGTCCAACAGATCTGAGTTTGACATGGCTTTGTATATTAGGCAGAGGTCGCCTCTGAGTAGGTGATAAGTGATGGAGTAGAGCTGGAATTTTTTGAGATGGTCTGCGTATAGCATCTGTTTGAGGCTGGTAATCCTCTTAGTGAGGTATTTCTGTGGCCTTTCTAGTTGTTGTAGATGTCTTGTGAGGTACATGCCAAACGGGGCATTGTACTCCATAATGAGTCTGATGAGGGGTGAGTAGAGAGGAACAATGATCTATTTTTTTCTGGAGGTGAACCCCTTTGTGATGAGGTGTGCCACGTAGAAGGATTTCCTGACTACTGTGGTGATGTTATTATCAAATGAGAGACTACTGTCCACCTGTGTCCCAAGGTCTCTTATCACACTTTTAGTGTTTAGCAGGCTACCGCCTATGTGGTAGTTCATGGGTACAGTGTTTTTCCCAAAGGGGATGACAATGCACTTCTTGGTATTGAGCTTGAGGCCATGACATTGACACCAATCATCAGAATCAGTGAGGCCCCTTTGTAGAATGACCACATCATTAGGCGATTCTATTATGGCACCTAGTTTGCAGTCATCTGCAAACTTCATTAGCCAAAGACCTGCTGTATTAGCCTGGACTTCTGAGAAGTAGATGGCAAACAGGAGAGGACCGAGGACTGAACCATGTGGTACTCCAGTTGTCACTGGTCTGAAGTCAGATTTGAAGTCGGCTACTTTCACTGTGTGGGTTTTGTCAGTGAGCCAGTTGGCCACCCATCTTGTGACATAGGGATTTATGGCCAGTCTAGTGATTTTATCTATAATACCAGAGTGGGGGATGGTGTCAAAAGCCTTGGTGAGGTCAAGATAGGATGTGTGCACCACCTTACCCTTGTCCACGGCTCTGGTGACTACTTCAAAGAAGTCAATCAGGTTTATGAGACATGACCTACCTTTTACAAACCCAAACTGAGTGAGGTCCAGAGTTTGGAGGTTACCTATGTCCTTGTTTATAAGTTCCAAGATGATATGTTCCATGGCCTTGCAAACCAGGCTCATCAGGCTAATGGGGCGGTAGTTCCCGGGGTCCGTGGTGGCACCCCCTTTGTGGAGTGGGATAACCATCACTGTGCGCCATTCAGTAGGCACAAAGCCTGAAGTGAGACTATGATAGAACATGGTACTTAGGTGGGGTGCCAGTTCATTCTGTAGTTCATGCAGAAGGCAGCCTGGGATGTTGTCAGGTCCCATGGATGCTGTGTTCTTGGCTTTGGAGAGTGCAGTCTTTATTTGTGCAGCTGTGATTACAAGGCCTTTGCATTCTTCTGGTATAGTGATAGGCCCTTTAGGGGGTGAGTGGGGTGAAGTTTGCACTGAACCTATCTGCCAGGATGTTGGCAATATCAGTTGGTTCTGTATATCTAGTGCAAATGCAGGGAGGACATGCAGACTCTGCATAGAAGGCACCTCAGCTGAGAGTCAAACAGGAGAATCTCTTGCTGTGAGATGATAATGCTAACTGTTGCACCACTGCATCACCCATTCCCATGGTTTCTGCTATTTCTGGAATTCCAGCACAGAGAAAGCATGTAATATGACTCTAACCCCTCCCATGGGTGGATGAAAAGTGATCCGTGTCACTGCAGGAGCCACCATCACCTCCCGGTGTAGGTGCACACTCCCATGCACCCACAGTGAGGGGCTACCTTATTTGTAGGTTGGTGGCCAAATAATTGCCCTCAGCTGTCCATTGCATCACCTTCATTCCATGGAGGTGTTGTGGCATGTGAATTGTGGTTCATCTGGATTAAGCAATCTTCATGAATCCACCAATCCAAGAGTGGTCTTTAGTCTTGTCGATGTTTTCATTGAGTCCTCATGCATTTTTAGGTGTGCACCTGTTCTGTCAAAAGCACCTAATACTGCCTTTCAGTTGCCTCCATCCCAATAATGCATTTAAGCTACCATTTAAGAATGAATACTTTTTGAAAAACGGTATTTCTAATATTGATAGTCATGATTATTATCATTTTATTACTATTATTACTACTGTTGTTATTAATAACATTATTTATACCATTGTTTGTTGCTTGCACAGTGCCATTGTTGCTGTGTATTGACTGAATTTATTAAATTTTCCTTCACGTATTGCTTGAGAGACAAGAGTGCATGAAGCCATGCAACTCACAAAAGCTTTTTTTTCTAACTGGGGAACAAGGGACACTTGACTATATGTACTGTTGTGTGTATTCAGCTCACAAAAGGAATGCAGACCACATGGAACCACTCAATGGAATGGACTGCAAAGATGAACATATGAATTGGCTACTATCTTTCTTTTGGGTATTAAAGTGTTAAGTTGTCTTGAAGGTAACAAACTCAGATGATGTGAGAAGGAGTTCAGTGTTTATAAATCAAATACATTCCTCACTATCAATACATATTTTTGTAATGAAGTAACCAGCTTGAGAAGAGAGAAAGTAATCTATGTTTCCCGGCTTTAAGCACTAACAAAATAAAAAATAGCCTCACAGAGTTATGCTGTTCATAGGCAAGTACTAGGCTAGCTACCGTTGTAGGCCATTTAAAGCCTAGCCATTTTGCCTGTCAAAGGTGAGATTCAAGCAGTCTTAACTGTGCTGCTCAGGTATCATTTGTAAGTGAACACCAAGAAACAGCCTCCCTTGTGTATATAACACAGGCTGCAGGACATCCACACTCTGGTAAAGAAAATTAGATTGTGATGTTTCATCTTGCTGATTCCAGGCCTGTAGTCATCCCCAAAGGCAAACAGATGTACTTGCAGTGAAGAATTAATTTGTGTAAGAAGGGAACCAACCATGTTCTATGAATGAATGAATTTTGCCCAAGGGGTCCATCATGATTTTGCAAATAATTCATTAAAATAAATTCTGGATCCCCCAGAGAGTGGACATAAAATTCAAAACAGTTTGACCAGTGCTCATTGAAGAAGAATTACTCTTAAAAATTCACTTCTGCTAACCCAAAGTTCTAGATATAAAATAACTTTATTTGGACTTAACAAACACTATTTTACCCAATTATGATAGAAATAAAACTACTGTAAGTGATAATTTTGTTCCTTTCTTGCCTTATTGATCTTGTACAGCACATTGGATTACTGTATGCTCATTAAGTTATATTTGTTTATTTTTAATAATGTAATAATTTTTTTGTATTTTTATACAGCCTCAATCTGGAGCATGATAGCTTTTTGAATTCTTACCTTAATTTGAACCTGGAACAATAGGTTTGGAAAGAGGGAAATAAATGCTGAGGCAACTTGATTTACTTCTATAGCCCAGTTACTTAGACGTTAATATAAACATCTGTGTTCTTGCGTATTTGCTCTGTCTGAGCCCATTGCTCTATTGGAAGTGCAAATTATGAAAATTTGAGTGCTGACACTTGAAAAATATATCTCCAATTTGAACAAATCAGCTAATTTTAAGACTTGCTGTTAAACATTTAAACAAGTTTTGCACAGCACTTTCGATATGAAGGGACAGAGCCTTCTAAACACTGCAAGTTATGAATACTAATTCCAAGAACACTATACCTCAACATATTGGTAATAATACAAATATACTTTAGTCTTAACATTGGTATATATTCTTCCTATTCATGCTTAAATTCTCACTTTTCTGTGGATTGCAGTTACAGTCCACAGACATTCACTGGGCACCCCTGCAGCCCTCCCAGTAATTAATTAAAAAAAAGAGAGAGTTAATTTTAGCAAAATAGGTACTGACATGTTATAGAAAAGTGAAGAATATGCAAATAAGTATGCACATGTAAATAATCTGATTTGGTATTAAATGTTAAGTATCCAAAAGTCTTATAAAAAAGGAGGAATGTCTTTATTAGGGTTGTGTACTGAACACAGCGTTACTTAAACCTGAGAAGTATACTAACTTGTTGCTGCCCACCTTTCCTTTTTATGATTTTTTGGGGAATTGGAGAGCTAGTCTAGCTTCTTTTTAATGACAATTGCTGCACTGGTTTTAGCTGAAATTGTGAGGCTAGAAATATGATCTTGTATTATTTTTGACAGACTTGTTCTACATTTAGGCAGTCAAAGTTCTGTAACAAGGCTGTGTCAGCTATGTTATTAATTAAATTTTTAGTGATTAAGTCTTTGCAGGAGTAGTTAAGCTCAGGGCATTTATTGTAATAACATTTACCATAATGTCATACAAAAACAAGGAAATGTAAGAATTAATAACCATTATGATGGCTAGTTATGCACGCAATAGTACAAGCCTTTATGTATGTCCCATGATGCCATTTTTTTAATCTTCTATAACATTTCAGAACTTCTGTGTACTTATAAAGGTTATAGGCTTTCAAAATAAGTATCAATGGTGCAAAAGGTAGCTCACACACTTTTATTACAGAAGGATATGGGTTCTCTTCCTATACTGGGTAGATCAATTGTTGAATTTGCAGTGCAGCATAAGGGGGCTGCTGCTCTCCTGAGTGTGCACTTCTTTGGATGAGGTATCAAACCAAGGCCCCATCTGCTTGAGTTGGTGGTAGCTCAGGTGGATGTAAAAGACTTTATGGCACCTACTGAAAAGAGAAAGTTTCATTCCCTGATGCTCTGGCCAAATTTCACCTTGCAGTATAAATTTTAGATTTCACCTGAAAAGAGGCTACTAACCTAGTGGGACTAAGCGGATCAACAATAGATAAATAAATAAAATAAAATAGTTGGGGAAGATCACGCAGATGGTCTTTATTGTCTAATGCATTGACCTGAGGGGTAGTGTCTATGTTTTTGTCTTTCTCAAGTTCTAGCAGGCTGAATTTTTTACTTAAATAACTGAAGCTTGAAATATCTGTCTGTAGATATTTTATGTTGAGACTATTCATAGGACTTTTTATTTCTCCTTTTAGACTGTAAGCAGCGGTGGGAACATTACACTGGCAAATGCTCTCTACTTGTACTGCAGGAAATTTCCCCATGTGGGTTACTTTCCTGCATCTTTGTAAACAAAACCTGAGCATATTTAGCAGAACTGTTTGGTTGATAGGAGGGTATTTTTAAAAAGTACGTGTGGAGTCTGCATGTCCTCCCCGTGGTCGTATGACGTTTAAAGACATGCAGGTAGGTGCATGCATGAATGGGTGTGCCTTCTTTGAAGGTTGGGCATCGGGCTGGCAACTCGGCACTGTAAAATCCACTGCCAATCATTAGCGGACCAGAGTTCCGCTGTGGCAAGCCCTAACCAGGAAAAGCCGAAAGACCGTAGGTAACAGAAGGAAAGTTAGAGCTGCTTCAGAAATTTGCAAAAAAAGAATAGTTTTCACATTGCTATTTTATTATGAATGTGGCAGGTTATTTGAAATGTGCAGACTCCTTGTTATTAAAAGAAAATGACCTTAGTTTTTGTGAAATGCTTTGCTTACTTAATAATTTAGGTGCCAAGTCATTTAACAGTTTGATTTAGGATCCATGAAGAAGAATGGTTTGTCCTCATTGACAGTTGAGAGCAAAAGTATGTTTTTAATCTGCAAAATGTTAAACCTTTAATGTAACTGGTTTAGGGTCTTGTGTATCCTTTGAGACTGGTTTAGCATTCTATGTGCTCTTACTTTGACGAGGAATACTTGCAGAGTAATGTTAAGTGCCTTTGAAAGATTGTCAGTGAGAAATATATATCATATTATTAGCTGTACTCCTCTCTAAAACCTAAAGATGAAAATGGCTTCTTTGTCTGTTTTCTGTTTCTTCCAGTCTTTCTTGTACTTGTGAAACTTTCTGCTAATAAAAGATGGACGGTTTGGTTGTCCTGTATATTGGTTGGCTGTATGTTCAGCTCTAACAACATAAAATTTTCTTATCTGTCCAATTTTCAATTGCTACTTTGTGTTCAGCTGTGACAGTCTTTATTTTTGAGGTGTGGTCTAATATGTTCAACACAAGAAAAGTTACATTTATCCAGTTTTGCTTTTAAGCAATTGTCATTATTTTCCAGGTCTGATGGCAAGTTAACACTTTACTTAGACACTCCCTCATGAGTAGGATGATTTATCTTCTGTGGAGAATTTTTTTGGAAAAATCCTGCTAAAATAATTTCTTAAATAACAAGGTTAACACACTGATTTTTCAAAAAATGCTGTTTTATTTTTATCTCTTTTATCAAATTTATGTTTTCTTTCTTTTTTAATCTGAGAAAGTCATTTTTCATGGATTGGGATAATTGTTTGATGTTCTGAGATTCATTAGTGGAGTTCATTAAGACTGAAACCGAATAACTGAAAATGCAGACTTAACACTAAGTCTGAGATTGCCACCCCCCCCCCCCCCCGTATATTCTATTTTCTCCATGATATGGTGGTCTTGGAGCTGGCATTTATAAACTGAGGGGTGGCTTTCCCACCTGAACAAACACCTGTAAAGGAGAAAAGCAATGTTCAACAGTCAGTGTTTTCTTCATTTAAAGCATTTTTTCATCTTTACGCTGTTATCTCAGCACTGGCTGACTCCATCCTTACTATTTACTCGACTTATTCTCACGTTGTTGGCCTTCACAGTCAGTGATCCCTGTAGCGTTGTATTTGGAATGCAGTTGCAGTATATTACTAAAACATACATAGCAGTACATATAACAGTCATGGCTGAAAGGACAAAAACACTTTTAGTAAGTTTACATTGATGTATAGGACGTCTGATCTAGTTTTAAAAAGTTTTATTTTTCTGACCAACTCATAGACTATATGTTTTAAATATACAGTGGGGCTAGGGCCCTTATTCTGATATTTGGTGCAACTTCTAAATGCTTTGTCTTAACAACAGGAAACAGAACAGTGCATTGTCTCCACATTAGTTTGCTTTATATATGCTTTGACTTTTGAAAGTTGTTTAATGATTTAATGTATGGGCACGGTTGTCTACTTTAATCTTCTGTCCACTGAAGTGAGGGTATCTGTCCTGTACGTCCATGGGTTACTCTGTGATCCTTCTTCATAGAGGTGCTGCACCACTGCTTACGTCCAGATCTTGCCCTAAATTTTCCTCTGTCCAGGGAGCAAGATGAGTAGTTTTATAAGAGATGGTAGTAGCATGATTGATTCAGGAAAACTGGCAGAGTTAATTCCAAGATGTTGGGACATGCTACCTTATAGGGTTTTGTCTAGATGCAAGTTAAGGACACCTTCTTAATTCATTTCTTGAGATGAACTAGTAGTACAAACTCATACTGATGTGTGTATGAAAATAAAATAGTGCTACTTCTGAAGTGCAAAGAGAGCTATAAAGGATAGAATAGGCTTATTCTCATTAAAACCAAAAAATGCAGGTAAAATATATTTGCACTGAGATCAAATTATGGCTCAGTTGTTGTAAGAGCCAGACAGTGGAGTACGGGGGCAGGTGGCTTAGAGTGGAGTGACCATCCTAATGGAAGGGAGATGGAGGTTCTGAATTGCTCCACTGTGGTCATAAGACCAGAAGGCATGAATATGGCCGTGATGGTGGCTCTCAGGCTGACTGTTTGTAGAAGCACATACATGTCATGGAAAGAGCATGGAACTTCCCAGTAGTGAAATAAGTGGCCTTAGCCATGTCATGGCCATGTAAAAAACCCTCCCCATTGGCTTCTGTTATTGAATCTCACCTAAGAATGAAGTACTGATCAATAACAATGATTAACAGTCAGCAGGCAGCAGGGAGAAAAAATGAATTTGTTCCTGCAGAGTTTATATTTTGCCCAGTCATTTCAGATTGAGCT
This sequence comes from Protopterus annectens, assembly GCF_019279795.1. Taxonomy (NCBI): domain Eukaryota; kingdom Metazoa; phylum Chordata; order Ceratodontiformes; family Protopteridae; genus Protopterus; species Protopterus annectens. The sequence goes on along the minus strand of NC_056744.1, from coordinate 472,043,403 downwards.
CTCTTATTCCTAACTAAAATTTAAGTTAGTAAGTTTATATGTTGTGTACCACCAGTAAGGCCATATGGCAGTCTGGTAATGATGACTCCAAGATTTCTGGGTCAAACACTTTGAAGCTTGTAAAAGAATGGATTCAGAGTTTTACTTGATATAATAAATGACACAGGATGTCTAAGGTTTCAGATTTAGGTCTTTAAAACATAGAAAAAAAAACATCTGTTAGCTCACATGTGGATTCTGATAAAGCAGCTATTTTGGCCTGCATTAGTTTATATCAAATAACTGAAATTCAGAAGGAATGTTTGCCCAGGTAAATACTAATGTTCTAGGTTTAGAATTATTTCACTGTTAATTTTCTAAGCACCATCGCAACACAAACACGAAACAAATGAAAACCAAATTAAATAAAACAAAATGGAATGCTACTTGTGCATTTCCCATGCTTAAAACAGGACCTGAATTAAGTTGTACAATATAAATTATCTAATCAAGATGAAAATGTTAAACTATTTTAAATGACTTTAGTGTATTAAACTCAATCATTAAAACATTAATCATCACCATTATGAAAAAATGTTCATCAATTCTGACATCCATTGCACATCCCATCAGATGCATTTACTGTTGCTGGGTAGAGGCATGGGGGTTATAGAAGGACTGCACCTGATGACTGCCTATATGATGACCCCTCCTGAATGATCCTCACTCTCAGAGCTATGGGAGTAAATGGACCAATTGATTAGAAGGGGCTGATGTCTGACAGGCAGTGGGGACAAAGGAAAACAAAACAAAAAAAAACTTCCATCATAACGCACAGTTTTAGCTTTGTTGAAATAACAGAGTACACTAACTGAGGAAAACATTAAAAAACTACTGAAATAACTACAAGCTGCAAACATATGGACAATTATTAACTAGGTTTATATTCCGTGTTCCAACTTAAAAATCCCAACAAGGAATATGGAAAACAGGACATGGGAGAACAGAAAAAGGTGTAAAAGTGAAAAGAATGAAATAAAGATGTGAAAAAAAGGACAGAGCAAAACTATAACGTAACTTATTAACATTGCCTACAGGAATTGTTGGAGCCCACATTTTGGGTTTCATCATAATACAATGCCTCCTTTGTTCTATGTGATTGCATAACCTTTATCAACATGTAACCAACTGGTCCTAGACTCAATATATGGAGGCCAGCATAAAAGGGCTTTGTTCTCCTGTTCTCGTCTATATAACTCTTAACTCTATTTGTTAAATCTGGTCGACTATATATTGACAATCAAGACTGGAGTGATAATGGCACTTCAAACACCACATAATTGCTTTCTTGGCAGAATGGAGATGAAGTAGGAGAAATAGGGCGTCATAAGACATGGAGGTAACTGTTATAGGATGGTTAAAAAGGACAGTGTAAGTTAAATGACTGCCCCTTATACAGCTGCAAGTGCTACCAAAATTCCAAAGCTTTCGATAATTATGGAAACATGCATATCTGAGTCCATGGACCCATCTTGGCATATCCAGCAGACATCTGGAGTATATGGAAGTGGAAATATTCCTGCCAAATCTACATAACTAAGGAATGAATGGTGATAAACCTTCCAAGCAAAAAAGTGCTACACATATGGCAAAGGGGGGCTTTTCAGAATTTGCTAAACTCTTTGCTACTTAGTAACTCACCTCCCTTGCCCTGGTATAATGCAGGTACCTCAAAGCCTATATCTAGTGAATTCTGCAAAACATAACATACAGTTTTGACAAGTATTTAGCTAAGTTTGCTGTTTCCAAGCAAATGTAGACAACATACGCTAGAACTGAGGGGTAAACAAGCACAGTAGGTTCTAGTGTCTTGGACTTACCAAAGGGAAAGTGTGTGAGCTGGTATATTAAACAAGAATGGAGCACTGGTAGAAAAAAAAGTCAATACACTGCTTCAAAAGATATAGAAAAACATCCCAAAAAGATCTGGCAGACCAATCAAAGCCTGTGACAACACAAACATTAAAGGAGAAAGAAGGCCAGGGCTGTTGGTAAGACTTGTGTTTCATTTGTGGGGGAAAGCAGAAAGAAGAGAAAAGGAAAGGTATGTAGAAATAATCGATTTAAGGTTTCTTATAGAGCTTAATGCAAAGGCCCACAGCAATGAGCTATGCTAAGATAAAAATAAATGGGAACAGAATGGACCCACCAGATAAGTCAGTAAGCAATTAACCTGAAGAGGCAACTGAGAGGTGCTTTCAGAAATTGGCCATCAATACATCATGAAAAAGAGATGCTCAGGATCATCCAGTAGCCCAAAAAAAAAGGCAAGAATGTCTCTGCCCCATTTCCAAAGTAGCCCAGGTATAATCTAAAGATGAAGTGTCTATAGAGAAGTATCTTAAGGTAGAGTATTGTATTATTTAAGATTATCCTGAACCTTCAGTTCCAATTCTACCACAATGTTAGGTTTATACTAAGAACTGAATGAGAAGTATCCCTGGAGAGATCACTAGCTGTTAAGATGAAAGGCAGAGGATGCCTAACTTCTAGAAATGGGTATAAGATCAGGTGAACCACTATTCTGCATGGAAGGACTCTCACAGATGATATTCAGCAGACAGATATCTTGCCATTTGAATGTCACTGAGTGGTCAAAAGGTACACAGGACAGGTAGTTTCACAGAAGGAGCAGTAGATGATCTGTAGAAAGCACTAGTTGCTCACCACTATAATCTAGTTCAACCCTGGAGAAAGGAAAGACCTCCAATCACATGCTCAGGAAGCAGCCAATAGCTCAGTAACCAAATATGGATAACAACAACTTTGGCAGACCCCTCACTTGCTGATAAAAGTAGAATAAATGCATATACTATTCTGATCACTGCTGATGAGTCTGGATATAGAGAAGGTTTTGGGATGATTAAAATGCTGGAACCTGCAGATAGGTAGGGTCATTTAATGGACTCACATGCTTTTTCTGCTTCCAGCACCATTGCAGCTCAGTGATCTAGAAGGTTCTTACTAGATTCCATTCATTGACAATTTCTAAGGGGAGTCTTCCTTGCTATCTTATCTTTTAAAATCCAACTTGATCAAGATAAATGATGGCTTCTAGGTATGGCCTTGGTCAGACCACCCACACTAACATGAACAACTTGTAGTCAATGTTAAACTATGAGATTGGCTAATAGTTCTCAAGCAACCAGTTAGTTGCTAGGATTTAGAAATGGTGATATTAATTATTACGTCTGTGTGTGTGTGTGGGGGGGTCAAGAGACCTTGATCAGTGAATGGTTACACAGTCTCAATACATTACCCACATTTAGAACAAAAAGATGACTGCATACCTAGCCTAGTAGTCCCTTTACTCCAGGTACCATATTGGGTTTTACTTAAATATACACACAATCTATTTATTTATTTTATACATTTTTGACTGCAGTGATCTGACTGGGTCTAATTGTCCCTTTTCATCTGAAGTCTTGTGAGATAAAAATCCAATACAGACTTAGATAATAACAAGTATAACATAATAAATAATATCATAAAATGCAATAAGATATATATATATATATATATATATATATATATATATATATATATATATATATATATATATATATCACACAGATATCAAACAGGACATAGTGGACATGTTATAAACATAATAGACATATAGTGATAGTTTGTTCCAGAAGTGGGAGATAGATAGGGATATGAATCTATCATGCCAAAGTGTCTTATTTATTTATTTGCATATGTAATGATGTGAGGTATTGCCGGCTATGTCAGAAGTAGGTTAGTGTATGTGTAACATATGCCAGCACAGCTAGTTGGAATTTTGTAAAGAATTATATGTCATTTGTATATCAAACAGATTTGTACAGATGTGTGTGTTGAAAATGTATTTGTAAAGCTTCTTGTGTTAAAATATACCAACAGTGTGTCCTGCTGGACAGAAAAAGAAATATACATGTATTATTGTAACTGCTTGGAGCAGGGACACGAAGCACTGGTTTCACAGAGAGAGTGGTGAAGAACTTGGCTTGGACACTTGGCTGAGGACTCAACACTACAGCTGTGCCAATGGGGAGTCTTACTGGGGATTTGGAGGGAGACAGAGAGAGAAATCCAGACCCCAGACTGAGTGTGTTCTCTGTGTGCTCTTAAGCGAAATTGTACTTGGTGCAGAGAGCTACATCTGGAAATACTGGGTGTATCCACTTTTGTTCTTTGAACATCTTTCTCAGTGTCAGTGTTGAGGATTCAGGCTCGTGATTACTAGCCCAGAGTGGGGATGTTATAGCATATATAGATTTAGCTCTTTTAATTGGATATTTGAAGAGCCATTTGTTCTGTAAAGGAAGAGGAAGTCAAGGAGAGTTGAACTTTTATGGTTTGAAAGGCTAAACACAGATTTCCCATGGAGGAGTCTATATGGGATGAGTACAGAGAGATTATTGTCATTCTGTCCGGATACCTGAGGGTCTTCAAGTCCCTGATCTTTACAATTAGGAATCTTTGAAGTCTTTCAAGCTAATAGTTATGTTTAAATAAATACGTCAATACGTATATTGTATCTTCTTTACTGTGATCTACCTTTTCTTTTTTTACTTTATTTACTTCTAGCACTTGATCAAAAGTTTTCATATATTCATTGTACCTTTAAATTTTCCTTTTCAAATTAATCACTTTTTATTGTCCCCATTTTCCCTTTTTGCCTTTTTCTCATCTGTGATCACTCCACAACTTTTACTCACCATTAACTGATAAAATAATGCAAAAGAGGAAAATAATTCCACAATCCATTTCCATTCATCCACTAAGTTAGTTTTGTAGAGAATATATTTCAGTTAATTCTGTAGAACATATTTTTGGCCAGTCTTTTCACTACCATGATAAAATGTCTTACCGATCCAGATACAGATGCTCACAATCATTGCGACTCTTGGAGTCCGATGGCGCAGAGATTTCAATGGGTACACAGTGGCATAGCAACGGTCAGCACTCATAGCTGTTAATGTAATACAGGTTGCCTGCACAGTCACCTAGAAAATGAATTAAAAAAAAAAAATTGTTACCACCTACATATGGTTTCTTGTTACATACCACTTATAATGTGGGGTGAATTGGTTCCTCAGAGAAGCTTATATTATTTTTATTACTATAATTGTTATGGCTAGGAAGAAATATAAAAAGTCTGGCAGAAAATCCTCAGCATGCCCTTCTATAATACAATCCCAAAGCAAAACATTCTTATTATGAATACAGTGTAAAGTGCCAAAACTGTAGAAGAAACAGTCCGAAGTGTTGTCAAAGGCTTTATTCAATTCTCCACAGAAAACTCAATTTTAAACACGTCCCATGAAAGCCATTAACCAAACTGCGTTTTCGTCCCAACAAAGTGACTTCATCAGATTACCAGTAAATCCATCATTAAACTTTTAAATGCTCATTAAATACAAAACAACCAATCACATACAGTCCTCTATTAAACAATTACTTTAAAAAAACAGTACCTAACTTATTCATTAAGTTGCATGGTAAATGCTGTGTTATAAATAACAAAATTTTATTCGAGGTTAAATAAACTAAAAATATACGAATGTATATTTGTTCTAAACACCTTTAGGTTAATATATAAAACCTCATGAAGTGGTTATTTAAATAAATTGTTATTATTAATAAAAAAACTTAAATAGTTTAAAATGTGAATAGTTAAAAATAAGGATAGCCTGCTATAACTGAACTCCTCCTCCTGAGTCAAGAAATGATTTGCAAAAACTCGCTTGAAATTATCCACAAGTCATTCTGCTTGGTATTTCCAAATTTCCCTCATGCCCAGGCCTTTGGCTTGGCAACTACAGCAGCTGCTACCTTCCTGGCTTGTTAATACACATCAGTCAGATTCAGGGAGCCCCATAATAACATTGAACAGAAGGCTTTTTCTTAATTTGACAATTTCCCTCACCACTGGTGTCCACAGTAGGTCCTATGGTTACAGCAATGACAAGCAATGACCACCTTTTGATCCATTTTTCTGGCTGCTGCCTTATTTACTGAGATCTTGAACAAGAACAAGCATCAGACTCTATGTCTCTGACCTCTCTATCTGGTAGTGGAGTACATATATATATATATATATATATATATATATATATATATATATATATATATATATATATGTGTGTGTGTGTGTATACATGTAAAACTGCAAATAACTGCACAGCAAGATATATGTTTGATATCAAGTGAGTGGATAAATGCATAAATAACCACCCAGAAATGTATCTCAACTCACTGATGTGAGAACCATACAGTGCAATCCATTGCAGCCCCTCTGTCCACTCAACGTCTTAGTCCAAGAACCAGAAACAAAGATTCAAAAATCAGAAACAATTTTTAAATATTTCTCTTATATACTTGGAAAGTTGTTAGAATAACAAGATTTGAATTAGCAAGCATTTTCTGAGGGAAGTAAAGTCTGAAACTCGATAACCATTTGAAGGCTCAGGACCTATTATGCTGAGTCCCAAGATATGGAGACAAATAGCTGGAAATCTTGACTTATATATACTATGTCCATAATTACCATTTCTCAGAATATTCCCTTTACTCCAAGGTATGGATTGTATGATGGTATGATTGTGATCTTTGTCTCTGATTCTTAATTTAAGAGATTTGGAAAGCATGAGGTTGCAATGGGTTGCACTCTATTACAGCCTTGATCTAAAATAGACTTCTAGGTTACTATTTATGTATCTGTTCATTCAGTTGATCACAAGAAAACATCCAAGATGTACACAGTCATACAAAGGGCAGCAACTGATGGACACATCTGTGTGCATGTGTGTGTATACGTGTGTGTGCATGTCTTTGTGTGTGGGGAGGTCTGTTTGTGTCCATAAAAAATACTTGGTGCATGAATGGAAGAGGAGATATGGTGTAAAGGCAAGAATCAATTGTAGTAAATAGAAGCATTGTCATATGAGCCATGCTTTTCAGGTATGATCATTGGTTTCCTTGTATTGGTGACTGTTGACAGTGTGTTTATTAGTTGGTTGTAAATAAACTGGACAAAATGAAGCCTAAGAATTTGTTGTTAATATTTTGTGTGTTGCGTTGTTAATGAGATGTTTCTTGGTGTGCAAGTATCAAGTCCTTCAGTTTTTGTTTGTCTACTGTTTGACTGTGGCTGCGTCACTTCACCTGACATTACCTCTTGGACTTCCTCCTGGAAAGGAACACTTGCAACCAGTGGGCTGTCCTAGGATGCTAGCAAAGAGTTGCTCATTGTTCTTTGAATCCCTGCACCATTCACATAACCAGTAATTAATGCTTCACTGTATGCTATTTGATTACAAATCCCAGCAGGTATTTTTGTGTTTAATGGCATGGTAGATGTATTTTCAATAAATATGAGTTTCAAGGAATGAAGAATTTACTATTGATCATACAGTGTGTTTTCAATGTGAAAGTTTATTTTATTTGTTTAGCAAATGGCTGTTAGTGTTGTTGTTGCAGCATTTTCAATACAATGGGGGGAATTCAGTAAAACCTACAAGATTTTATTTTGTGTATGCATCGTGGCACTATGCGTACATGAGCATGCACATTTTTAGATTCAGTAAGTGCTGCTTAGCAGTGTGCATGCACACAAACAGGGAAAATGCTGAAGAATGCAAATTACATCATAAATAAGTGAGTTTTATGCAAATGTGGCAGGTTGAGCAATCTAAAAAGCAGAAAGGCATCTGTGTAGACTCCGTGTCAGTGTCCATAGTGCATGTGGAATTTTTCCATATACAGGAGTCTACACAGACAGAAGGGGATATAAAACTCCGGAAATATGACGTACCTCCCCTGAAAATGTTATACCACATACAGATATGTGCAAAACTAATATTGTGGATGTCAGAAAGAGGAAAGGAATAAGTTAAATTAATAATATATATTTTTAATAATCTTGGCTTGTTTGTGCTGTGCGCAACAGTGTGCAAACATGCTTAACAGAAAAATAAAATAAAAAAAAAAAAAAAAAAGAGAAAAAGAAAGCATTTTATAATATCTGTCAGAAATGCATTATAGGACCTTGCTTTCGGTCTGTACAATGGTGCATTGGTGCTCTTGCCAAGTTCATATGGCTATAAACCATGTAGTTTCCAGGCTGTCAGCACAGATATGCATGCAAATGAAGTGGATGTCTTGAATAGCAAAAAGGGGTAAGCATCTCCACATTTCTACTTCATGTAGACTCCCACACCATGTTGACTTTTCTACTGAATGGCAAGTTCATGTGGCACACTACCCACATGACAGTGATGATGTAGGCAGCAATTAATGTAAAGCAGATAGATTTAATGAATAGTTATTATTTTGTAAAAGCTATACTGCATGCCACAGTACATAGAGCCACATCGGACACTAAAGTAGAGCCATTAAATTATGTTAATTACATTCTAGACAGGTGCAATATATCATAATTAGCCAATCACACATGGTGGACCTACAGCAGACCTGTATAAAGTATGCAAACACCGTACATTCTGATTTTCCCCTAATACTCTGGACCATTGGAGTACAAACTTGGTAATTTTAACTGTGATAATGTTAGAGGCTGCTGCAGGTTTGCTACATCTGTACATGCTAGATGCTGAAGTCAAGTGCTGCTGGTGCTGCTGACAATAGTCCTAGGCTGAGAAGGAGAAGAGTGTTCAGGCCCAGAGTAACCTTCAAGGAGCTACATGACCTGGAGATTGTAGAGCACTACAGGGTGGACAGGGATATATTACAAGAACTCACCAAGCACTGCTGCCCTCAACTCAGATCCAGAGCCAATAGAGGGGAACCCATCCCAGTGGAAACAAAGGTATGTGTAGCCTTTAGGAGACTACTTACAGGGACTTTTCAAAGACCGACTGAAAACATGCTGGGGGTGTCACATGCATCTGTATCCAGTATACTCCACCAGTTCCTGGATACTATGCTACCATATGCCAGTTAGCATATATCTTTTCTCCTCTCCCCTGAGGTGAGGGCCAGCAATATGCAACAGTTCTACCATGTAGCACACTACCTTGACGTACTGGGTGCCATAGATTGCACTCATGTACACATCAAGGCTCCACCTGGTGAGCAGAGTAGAATCTATGTTAACCACAAGCGAGACCGCTCCATCAACTGCCAGGTTGTGTGTAATGCCCCGTGGATTATCCTGAATGTGTGTGCTGGCAGCCCTGGCAGTAATCACCACTCCCATATCTGGCAGACATCACAGCTGTACCAGATGTTTGCTGTGGAGGGCATCCCACGTGACCACTTACTGGTGAATACTGGCTATGCCCTGGCACCGTGGATGATGACACCCATCAGAAATGCACACACAAGAACACCATAAGGAGGCACACTCACAAACTAGGAGCATCACAGAGCATGTGTTTGAGCTTTTGAAGTCACAGTTCTGGTGCCTAGATATATCTGGTGGAGCCCTGCAGTATTATCCATCCAAATGTGCATATGTATTCACAGTATGTGCTATGCTACACAGTCTGATCCTGTGGAAACAGCTGCAGCAGGATCAACAAAGGGAAGGGGTGCACAGCCCCCCACCAATGCCTAGGTCACCACAGCCAGAGTTACAGGAGAAGTTGGAGGAGGAACCACCCACTGATGTCCCTGTAGGCAGACGTAGGCAGGCTCATTATGCCCTAGCATTGCTAAGAGACAACACATAGCACATTTATGGACAACATAGGTACCTATGGACTGACCCCTTGCTCCTACTCACATAAAAAAATTAAAACTGATGGCAGGCAACCCACATATTCTATACCTATCTTGCTTGCATCTGACAGGGTCAGTTCTTAACTACAGTTGTGTCACCTGCTGCATTTGCAAGGTAAGTCTGTTACCTACACAATACTCAAAAGGATTATTATGATATGGCATTGTATGTATGGCTCTGGTACATTATGAAAGTAAATTAGTGGGCTACTTGGATAGAAACACCCATATGGGACTACAGATACCCATTCCACTATTATGTTTCCATTACTGTTCACTAGGCTTCATGCATGGAATATTCATGCAGTCATATTGCAACAGATTACTGGCACAGCAGTCAAAGGAGATGACAGTGGGGTTACAAGATAGTCAGACTATTGTGTATCCCAGCAGAACATGTGGTGTTGTTCCCCCACCCCCAGCACAGCAATGTTCCCTTGTAACTGCTGTAATAGTAACTCATAAATGGTATATCAGCATTCCAGGCAGTCTCAGGACAGTAACATAGAAAGTGATCATATGTTGTATGCCTTACTTAATGCAGGCATAACAATGTACATATTTATGCAGGTGACTGTGTAATGAATGACCCCTGCTTGTGAAGCAGCTTGTGTGGTTCAAAGGACTAGGGCAATTAGCTTGTGTGATTGTATTCATTGTTTTAATCTAGAAGTATCTACTTCTTTTGGATGTGAGGTATTATTACATTGTGTTTTACAGACTGTCAATCTGTCTGTGGTGTAGGATCAAAGGAAGTTAGGAGGTTACTAGGCTATTGGCCCTTACACGTCTAGCCAAGAATTTAGCCTATGTTCCAACAAGTCAGAACCCTGTGCCACTGTCCAGCAGGGACACAGGTGGAATCCCAGGGGTGTTTTTTCTGTTACCTATTCAGTTATCCAGGTTGTGCATAAAAAGGTTTAATGGGTACTCTGCTTTACATGGAGAGGGAGTCTATTCCACAAAAGGGCGAGTCTCTGGGACACAAATCTGTCCTGCTGAGTCCTACTGATGTCACAGACCAGGTTGAGGTTGTGCATGCAGGTTACTCGAGTGGAGCTTGACTTGTGGATATGCAGCAGTCCCATCAGGGAGGGGTTTGAGATTGCTTTGTATGTCAGACAGAGGTCACCTCTGAGGAGTCTGAGTAGAGGGACAGGGCTTTTAGCCTATCTATGTAGGGTAGATGTTTGAGGCTCTGGATTCTTGGGGTGAGGAACCTTGGTGTCTCTCCAGCTGCTGCATGTGCTTTGTGGTGAAAGGGGCATTGTACTCAATAATGGGTCTTATAAGGGAAGAATACAGGGATGTTATAACCACCTTGTCCCTGGATGAGATACCCTTACTAATGAGGTGGGCCATGTAGAAAGCTTTCTGTACAATGGAGGCAATATTGTGATCAAAAGTCAGATTGCTATCAACCTGGATGCACAACTCCCCCATGAATAATTGCATGCTGAGTACCTTATTATCAATGTGATAATTTGTGGGGACATCACTCTCCCCAACAGAGATGATGATGCATTTCTTGGCATTCGGTTTGAGGCCATGTTTCTGGCACCAGTCATTTGTTTGGGTAAGACCCTCTTGGAGGATGTCCACATCACTAGGGGAACTGATGACAGCACCCAGCTTGCAGTCATCTGTAAACTTGGTCAGCCATAGCCCACTAGATTTGGTCTGCACCTCCAAGAAGTATATCCTAAACAGCAGAGGCCCCAAAACCGATCCATTGCGTACACCTCTTGTTATGTGTCTACTACTTGAGGTGGCTTCCCCTATTTTGACTAGGCTGGTTCACTTAGTGAGCCAGTTTGCTACCCATCTGGTAACATATGGATTGCTGCCTAGCTGAGAGAGTTTATCTATTATACCTGAGTGGGAATAGTATCAAAGGATTTGGCCAGGTCAAGGTAGGTGGTGTGCACCATCTTCCCCACGTCTGTGACCTTGGTGACTGTCTCAAATAAGTCGACCAAATTTAATAGGCGTGACCTCCCCTTGACAAAAACAAACTGCGTGGTATCAAGTGTTTGGAGGTTACCAATGTACTTAATAATGAGGTCCATGATAATCTGCTCCATGGCCTTGCAGATCAGGCTAGTTAAGCTGTTAGGTCTATAATTTCCTGAATTGGTGGACATTCCAACTTTGTGCAAAAGGATGAGAGTAGCTATCCTCCACTCAGCTGGGACAAAGCCAGTACTCAGGCTTTGGTTGAATAGGGTGCCTAATGGTGCTGCAAGTTCCTGCCTGAGTTCATGTAGGATGCAGCCTGCGATGTTATTGGGTCCCATGGAAGCTGTATTTTTTGCCCTTGAGAGGGCAGTGTTATCTTTCTCCCTAGAGATAAGGGGAGGGGGGCAGGTACTGGCAATGTCCTGTTTTACTGATGGAGGGACAGAAGAGTGAAGTTTTCACTGAACCTGTCTACCAGCAGGTTGGCTATATCTACAGTGTTTGTGTATGTGGTGTCCTTGACTACCAGTTCTGAGCAGATCTGTGTACTTCCCTTGAGATTATGGACATATGTGAAGAAGGCCTTATGATTGCCTTTAGTAGATGTGGCCAGTTTGGATTCGAAGTTTGCTTTGGAGGATTTCACTAGTGCTCTTATTTGCTTGTTCAGGCTAAGGAGAGATTGCTTCCAGTTAGCCACTGGCTCTTTCTTGATCCTGGACAGCAACTTTTTCCTTTTATTATAAAGTTTATTTATTGTAGATATCCACCAGACATGTTTACTCTTCAATGAGGGGGATGATTTTGTCCTGTCTGGTATTCCTAATCCCATGCAGCTATATAAATCCTCATGCAGTATTTTGGTGTAGGTTTGGACATATGTGCCAGTTCCTATGGAGGGGGTGGGGGCTATGAAGCTGATTATACCTTCCCTCAGGAGATTGTAATCAGCTTTGGAGATGTTTTTTTGTTTGACCCTAGCTGGGGGGGGGGGTCAGGGAGATAGTGACTTTGAAAGTGACTGCTTTGTGGTTGGATCTTACCAGGAATGATGATACCGTAGGGATGCTGCAGTGGTTACTCATGTTGGTTAATACCAAGTCCAAGATATTTTCACCTCTTGTGGGGGTGTCAGCCAACTGGTCCAAGGCATTTGCATTATCGAAGTCAATGAATCTCTGAGCATTTGTGTTTTGGCATGCGTATTTCTTCCAGTCTATGGTTGGATAGTTAAAATTACCCAGGATCAGGGTAAAGTGTTGCATCTTGATAGATTCGAAGAAGTCCAGATAGGTGTAGTGGGCATCTTGAGTCGGAGTTGGAAGCCTATAACTAGCTGTGATTTGAATAGAGGTCTTTTCAATTGTTAACTGCACCTGGAGTATTTCCTGTGCATCATACAGTTTGACTAGCCTATAGGTGTGTATGTCTTCTATATATATTGCAACTCCATGTCCTTTTGTTTTGCTACTCATGGTTTGGGGTCTGAATGAATGATAGGATGAGTAACCTGGTATGGCTGGGGTAGTCTCTGCAGCTTTGAACCAGATTTCTGTGACTGCACAAATGTCAGCTTCTTCCAGGGTTAAGAATGCTTGCAATGAGTGCAGTTTCATGTTTAGATGCCTAGCATTTAGCAGCATGATCTTTACTTTACGTTTTGATGACATTTTCATGTTGGTAGTTTTGACCTCATGGCATTGCCTAAATAAAGGCACTATGGGGAAGGCAAGAGCCTTTTCCAGAAGCCTGAAGCCCAAGGGAGAAGGATGTAGTCCTTCTCTGGCAAGGCATCGTGGTTTGTCAATCATGCCATCCCAGGCTGACAGGTATTCCTTGGAATGGCACCAGAAACTAAGCCAATTGTTAAAGTCAATAATTTTCTGTTTGTATTGAGGCATTATTCTGGGTGATGGTAGAATGCTGGTTAAGGCTAGGAACATACCTGCCTGGGACATATACTCAGCGAGCTCAATCATATCTCTCTTCATATAGTCCAGGGTGGTACATCTCAAGTCATTCATTCCAACATGGACTATGACAGAGTCATAACAATACCTGTTGAGAGACTTGAGTGCATTGGTGATATGGCAGATTCTGGCACCCGACAAACAACTAACTATGACTTTCTCCTTATCCAGCCTGGTGAGATGCACATATGTGTGTCTCTTAATGGAGTCTCCTATGACTGATATTTTGAGTTTATGTTTAGGCCTTAGTGGCTGTGAGACACAAGTATGCGGACTATATGTGGTGTGTGGTGTGGTGGGTCATGGAGTTCACGTGCATTTATGCCTCAGAGGTCTTTTTTGTTTGGGTATGTTTTTGTTGGGGACCTTCGCATGTGTAGGGGTATGTTGTGTAGATGTGGGTGTGGTGTGGTGTTTGTGTTGCCAACCTTCTCAATGCCAGATATACTGGTTTGTGGGGGAGAGAGCAATGACACTAGGTGCTTGATGTAATAGCATCTCTCACAAATTGTGTTCCTAGGTGGTAGTAGGTTGTCCTTGTACATGAGGCAGTTTCTACACTGTCTCAAGATACCTATATCAACCAGACTGGCAGGGGAAAATGTAGAAATTCTACATCCATATTTGTCAGAATCTAAAAGAGCTAAGTGGGTAAAGAGAGGAAGGTCTAAGAGTAGTATTACTAGATGATAACACAAGTGCTACTAAGGGAAAATTTGTAGCTGGAATACCTCAAAAGGGTTAAAAACCATGCAGCTGAAGATTTGGATGCAGCAGACCTGGATCTAGACTATGCTGCTTAATTTTAAGGTTAAGAACACAGTGAAAAAAAAAATCACAATGAAGCACAAGTTATATCACTTATAGACAAAAGAACAGAACTCGCAGTATGAAAAAATACAGTTAAATGGCAATGAAATGCAGTAAATGCAGTTAACAGTAATAATCTGTAGTAGACAGCAATGAAATATAGTGAATGAGTCGATTGCTTTAAAACAGTAGTTCACAATCACAACAGTAACAGACAAAACAAATAACACAGCAATTCAGTAGAATACTGTCATTGATTTAATGATACTACCAACAATCAGTAATAAATATGGTAGAATAAATGTAGTTGAACTGCTAACCGCAAGCAGCAAAATGAAGTAGGAAGAGGTACATTTTTTTTGTTAATAGAAAGTGAAGAGACAGAAGATAGTAAGATAAGTCAAGGGGCCAGATTCACGAAGGCTTGCACGGAGTCTAAGAGTAGAGTAAGACTCCCTGCAGCCAACATATCTGCTGAGCGATCCAGGAACAGCCGGCAGGGGCATGCAAGAGAACTCCTAAAATGACTCTTACACAGACAGGGTTAGTTTATGCAAATTACCTCGTTTGCTGCTAAAAGCTATACAAATGAGGTAAATTTGTGATCCAGGAAACACTAACCTGTCCGAGTAAGAGTAGTGTTATTTGCAGAAATCTACTCGGGTGGCAACTGAGTACCGTTTTGTAAATAGCAAAACGGAGCCATGACAGCTCCAAATAAAGGATGCATTCAGTTGAGGAAGCATGCCAATGGCCAAATATAAGGCCATTAGCATGTAAACATGTTGCAAATTAATAAAATCAAAAATTTGTTTTCCATGATCTCCAATGTTTAAGCATAGCGCAGCGCCTCGCAAACGTGCAGTGCTTTAAAAACCAGAAAATAATACAAAAATAGGCATTTCAATAAAAAAATGTAATCTGCCATGCAGGTGAATGGCAGGCTAAAGACAACATGGCCACTGAGTACAGGTTGCTATGGGGGGAAGCCAAATTCCGGAGCTGTAACCAAGCATTAGTAGGTAATCCTATGCAAATGAGGGTAAGGATAGTGAATCCCAATTTTACATGGCATATGAGCCAAGTCTGTGAAGTGTAAGAGTAGGATAAGGGGAGTCTCAGAGTAGAAGATAGGTGACATCATGAGGGGGGTATGTATGAAAGAAAGACTGTAAGCTCATTGGAGCAGAGTGGCATGTGTTCACTGTCAGTCAGTCACCACTGGAAGAGGCGTGTCAACAGGTATCCTAGCTAAAGCCAAGAAATTGAAGGTGTACGCTATGGATGTCACTAAAGTTTCTTGTACAAATGCCTACAACGTGTTTGCATGCCTGTGCGTGCCTGTAAACCTGAGGAAGATTGTGTGCATGCGTGTGTGCCTGTGTGCACGTGGTTAAGCTTGAGTAAGCAAGTGTTAGGTTGTGGAAACCCGTGTAAGCCTGTGTAAGCATGTGTGCGCGTTGGCGCTCATGTGCGCTTGTTTGCTCGGCACTGCCCCCTGTGGTAACAGAAAAGGGAAAAGGAAGGAAAACAAATAGTAGGAAGTTAATTAAGGAGAACTAGTAGAGCTAGCAGGTGAAAACAATCAGAATCAGGCAATTACACAAGCAGTACAGGAGCCCAGCCCAGCACTTAAAACTCTGCAAACAACATTCCACCATGTTTTTCTCAGAGGCACTGCAACACTGCAGCATACTAAGAGAAGTGAAAACTTAAAAAGCTCTACTGAGACAAAAAAATGTTAGGGGCTGTCATTGCTATTATAAGGCGACATATGCAACATGCTGAGGGTGGTGACAATGCAAATGCTGCTGAGCAACCCACAGTGAGGAGACGGAGAAGAGTGTACAGGCCCAGGGTAACCTACCAGGGGCTACATGAGCTGGAGATAGTGGAGCTCTAGAGAGTGGACAGAGACCTCATGCAGCAAATTGTTGAGCTGTGCAGACCACGCCTCACACACAGAACCAACAGAGGGAAACCCATTCCAGTGGAAACCAAGGTATGTGTTGGCCTACGAATACTAGCAACAGGTACCTTCCAGAAACCAACTGGTGATATGAAGGGGATTTCACAGGCATCAGCATCCCGGGTACTGCACCAGTTCCTGAATGCCATGTCAGCACATGTCGGTGATCATGTATATTTCCCCAATTCCCATGAGGTATTGGCCAGCAATATGCATCTTTTCCAGCAAATAGTGGAATACCCTGAGGTAGTGGGTGCAATAGACTGCACGCACATACGCATCAAAGCACCAGCCAGTGAGCGGGGTAGGGCCTACTACAACCGCAAGGGCTTCCCCTCCATCAACTGCCAGGTCGTGTGTGATGCCCAGGGCATAATACTGAATGTGTGTGCTGGCTGCCCTAGAAGCTACCACAATTCCCATATCTGGCATCTGACGCAGCTGTACCAGACATTTGCCAATGGGGACATCCCTCATGGTCACCTAGTGGGGGATGCTGGATACGCACTGGAGCCGTGGCTGATGACACCCATCAGAAATGCACACACACCTGAACAGGAATGCCATAATGAGGCACACGCACAAACAGAAAATGTAATCGAGCATGTGTTTGGGCTGCTCAAGTCACGGTTCCGGTGCCTGGACACATCTGGTAGAGCCTTGCAGTACTCACCAACTACATGTACCCAAATAGTCATGGTATGTGCTATGCTACATAACATGATCCTGTGAAAACAGCTGCAGCAGGAGCAGCATAGGCCTGGGCCAAACAGCCCCCCACCATTGCCAAGGCCATCACAGGCAGAGCATGACTCGGAGGAGGAACGACCTGAGCCTGCCCCTGTAGGCAGAAGGAGGCGTGCCCAGTATGCCTTGGCCTTTGCAAAGAGGCAATGCATAGCACATACACTGGCTCAGTAGGAACCCCAGAAATGATACCTCTCTCTGACTCGCACATATAGTAAAAGGGATGCCTAACTTGATACTACTTGTTTTCAAACATGTATAGGGAGTGTACTATGTGCATCCGACATAAGCAGCCATGCAGCACCACCTGAGGCATGATTGCCAATTTTTAAGCAATATAAAGTAGTGCTAAACAGCCTTTACCACTATTTAGTATATGTAAACAAAATTGCATGCACTAACTAGCACAACTCTGGGCACTGTTGAGCAATATTGGGCAACATTCAGCAGTGTTGGTTAATGTTGAGCAATGTTGGGCAAGTCTGGCCAAAGTTGGGCATAGTTGAGCAAAACCAGGTAAACATGCTCATATTTGCTCTACTGGTCTTTAAGCAGTCTGGTCTGCCCAGTATGAAAATAAAAAGCAGTGACAGTGCTCAAACCCAGGATACTGTGCACTACAGTCACAGTACGGAACCACTAAACCATGACAGTATTTCACTAGTCAGACTGTATGAAGAAATGTTGATAAGTCTATGCAAAGTGTCGCATGGAAACCCTGCAGGCACAGCATAATCCTTGTAGATTTATGACACAAATGTGAGCCCTGCAGTAAAAATACAACATGATTTTCAACACACATATAGTATAAATGTAAATATTGGGTGAGCTCACACACGACAACAAATGTAGTTGACTTCAGACAGCAACATACTGAAAGGTCACACTGGGCATGCTCACACACTTGAATAAATGAGGCAAATGTCAGGCAACAACATACTGAAAGGTCAAACTGGGCATGCTCACACACTTAGGCCATGTGTGAGTACTGCAGTGGGCCACACATATCTGGCAGTTGCATGTCTTAATCCGGGAACCTCTCACTATTCACCAATCCTGCCCTGTGCACACAGTTATATGAAAACAGACACATGTATAATATATTGGAACCCTGTCATAATCAAATATGTACTACAGATAGTTAGGTTGTTCACAGAAAGTGAAAAGGCATAGAAGATAAAAAACCTGCAATCAGTATCATCAATAAACAATGTGCACTCCAAACATTATCCAATCCAGGTTATGGAAAAAGAATCTGGGAAGGAGTCCATACAGAACCATGATGCTTCCTTCAGCTATGTCATAAATAGCAATGCACACTCATATATCTCCTGAGTCATGGCCAACAGTAAATGACTGACAATGCCAACATCCTGTCAGACAGGCCCATACATACATACATACCCACCTCCCACTGACAAAAGGCCCTATCATCATACTAGGAGATATCACATGTAGAATGGGTAAACAGCTCCTTCCAAAGCTGAAAACACGGCATCAATGGAATTACATTGTTTCCCCATATGTGTCATAAGTGAACTGCAGAACAAACAGACCCTGCACCTGAACAGTCTGTTGAGCCTCACCCTCTCTACAGGATATGAAACTGTTGAATGGGTTACAGCAACATCTGGCATAACTCCACAAATGTTGGTGCACAACAGACCATGGGAACTATAGTGTTATAAGCCTATGAAGTCAGATCTGCAAGGCCATGGAGTCCATCATGACTGAAGTCATAAACAGAGCTATTGGAAGTCTACTAACACACAATCCTACCAACCTTGGTTTGGTCATGGGCAGATCATGGTTCCCAAACCTGCTAGACTGTTTACAAGACAGTCACCCAGGACATACATCAATGAAATGAGCTACACATGTCCCAAATAGACCTTGAATAGCCCTTTTCCAGCATCCTAGACACATGTCGTATCCAGAAAATCAACAACTTGTGCATAAATATGTATTGTCATCTGATGGATTGCCAACTGGGCCACAGATAGATCACACAAGGTAAGAATTGTGGAGTCCTCTTCAAGCTGGAAACACCTGCTGTCCCCCATGGCTCAGTCCTGGGATTGCATAAAACAAAGTGCACACACATTACCATGTCTAGTCTGATGATGTCAGCATCCTACAAATATAGCAGTGGAAATGAAAACACCTAGTAAAGCATATAGTGTGTCATGTTAATGTGTGCTTCTTTAGTATCATAGCATAACTCGGTAGGGGTTTGAATCCTGCAATTGCTGTTTGTGTGAGAGTGTATGTTTGTGTGCGATTTCCTTAGAGAGGGGTGCCCTTTTTGGAGACTAGGAAAATACCTGAAAAGTGGTATATTCATCTTTGGCAAGTCTGATGATGTCAGCATCCTACATATATAGCAGTGGAAATGAAAGCCCCCAGTAAAGCATATAGTGCATTGTGTTAATGTGTACTTCACTAGTATCATAACATAGCTATGTAGGGGTTTGAATCCTGCAATAGCTGTGTGTGTGTGTGTGTGTGTGTGTGTGGGGGGGGGTGTATGTTGATGTGTGATTTCCTTTGAGAAGAGTGCACTTTTTGGGGACTAGGAAAATACATGAAAAGTGGTATATTCATCTTTGGCAAGACTGATGATGTCAGCATCCTATAAATATAGCAGTGGAAATACCCCCCCCACCAGTAAAGCATATAGCATGTCATGTTAATGTGTACTTCACTAGTATCGTAACATAGTTAGGTAGGGGTTTAAATCCTGCAATAGCTGAGTGTGTGTGTGGGGGATGTATGTTGGTGTGTGAATTTCTTTGAGAGGAGTACCCTTTTTGGAGACTAGAAAAATACCTCAAAAGTGGTATATTCCTATTTGGCAAGTCTGATGATGTCAGCATCCTACAAATATAGCATTGGAAACAGAAATTTCCAATAAAGCATATAGTGCGTCGTGTTAATGCGTATCCCTCTAGTATTATTACGTAGTTAGGTAGGGGTTTGAATCCTGCAATTGCTGAGTGTGTGTGTATGACACTGTTGGTCAATGTGTTGTGGGTTTTGCTTTTACTACTGTATGACATATCAATATAACAACAGTATGTGCATTGCACACTTCAGGTATCTGTGTGGCAAATACATATATGTACAAGTGACCTCAATTAGTTCATAGGTGTAAAGCCTGCTGTCTACACGAATACATCTGTAAACTTTGACAGATTGTGCTGCTGCTTCTCAGACCTTAGGTCACATATGTATGTTTGTGACAAGGCCAGCCACTGTAGTGATCTGTGGCCTAGGTCATCTGTGTCACACACACCCATGACAGTTTCTATAGAATAGTGTGAGTGAGGGTTCATGCCTGGGGTATATGTCAGACATGTTCAAACACAACAAAGTCTGTGTCAATAATGGACAGTCATTATAGGTGTACAACAACTTTGTGGATATGCATACAGACCCCTTATTGCTTATGTGATACACCGAGGGACATCAGAATACCTTTGGAAATGTGAATACCAAAGGACAGATGACATAACACTTGGCTGTATGTACACATCGGTACCCATTCTACATGTTGGGGGCTACTACCTATGTGGTACTGTTGGGATACTATGTTTAGTAAATGTGGATGACTATGCTATAGTTGGCTTACAGCTTTACAGCATGGGTTGGACAACAGGTATCTGTCTGTATGATACCCTTGAGAAGGATAGGTGTCTCATCCGGAGAATGTATTGTAGGCCACTGTATGCATTTCCAGATGTGGACGGGCATATCCCTAGTGTGTTTGCTTATACCTAAGAGGGTTATATGCCAAACAGGAGTGGTCCCAGGAATGGGTGGGGGTCAATACCACTGGTTACTGGTAAAGTATAGTACCAGAAGGATCCAAATGCTCCTGAGTTTCCTACATCTGTGTGTCAGTTGTCAAGACATCATCTAATGATTGGTTATAGTCAGGCTGTTGAGGTTGTGTATACTACCAGAATGCAAACCAATGACATATAGTAACAGTATCACCCACAGCATAGTGTCAAACCATGTCATACACACGTGTACCCAAGTTAAAGCATATATGTAGTAAACTGCATACTGGCCACCAATAGAAACTATGAAGTGTTAACACTGTGTAATACAGGGCATGTCACCCTGCCCATGTGTCCACTATGCACGTACATGCAGACAGTGCACCTCCACCATGATCACAAATGTACACCTGCAAATCTGTACTGCACACATCACACACGAACTGTCCACTCACCAACATATGCTGCCAAAACTGCACACATCAGCCAAGTGACACATGGGCGGACAATACATTTTTGGAATTAACACTGGTGTAAACAATACTACATTGATAATCATAGCTTTAATGTATCATGCCTGCTCAGATATACCTACAAGGATATCATTACACTCTACTGTTGACAACATGCTAACATTGATACACTGTTATAAAGTCACTCTGTGCATCAGCACCACGTTAGCCTGTTCCTGCATCAATGTGACAGATGACAGGAGGTGGCACAGTTTCATCATATACACAGGGTGTGTTGTTGGTTTGCCAGAGCCTGACAGTGACCCATCCAATCGACATGTATGTGTGTGTGTGTGTGTGTGTTTGTGTGTGTGTGTGTGTGTGTGTGTGTGTGTGTGTGTGTGTGTGTGAGAAAGACAACAGTACAGCATGGGTCAATGTTGATGTAATGTGTGTGTGTATGTGTTAGCCATAAGTGTTTGGTTTATGTGTGTGTGTCTGCATGCACACAGTTCCACCATGTGGCTGCCATATACGGGAGGTTGTGGGACAGCCACAGACTGTACCTGCCAGGCTGTACAGATCACCGTCTCTGGCCACGGACACCATACCTGTGCCTGGCAGGGGTGCCATGAACAGTATCAGGTACTAAGCCAAACTGGGTACTATCATCAGAGGCAGAGGGATGTCAACTGGACCCATGTCCCTGCTGGGATTGGCCACAGCCACGTGCATGTGGTCTTCTATGACAGTCAATTGACAGCCCAGCCCCAACAGTGCTGGGGCTGGTATGGCCACTACGGGAGTGGCTGTGACTTGTGTGTCGTTTGAGACGACTGACAGCCGATGATGTTGCTGGCATACATCCACGTTGACATCTCAGCCATCCTGCGCTGTCCTGACACATGGACATGACATTGCGGAGGACATCTAATGTCTCCCCCAATGTCTGTCAATGACCTCTGTGTAATTACGGACAGCACCGGCGAGGTCACGGATTCTGTCATTGATAGCGGTGTTATGGGCCCTCTGTGCCCTTAGTCCCTGTCTGGTGTACTGTTCCATACGTGCATGTGCCTGCATTACAGCCCGGAACATGCCTGAGTTTGTAAGACCTGTGGGGGCACGTCTGCCAGGGGCATTACAACAAGCAGTGCTCCCACGAGAACCCCTGGAGATCTGCCTATGTGGTACTGTTCCAGGAATCTGGGTATGGCTGCTGTAAGGGGATGCATGTGCCATAGACACCACACTATCCTGGTCAATACCTACTGTATGCTGTCCCTCAGCTAAGGCCATTGGTGATGAGGGATGTATTGGCAGTATGAATGTGCATATAGATGGGATGGAAAGCTGTGTACTGTCGATTGGTGGCCCAACAACAGACCCTGTCAAACCTGCCTGTGCCACAACACATGTATCATCATTTCCACTATTTGTGGCAGTAACTTCAGGTTCCCTGCTACACTCAACCAACACAACCTCAGCACCTGTGAGAGGAAGACAGGAAACACACTTTACAATCTGTACATGATGTTAGCACACATGCATACATGCACACATGCACACATGAACACATGCACACATGCACACATCAACACATGAACACATGAACCTTTGCACACATGCACACATGAACACATGAACACATGCAGACATGCACACATGAACACATGAACACATGCACACATACACACATGCACACATGCACACATGAACACATGCACACATGAACACATGAACACATGCACACATGCACACATGAACACAAATATACTACTCACTAAATTAGACACACACACACACACACACACACACGCACACACACACACACACACACACACACACACACACGCGCACACACACACACACACACACACACACACACACAAACACCAACAGCAATCCAGAACTCATTAGTGGTTGATGGTGGAGTACACTATTACTAGCCAAAGAGTCCTATTACACATGTCAGCATGCAGGATGTGTGTTGCTCAACAGCATGCAGTGCGAGTGTAGAGAGTCCTTGTTAATAACAGTATACATTTCTTTGATGCATGTGTGTTGTTCAATGATTGGCCTCACCCTGGAACACAATGTGTAGATGGACACAACATTGCTGTGCAAGTATTAAATGCTTTTCAATGTCCTGTGTACCATCACTCACAGGTATACATACCATGGCTGGATGCACACAACTGTCAGGTGTATAGCAATGAATGGTATGTGTAGTACTGTAGTTACTGTAACTGGATGTAGTGTACTACCATGAGCCATCATCAGGCAGCATCATGTGGTCACTCAAGGCCACTAATGTGTGCTACACTGGAAACTATCTTGCTGTACCTGAACTGCAGCACTGTGGCTACATTAACCATTTCACAGGCAGTTGTTACATGGGTATGTAAGGTGTTCAATAGGGAGCGTTGCCTAACATGAATGTGTTGTGTGTTGAAGAGTGTCGCACCACCCCATGATAGGCCTCTACCCCTCAGGTAAAGTATGTGTGTTGTGTGGATGACATTTGGGATACTGGAGTCTGACCTTACAGCAGGTGTCTAAATACACCATGTGTATCATATTAACACGTACTGCGTATGACAAAGTGTTATATGTTGTGTGCATGTGTATTGACTCTGCCTGTACAATGTCCACTACAGTGTACCACAATTGTTTGGAATGCTCTGTGTATTGCATGTGTTTGAGGCAGCTACTCATGTTACTGGGATGTGCATAGTCTCAAAGAAAGCATGCAGAGCATGCATTATGTGTAGGTGTTTTGCATGTGTATATGGCCTACAACTCACCTATGACATGCACATGTTATTTGCTATATCAAATGTAGAACACTCACCAGCATGGTCTGCTATCTTGCTGTCACACCAGAGGGACCTACAAGGATATGAGACAGTTTGTCAGTGTCAATAACTATGGCATTGCTGTTGTGAGTTTGCAATTGTACAGTAGTACAACAGTTGACAGTCACAGGCATACAGATTATGTTCCAAATTATCAGTATTGCACAACACCAGGCTCCACATCTTCTAAATACACAGTACACATCTGACATATGCATGTTTTAACAATCGAGCTAACAGTAGTCTACAGATATGCCATGTCACCTGCACGCTCCGAGTCAACTTGCTGGGTGACTTCGGCCTCCATGATGACACATGTCTGTTGTAGTGGTTGGCCAGGAGCCACCACACTGAGGAGCAGCTCTTCCACTGGTGAGGGCTGAATGTAATGCTGCACCACCACCTGTGGCAAGCTGTTGTCTGCAGACATCGGAGGCATGCTGCTGGACATGTCTAATTAAATCACTGCAGTGATGGGGTACCTGCTCATAAGTCCGGTTATGCATGCCTACGTCATTAACCCGATGGACAACATCTTGCCACAGTGCAGTGCACTTATGCTGGTCGTGGCTGGTTCTGGAGAACAGCAGGGTGTGATGTTGTACTAGGGTGGAAATTATGATTTCCTCCTGTTCAGGGGAATATGCAGGGTTGCGATGGTGAGACATGTCCCTGGAAGGCAATAAAACAAGTCAGGTGGCACACTTAACATTCTAAATACAGATATCAATGAAATGTCATATATAACAATCTATTGGCTGTCAGTAGATACACACTTTTAATACCACATATCAGTGCTCAGCCCACAACTGCCTGACAGTGCCTGGCATGTCCAATATATTAAACCATGTTCTGCACAGCAACAAAGTGAAACCAGTATGTAAGACTATACAACAGTACATGGCACACTATGTGACATAATGCACCACCTAGCCACAGATGGCTGAATGAATATGAAGCTAATGCATACAGAAATATGTCATCCATTGAAATGATTGTGAAGTACAGTTACAGTACTACCAGTACACCACACTACTTGTTGATAGCAAACCCCTAAGTAACATATGTGCACATTCATCAATATAGGTGGCATGCTGCTGTACTACACTATACATGTTGCTAGATATGCACTTATATCCTGTGACACACATACAACCGAGGCCATGTTACAGGCATACCCACACACACATCAGACATACCAACAAGACACAAAGGTATGGCAACCCTGATGAGCTTTACCTGTGTACCATACAGTACTGTGTATCAGCACTTACAAAACCTTATGCCTGAAGTATGTAATGTGTGAGGAGTACAGGTAACAAACAAAACAGTGTTTCCAAGCAATGTGGATATACTCCATACTGTGCTGTTTAGGCCTACAGCTTCAGGCAGTACTACAGTTCATACGGGATTTGTATTCACTAGTGTTAACAATCAATAAGCATACATGTACTGCTTTAGCCTACAATGGCACACTGCAGTCAACACCATGGAACTACGTCACACCGTATGCCATACTGCTTTTCCTGCCTAGCAATAGCATACATATCTTCTGCGGGGATCATAGCTAGAACACTACATACCATGATATAAACAGTTTCCCACTAGGCTATCACACATATACACAATGTTGACACATTCACCTACACATTCACCATCACGCTCAGTCAACCTCACATAGCAATTAATGCAACATGTACATGCGTGTGTGTATCGGGTCCTAGGTAACTAATGGGCTATTAGCCGTAGGGCCTATAGAAGCCTAGCCATACAGTACCCTGCCCTTCAACACCCATGTCATTTAAGTTCATGTACAGAGCCACAGAGTTGATTCCTGGGTTGTATTTCCTATCTCACATCCATTCATCATGATTATTCATGACGACTGCTAATGAGGATTTTTCTTTGCTATTGATAGGTAGTTAGTTCCAGAGTATGGTATGTGTCTAAGATGAGAATGTACCACTCCAGTGTATTCTGCTTTTTGACGTTACAAGGTTTAGATCAGTACAGCGTGTAGCTTGTAGGGATTTTGATCTGTTTACATGGAGCATGTCCAACACCTGTGAGTTTGGCATAGCTTTGTATGTTAGGCAGAGGTTGCCTCTGGGTAGGCAGTATGCAGCACAGTGTAGCTGTAGTTTTGTAAGACAGTCTGCATAGGGAATCTGTTTGAGTCTGGTAATACTCTTTGTGAGGTATGTGCCTGGCATCTACAGTTGCTGTAGATGTCTTCTGAGGTACATACCACAAGGGCCATTGTACTCTATGATGGGTTTTATGACTGATGAGTAGAGTGGAACACTGACCTCTTTTTCAATGGATGACACACCTTTTCTGTTGACATGTGGACCATACACAGTTTACATGACTAGTGTGGCACTGTGCTTATCAAAAGGGACACTATTGTCCACCTGTGTCCCGTGGTCACTTATCACACTTTCGGTGTGGAGTAGACTGCCACCTATGTGGTAGTTCATGGGTACAGGGTTTTTAACAAAAGGGGCGGCAATACATTTACAACATTGAGCTTGAGCGTACATATAAACATCCATTGCTGTACATATAGATTTACATATAGGCACATATACAGTCCACCTTTCATGGTGGGAATATCAATTATGCAAAGGTTGAGAGGGATACAGTTATGTAATAATATTGCACAGTCTTGTGCAGAATGCATTGAAGGTATTCTCAGCCCATGTATCTTTATCAGGACTCCCTGTCTGGAAGACTGAAAACTTAACAAATCATACCCACAGCATTTAAACACCACATGTCATATACCAGCACAGTATGCTGTATTGTTTGCCACACACTACAACCTACATAAAAATATGCACATAGCAACCTTCAGCAACATATATATGTCCACCCTTCACAAATAGTTGCAGTATGTCCCTTGGTCTATGCACATGTTAAGATGCTAATATATCTGACACATACATATCTCTCCATATGTGTGTGCCATACACACACAAGGTCCAAACTGTTGTAAGTCCATAGACCTCACGGATGACCTGTTGGGCCTTGCTATAACATGAACAGTTGTCACATGTGTGCATAACAGTAATATTACAGGGAGTATTTATAGCTGCTAATGCTACATTACTATACTAGCCTGGTACAGCAGTTGCCGATGCTAAGCTACACATTATATGACTATCATGCATGTGTTACTCTGTCACATCTAGGTTTATATATCTGTTTGCATGACTCCCCCAAACACCAATTATACACAGTACTGTACAGAACACAGATGACATGATCAAATGTTTGACATTTAATGCTGAGCTGCATATGTCACAGTTGTGTCCCACTGCACACAGCTACACACTAATTTGTCCATGGCAGTAGTCATGCATGGCATCAGTGCATACATACCTACTGCTGCCACATATGCATGTTTCAAAGTATTTACAGTACTCTTCATAAACATCTACTACTTGCCGGTAACCACATATCTGTTACATACCTGTTAGTCACTTTCAGGTCCGTCTGTGTATGTTTTGACAAATTTTTTTTTTTTGGTATTAATTAAGTAAAGTTTGCTTTTACTTAATTTTCTTTGGTTATTAATTAAGTTTTTTTTTTTAATTAATTAATATTTTTGGTTAGTAATTCAGTAAATTTGTTTTACTTAAATACATTTTTGTATTATTAAGTAATAATTTTTATTTTTACTCCTCTCCAGGTTTACAGATGCTATAACACATGCAATGTAATGATTGCATGTGGGGATAGCAAGTACAGTCTGCTTTTCTATGTATCTGCACATGTGCATGTGATGCCCTCTGCACCAATTGGTGGCCAGAATTTGGTAAACGCATACAGCCTGCTGTGTGGTAATTGCAGTACTCACTGTCATAGCAACCCAATGCTATAAATTGCTAAGTTATGTAGGTGTAGCCCTTTCAGATTTCCAGAGTGGGGCCCATGCTTGTTTGCTGTGGACACTGTTGTTTAAGTCAGAAGGTTGGTATACGTCTTATAAATGAAGCTAGAGGTGTAGACAGTGATGTACATGTTGTACTCAGACCTGACTGTTGCCACTTCCAGTACAGAGCTATCAGTGTAGAGTTTAACTCACTCCTACAAATGCTTACACAAGATATATGTGAGTATGTAGTTTCTTTTCTACTTATGTAATTAACTGCCATACAAAAGTAGTTATTGAGAAGTATTGTTTTGGCACATGAACTGTCTGCGAACTGTTATACTGTGCATATTGATGTACTCACTTCTGCAGGGTTTGTGTATTTTATTGTTGACATTAGCACAGGATTCTCAGGAAAACTGGACAATTCCAGTACTGAGTATGCCTGCCTACATCCTTGATAGACCCTAAATACACACGTATAGTTAAAATTTAGGGGGGGGTGCAGACATACAGAGAGCATTATGTATTATTGTGTGAGTGTTATCTTACTGGGCTGAAAGGATTGTTGTGTACCTGTTAGTTTATCAAGGCAGATGGTCTGTCTGCATAGTTCCCAACTGTGAACCTATCCAGATGGTAGCCATATGTTAACCTGTTATTCTTTGTCTGTGCAACCCACAGGTGTTTTCAGCACTGGTACAATGGCATTGTTACAGACAGTTGCTACCAGTACATGGCTACATCCTTTGGAATTTCTGTGTTGTACTCCTACATAAGGGTATGCTTGTGGAAGTCCTCCCAAAGCTATTTGCAGAGTGTATAACAGCAGAAAAGCTGATATGCCTGTGTGTTTGTGCCTCTCCCTGGCCTATGAAACACTCAGATACATATTTGCATGGAGTCAGGGATAGGTAGTTAAAAGTGACGTACACCTTACAAATAATAGAGACAGTAAGTGTAGATGAGTGAAGCAGTGCATATGGATTAGTACACCTTTTATGAAGTACAATTGGTGTCTACTGTTATTATTGTCATTATTCATTGTGTAATACCCCACCTTTCTGACTGTCAGTACTTTTCAGAGGGATTCAGAGGGACACAGCTAAAATATGTTTCACAATCAGGGACATCCCTGAAAAGTAGTCACAGTTAGGAAGTATGGCCTCTGCCCTAATCAGATATGCCAGTGTTTGTCCTACTATGATACTGTGTGGGGGTTGTAAAGTGCTTCTATAACATTATTTGCTGCTACACTGGCTTCTTCTCTTATCACAGTCATGTAATGCAATTCCACAACAATTACTGGTAAAGATCCACAGAACAAGCTTTGTGTTATGGCCTTCCTATTTTTCCTTTACATTCACTCATTGTATTGCATGATATATTTATTTCAGCACCAAGTTATTCTACATCTGCCGTGGCTTAGTGGTACTTCATGCAGTCTAGTGTCCCCAAGGTCTGAGGTTTGAGACTGACAGAGGTGTTTTATTTTGCTGCTGAGCAGAACAAGACCACTGACATACAGAGTGACTAATGCACTTTTAAGCAGTTGTAAGAGGGTTTGTGTATGTTTCTGCGACGCTTAGCTATGTTTAGTTAAGCGCACACAAGCGCACCCCTGCTAACTACTGCTTAAAAGTGCTTACTCCCACTAACCCCCACGCTAATTTCTTTGAAAGAAAAGAAAATGGGGAGATAGGAAAGTAGTGAAAAAGGGGGCACAAAGAGGGAAAGACAGTAGGCAAACCAGCTCTGGATGTGCAGGACGGGTGTAGGGAAGGTCCATAGCTGCTCATTTCTTTACCAGCAACAGCTGTGCATATTGCAGAAATTTGGAGTGAAATTTGAAACCTTCCACCCCTGAGAGAGGGGTGAGGACAACAATGTATGTTGTATTGCCAATTATAATTATCAGTTTACATGTCCAGCGGACATGTGTGCGAAATGGGCAGCTATGTATGGGGCGTAATCTTTTTGTGGGAACAGCTTGCTGTTTTTTTTTTTTTTTTTTCAGGTGAGAGTGGAATGTGACGTAGGGGAAGGAGGTATGTTGTGGGAGGTAGGTTGGGGAGGTAAACAGACAAGACAAGCAAGACACATACAGGGGTGGAATATGACACATGGGGTGGGTGAACACAATTGATGGGGAAGGATGTTTGGAAATTGCAAGCCCATGAGCCCACAGATGGTAACTGTGGAAATGAGATCCCCACCCATAGGCAGTCACCACTGCACCTTCACAGACCCGAGGGTGGCTGTGCTGGGGGCTGTGTATGAGGGGCAGGCTCACCCGTGAGTCACGCCATGCTTGCCTCGAGCTGCCACTGAGGATCAGCGACTGTACGCACGATCTCCCTACGCACCACAGCCCAGACTTTTAGGAGTGTGATGGGTGGCCCTCCTCTGGCCACACTTGCAGGGGGGGACAAGCCCCATCCCCTGCAGCGCTTCCACCCGAAGGTGGCACAGGGCCACCAGAGGAGGAGGTCCCAGGCTGGGCATCAGACATGCTGGTTCCAGGTGCCATTGCCAGCTGAGGTGGGAGAGGAGGGTCCGCTGGGACCAGCCTTCCCATACATTCTATGTTTAGCAGGATTTAATGACAATATGGGTTAGTAACAGACAACAGCATTCCAAATTAGTTGTAACAGCATGCAATAGTATTCCCATTAACCCAACACACCGGTATTCCAGCAGTTGAACAGCAAGCATAACATGTGCATATTTAGAACACCAATGGACATTCCAACAGCATGCAGGATTGATTGGTGGCAACAGGCCACCAAGGTTTTGGTATGTGAACAGGGCACATGCATCAAAGTACATGCAGATATTTATAAACCAACAGGACATATGTCCCAATAAAGTTTTTGAGATTACACATACCCATTAAGTTGTGGAATGGCATTATTTATGACCATAAAGTAGGGTTGAAAAAAATCCATTAACAACTTGTATATACTTATAACTGTACTCTACATTCCTACCGACTGCAGGTATATATCCCCTACATGTATTATTACACTAGGCAATGTCCATAAAATTGTGAAATGGGTTTTGATAGTTGTTTATATACCTGACCTGTATCTGACATGCAAACTGTTCCAGATGCAGATGCTACTGCTACATATTTATATTAATTTTTATTCATATATCTACATATCTGGCTGAGGTGACATTATCAGCTACATTTAAACAGACCCCTACATTTCTAGCAGCAAAATGACATTTCTGGGGATCACAATCACAAGCTACTCATGTGCCAGATTAACCTGTACATACTAGCCATGAACCAACAGTTGAGGACTGTATATATGCTTAAGGGCTACTGGCATTCCCTTCATCCACTTTATATGGACCTATCCAATTGTGGATTGACAGCATTTAATACAACTGTACTATCTCTATAATGCAAGGGTATAACAACATATCAAAGAAAGTGACACAGACACAGTCCAGGCATTCTACTTTATTAATTACATTACCCACTTTTGCAGTGGCTCTCTCATTCATTTCATATTTTGGTGCATGCAGAATACTTTTATTCCAAACCTATTATACCTTTATTAATGGGTTCCAACACTTTTTCACACTCTCTCACTTAATTTATATTACAATACATGCAGAGACTTTATTCATGGCTTATTAGGCCTTTATTGATGGGTTACAACACTCTTTTTCAGGCTCTCTCACTTCTTTTATATAATAATACATGCAGAAGAATTACTAACCTGCCTGGTGGTGCAGCCTTAGCAGCCTATCTGCATAGGCTTGCTGATTCATGGCACGGACACCTGCAGCTGTAATGTAAATGAAGGGATATTGAGACATACCTATCCATAATATAGACTACAGGAGCATTCCTTACATACTTCATTCCATGGCTACCTACTCAGTAGTGGGGCATTTTACATTTCACAGGCCTCCTGGATCCATCAGAACAGTTGGTCCTACTTCCATCTCTTCAGGTCTGCATGGTGGTGACAGACCTGCTCACCAGTCCTTGGGACGCCTGTGGCACTGGTGAGATCATGAGCTAACCTGTTCCAAGCCTCAGCTTTAAATTCTGTACCTTGAAACTGGCCCTGCAGGAGTCTAGACTCATGATGATGGACAAGGAGCCAAACCATGTATTTTGACTCCTCAATGCCCCACCTTTATGCTCTAAAGTGATTACCCTCTCCAGCACCGGCCATTCTGACTGCAAATGGGAACCACAATCAGTTATGGTGAGTATTCCCACCTATGGGGCTTAAATATGCCTCATTTCCCGCACTTATTTGTGATTGGCCATTTTGTAAAATTCTCGGCTAACAGCAAACCTGCTTAGCAATAGTTAAACTTCTATTCATAAGTATATGTATGTTAACAGTGCACATTTCTGCAAAGCTATCATGGCATAGTGGATCAGTGCTTTGACTATGATGCACAGTGTCCCAGGTTTGAGCCTTGTCATTGCTTTTTATTTTACTACTGTCCACACAGGCTAGGGGGTGTGGCTGTGTGTAGGCGACTTTGCTCCACTTTGCTCTACGTTGCTCTCCATTGCCCAACGTTGCCCAACGGTGTGCTAGTTGATGCAGTGCACAGCTCCACGCAAAAGTTTTGCGCTAGGTAAAGCGCTGCTTAGCTATGGGCAACTATATTGCGCTGGGTAAAGAACTGCTTAACTATGGGCAATTATATTGCTCTGGGTAAAGCACTGCTTAACTATGGGCAACTATATTGCGCTGGGTAAAGCGCTGCTTAACTATGGGAAACTATATTGTGCTGGGTAAAACGCTGCTTAGCTATGGGCAATTATATGTCAAGTTCCTTCTTATATTTATATATGTATACATTTTGTTCACTAATACATAGGCCATTTCTATGCTTTTTACTAAAAGTTTATTCATATATGTCAGGTATTATTTCATATACTAATTTAAAACATATAATAGAAAGGGATGTGGGGGGACAAGAACCTTGAATGCCTCCTCTTTGTGTGAAGGCTCTACCACTACACTATTGCTATTTGGCTTAATTTGCATAAACATTTCTTATTATGCTCTTCGATGTCAAAATTGCTAACTGTAGCTAAGCAATGGGCACACCTGCGCAAACACGTGCAAATACAGGTAGCTATATCGGGAATTATAAGAAATAAGTTAAAGGTTTTACATTTTATAACTGTACTTGAGGTTTACAATGTGAGGGAGTATAGTGTTGGGTATGTAGACATTTGAGCGGATTTGCTCATGTGTGTTGACATTGCACAATTCAGATACTTGCAGGGGTGTGGACCTTTGGACTGCTTGCAATCAGACACACCCCCTGCCTTCCTGCATGGTCCATGTTAGACTTGGAGTGGAGTCAGCTTGCCCTCATGAATATACATGGCACGCTGACGTCATACCATTCAACTGCAGTTTCCGAGTAAGACTTATTTAGTCTTACACTGAGGATTCATGAATCCGTGGGAAGGTTGAGAATCTAAAGGGGTGAGCCTTTACAAAGTTCTCACTATAAACAGTAGAATGAGCTGATGTAATGTGACTGGGGGGAGTGTCTGGTATCAACTTTATATTAGAGGCGGGCAACTCAAAGCCACCAAGCTTTAAGACCACAACAGCAGCTGGGCAGGTGCGTGGGACGAAAAAAAAAAAAACAGTTGCACAGATTAAACAGATGATTTTTTTTCATCTGTTCAATCTGTGCAACTGTTTTTTTTTTTTTTTTTTTTTGTCCAACCCACCTGCCCAGCTGCTGTTGTGGTTTTAAAGCTTGGTGGCTTTGAGTTGCCCGTCTCTAATATAAAGTTGATACCGGGCACTCCCCCCAGTCACATTACATTAGCTCATTCTGCTGTTTATAGTGAGAACTTTGTAAAGGCTCACCCATTTAGATTATCAACCTTGACTTATTTTATTATCTTCTGCCTCTTCACTTTCTATTAACAAAAAAAAAAAAAGTATCTCTTCCTATGTCATTTTGCTGCTTGTGGTTAGGATCAACTGCATTTATTTTGACATATTTATTAGATTCAACAGATATGCAGTAAAAAAGAAGTGCAGAAAACAGTTGAAAATAAACACTTATCTTTTTCCAATATCACAGCATATCAAATGGCAGAAGGTCCATCTCACTGCAGCTTTGAACAGCTTGAGCAAACAAGTACAAACTGGTTTAAAACACTGACTATTAAAGGCAGAGGAACAGAAACCAGGCAAATTATCCAATTAAAAATAACACAGTGTTGCAGGAATGTTTCTAGCTAGATGAAATCACACTGATTCTCTCTCACAAAGAAACAGCTAGGCCTCTCTAGACAAAAGATTTCAGTACAAGCTCCACAGGTCACAAACAGTAACAGGGTCGATATTATAATAGCGAAAATCCTTTTAAAGGAAAACAATGGGATATTAAATCCAATAGCCCTATCTGCTGTTTCCTTAAGTCCCCCTTATGTGCTACAGGCAAAAAAAAAAATAACTGCAGCTTTAAAATAAACTGATCTAAACAGTTTTAAACCTGAGCTTCCTAAATCTCCGTACTATTTCAGCTTCCGTTTTCAAACCAAAAAGAAAAATGTCTACCTGGCTCTTAAATAATGATGTCACATCTGCCACTGCTCCTCAAGTCGATCCCTGGAGGTTTCCACCCCCAAAGTGACGTAAACTCTGCCTTATTTCCATGCTGCATTGAACCTCCTGTGATCCTCCCACATTGTGATGTCATTGCAGCCTTGGCCAGCCCACTATTACCATAGTAGCTGCTGTGTGGAACTTCTTTTCTAGCGAGGTGAATGCTATCGGCTGCATTTTGTGTGAAGGACTTGCTGGAAGCTGGGATTGCCTATCTTTTCTCGAGTATTGGAAGACTTCAGTTAGTAAGGTAAGTTATAAATGTAATTTTACATGTCCATGTGTCCCTAGCAATGATATTTGTCGTTATAGTCGACTTAATGCTTACAAGTGTGGCACGCTTTGTTTAATTTGTAGTATTGCCGAGTAGTTTATTATTTCTGTACTTTTGATTTAAATATTTGTTTGCGTCGTTTGTTTTTTTGTGTAATTGGAATCCTTATTCTCGAGTCGGAAGCTAGGGGCAGGCTAAAATTAATATTTTATTTGTATTTGTTGATGTTTGTATTTGTACGCTGAAACCCACGTTGTCCTAAAGTGCGTGTTAGGGACAGTATTTGTTGGTTGCTTTGTTCGCCGCCTTTAAGGTAGATTTGTTACAATGGGGGTAGATCTTTGGCTTCCTGTATTCGCTATCCTAAAGTGGACTAGTTGAAATTTCAGCGTTTTTAAAATTGTATTTATTTGTGGTGTGTTTGGTTTTCGGCAGCCGTGGTTATTGTTTTACAGCTGGGATGTGCAACTATTTAATGTCGTTTAAATATGACACAAAAATGCGCGGGACTGAACACTCACAGGTAATGGCTCCCTTTACTGAAGCTTCTCTGCTGGACTGGTGTTTCGTTTACTTTGCTAAGCTGGTGCAATGTAAGCTTAAGGCTCTTACTGAAGTTGGTGCTATTAAGGCTACATTTTTACTTTACTTACCGAAGCTGGTGTGTCCATTTACTTTCTGAAGCTGCCTCAACACTCACTGGTAAGCTTAAGGTTCTGTTTACTGAAGCTGCTCCATTTTTATTTTATGTATTGACGCTCGTGTATGTGCGCTTAAGGCTCTGTTTACTGAAGCTATTCTGTTGGTGCTCACTTTATTTTTTGAAGCTGGTGCCGTGCTGTGTAAGCTTAAGGCCCTTAATGAAGCTGGTATGTCTGTTTATTTTACTTTCGGAAGCTGCCTTAACACTCACGGGTAAGCTTAAGGCTCCATTTACTTTACTGGTGCTGTGTCAGCTTAAGGCTCGCTCATTTATTGAAGCTGCTGTTTTCGCTTTATCTACTGAAGCTGTCATTTTTGCTTTATCTACTGAAGCTGCCGCTTTAATTTTTGTACTGAAGCTGCTCCCAAAGCTGAGCAGATCTCTGCACGAGGTACGTATCATGCTATTCCATTCCATTGCCTATGTTGAGTGATCACATCCAGTTTCCGCTTTACAAATTCTAGATCTGTCGGGGTAGCGTGTCAGATGTTGCTCTGTGTGCCTGCAGATGTTGTGTGTGGGTTTGTTGTTCCCAACGTGGGTTATTAGGACATATAAGCAGTGATATATCTGTAAGGGATCTGCATTTTTCATAGATTTAGATTCAGATTATTGCATTATCATACACTGAAATAAATGTTTGAGGAATGTTTAATGCTAATCTGCATTCTATGTCATCAGCTGAATTTCTAGCATTTGTCTTTTGCATTTCATTGTTGACTAGGTAGGTGGGCTATTCCACAGACCCTTATCAGTCATGACTCAGGCTCAAAACAGAGCAGTACAAAGATAATAAAACGGCTGATTGAGTAATGTATACAGGACTTTTGATGTTATTACAAAGTGTTTATATACAGTCAGTTTTTCATGGTTATAATAAAGATGCATAGTGTGTACATATCTATGGTTAGGGTCTACTGATGCACTGCTGTGCCTCCCATGACTGTACTCCTATACAATTATTTAACTGATTTGTAATTTATGTACTGGGTAAGAAGATTGGTCCATGTCAAGTGTGTATTTTGCAGCTACATCCAGACTACTTGGAGAAGGATACATACACTATATGGGGGCAGTTTTTAGAGTAGCCAGTTAACCAGCAAATTTCTTTTTATTCTTACTGGTAGTCTATTCTTCTGTCTTTTCTTTTAATACTTCTGTCCTTTTTTACTGATGTTTGCAGATGACATTGTGATCTGTAGTGAGAGTAGGGAACAGGTGGAGGAGACCCTGGAGAGGTGGCGATATGCTCTAGAGAGAAGAGAAATGAAGGCCAGCAGGACTAAGACAGAATATATGTGTGTGAATGAGTGGGAGGATAGAAGAATGGTGAGGATGCAGGGAGTAGAGGTGGCAAAGGTGGATGAGTTTAAATACTTGGGATCAATAGTTCAGAGTAATGGTGAGTGTGGAAAAGAAGTGAAGAAGAGAGTACAGGCAGGATGGAGTGGGTGGAGGAGTGTCAGGAGTGATTTGTGACAGACGAGTACCAGTAAGAGTTAAAGGGAAGGTCTAGAAGAGGGTAGTAAGACCAGCTATGTTATATGGGCTAGAGACAGTGGCACTGACAAAGGCAGGAGTCAGAGCTTGACGTGGCAGAGTTGAAGATGTTAAGATTTGCACTGGGTGTGACGAGGATGGACAGGATTAGGAATAAGTATATTAGAGAGTCAGTCCAGATTGGAAGGTTTGGAGACAAAGCCAGAGAGGCAAGATTACGTTGGTTTGGACATGTGCTGAGGATGGATACAGAGCATATTGGGGAAAAAGATGCTAAGGATGAAGCTGCCAGGTAACAGGAAAAGAGGAAGGCCTAAGATAAGGTTTATGGATGTGGTGAGAGAGGACATGCAGATGGTTGGTGACAGAGCAAGATGCAGAGGACAGGAAGAAATGGAAACAGTTGATCTGTTGTGGCGACCCCTAACGGAGCAGCCGAAAGAAGAAGATTCTTGCTAAAAGTTTGTGGACACTAATCACTAGTGCTATTGGTTATCATTTTTGTAATTCTTTAGCTTCCATTTTTTTATAAGCACTTTATTAGAAGCAATTGTTTATTAGCATTAATGCCTTTTTGCATGTCATTCCACACATCACTATTCAAGACATGCCATTAATTTAAACATCACACCCAGAACTCAGCATGAGGTATGTGTGTGTGTGTGTGTGTGTGTGTGTGTGTGTGTGTGTGTGTGTGTGTGTGTGTGTGTGTGTGTGTGTGTGTGTGTGTGTACTTTGCTCTGTTCCTTTTAAAATATGTGGTTTTGTGGCAAATCGGTGAATTCACTAAACAATTATAGCCCTTTAAGTTTCAGTCTTCCTTTTTTGGAAACACATGGTAACAAAAAACACTATTTCAACAACTTTCTAAAATTATACAAGCAATGTTTAAAATCTGTCCCTGGTTTTGTGCCCCCCCCAATACATTTTGGCTTTTTCCAGATTTCTTCTGCTGCGAAATTGAGTGATTAAGTTGTGTCAAGTGGATGCTGCAGTGGTAGTGTTGCCTCACAGCAAGAGGTTCTCTGGTTTAATTCTTGGCTAGGCTGCCATCTGTGCAGAATCTGTATGTTCTCCCTGTGTTCATGTGGGTTTCCTCTGGGTGCTCTGGTTTCCTCCCATGTTACAAAGATATACATCTGGAGCATTTCTCACTGGGCCTCTCCCAAAAATTGGCTTTGTTCCACGTCAGACTTTCCTGGTAAATAAATGTTAAATAAAAAATTTTTCAAGGAGTGGAGTACTTCAGGGGTAGAGAAGTTTAGTGTTGCTTAATCTGTTTGCATTGTTAGTAGCACAACAGGGAGTAGCCTTACTTTTGATGCAGAAGGCTATGGGTTCTACTCCCAGAGTATTTAGATGGATTGCTGATACTGTACTGGGTTGTACTTTAAAGGGAGTGAGAGGATGCTGCATTCCAGTGAGTGCCCTCCTTTGGAGGAGTTACCTAGTAACTATGAAGCTGTTATCAGTTTGCCATCCATTCATTATTGCAATATTACTAGGTTAACACTTTTTAATGTAACATAGGTAATTTATTCTTCAAGGGCAACAACCACTTTATTTATAGATGAAACAATAAAATATAAAGTTATTTCCTAGCAGCGGCCTGTTCATTATTTAGAAATACCTTTAATGTGGAATTATTTAGATTACTTACTTCTGCAGAGATTTTGTGTATTTACTGATATTGGTGGATTGTAATGACAGAAGTTTAAATGGGCTTTTATGGTTCAAATTTTCTGAAATGGGAAGTTTTGTCATTATTGGTTCATACATTTTGTTTCATTGCTTACTAGAAGACTGTTCAAAACTAGGAATTTAAAACCCATTCTAACAACTGCTGCTGTATTATACAAGGAATATAATTTAATAAAATCAGGAAGGTGAATAAAAGAATGCATACATGTATGCATGGCCCTAAAATGTGTTTGAAAACAGCGCAGAGGAAAGTGTGTGAGGCTCAACATCATGGGCAAACTTTAAGCTTTACTCTTGTTATCAAAGCAATGGATGATGGTAAAACAGTTCAAACCACATTACCTTGACCTGGCCAAGCCTTTTGACACAATCCCCTACTCAGGTGTAGTACAAAATAAGAATAATGTAGGAGAAAACACACGCAGTACTTTGTCCTGGCCAAGCCTTTTGGCACAATCCCCTACGTAGGTGTAGTACAAAAGATGAATAATGTAGGAGAAAACACTTGTGTCACTAGCTGGATTGCCAACTTGCTCACAGGATGCAGGAGATCAAAATAGAGGAAGTGACGAGTCACCAATGGAGTCCCCCAGGGTTCAATGCTGAGATTTTCTGTTTGGCATATACATTTCAAAAGTAGAAGGAAATACCAAAGGGTTTTGACTGGCTAAGTTTGAGATGACTGCAAGCTAGGGCCAGTTATTGAATCCCCAAATGACTTGACCATCATACAGGAAGTTTTGTCCCAAATAATAACTGGTGTCAAAGTCATGACAATGCCCTCTGAGAACTGACCCAATTGTTTGGCATTTGGGAAGTTGTGTGTACAGTGACTTAACCTTTGACCAACATGTTCCCAGAGTTATAAGAGCCTTTCTGTATTGCACAGCTTATAAACAAATTGTGACTAGATCTAGAGATGATGATGTCCATCTTTACAAAGCCCTCATTAGTTCAATCATTTTGTATAATGCCTGCTTTGGCATGTATCTGTCCATCCCATGAAACAACTGGAATACCTTCAGAGATACCTTACCAAAAGGATACAAGTCCTAAACAATAGGTCTTGCATGGACCACCTCAAAGATGTATTACTATACTTAGTATCCTACAGAGTGCTTAGAGGTGACAGGTCTGGAATACGAGGCATCCTTCGACCTAATACAGATAGACCCACTGAACATCAGCAAGAAAAATGGCATCAGAAATACTAAGTCCAGGTATCTAAACTGAATGCTGTGGAGAGTTGGATATATATCACAGAGGCTAACACTGTTCCAGAATAGAATATCCATAAAAATGAAACAAAGCTCATCTGTCCATATTCAAATACAACTTGGATCCAAGGATGGATAATAGAAAATGTACTCCAGGATTGCTTCTCATGCCACTAAAGGATAGAGGCAACTCCTAAATGCTGCATCCCTTACATGGGTCCCCTCAAATTATCCAAGGTATGATGAATTATTCTCACTAGGGGTAATATATAATTATCAGCCACGGGATCGGTAAGACCAATCAGAAAATGTTATTTCAAGCACCAAAAGGGAATTGGCTAAGCTTAAAATGTCCTCCAGGTGAACCTATGTTGTAGTAAATAGTTATAAGAAATTGCCCTTTTTAGATCACTAAGTGCCCCTCTCTCCGTCCACCCCCCCAGTCTTCAACAGCTTCCGGCACCTATGGTTCTTCTTTAAGAACGCCTTCAAGTCCAATGACGCTTTTGCATCTGTGCCATGGGTGCCGGATTGGCATGCTGACATCATCATGTGGTGCACGTATTTTCAGGTTTGCGAGCAGGAACTGAAACAGACAGTTTCTGCGTATTTGATGGGTTAGCTGTGAGGAAAAATGGACAGTTTCTGCTTATCTGATGGGTTAGCTGTGAGGACTGCAGATGGAGTCCGGACGCTTTTTAGAGTGAGTAAGCTGGCAGAATGAAACTTGTGTGTGTGTAACATCTGGTGGCTAGTGGTACTCAGGCTCAAATCCTGTACCTTGGGTACAGGTAAAAAGAGCCTAAAGACCCTAGCCACCATCACTTGTGAATTTATGCCTCACATTTATGTTCTGTTCCTCTGGTTTTCATGAGTGGTAAAACAAAACCTTTTATTCTAGAAATTTTCTAAGATTATAAAATCAGTATTTGAAATGTGTTCCTATTTTGGGGCTGTATTCCCCCATTATTGGCATTGTTTGTATTTTTGTGCTAAGAGGTTGAGAACTATGATGAGAAATGAGAACTGAATTCATTACATGATATGATAGCCATTTAAGTTTGTCTTCTTGTCTTTCAAGAAACTGCTGGTTTAGCTTAGTTGTATGTTGCTCTGACTGTAGTGCACAAAGTTCTGGGTTCGAGACTTGGCAGTGAAATGTATGGTCGTAATACATTTTATGCAAGCAACTTTCCAAAATTATACAAGCAATGTTTAAAATGTGTGCCTGGTCCCCCCTATTGAAAATAAGTTCAAAAAGCTGTGCAACATGCCTATGGCTTACACTACTGTTATTCTGTATTTATATATTGTGTGTAGAAGTAGACTGCTATCGTGGAAATGTTCTGAATAGGACAGTTTTGTCATTACTGATGCATGCATTTTGCTTCATTGCCTACTGGAAAAATGTTCAAACAATAAATTTAAAATGCAGTTGTGTGTGGAAGTAGACTGTTATCATGGAAATGTTCTGAATAGGACAGTTTTGTCATTACTGGTGCATGCATTTTGCTTCATTGCCTACTGGAAAAATGTTCAAGCAATAAAATTAAAATGCAGTTGTGTGGAAGTAGACCTTTATGATAGAAATGTTCTGAATAGTGCAGTTTTGTCATTATTTAATGCATTTTGTTTCATTGCCTACTGGAAAAATGTTTAAACAATAAATTTAAAATGGGCTCTAACTTAAGTCTAACAAGTGTGCTGTATTTTACAAGGGATATAATTCAATTATTATACAGTATAATTAATACAGTCAGGAAGGTGAATCAAAGAACTTTTGCATGATTCTAAAAATGTGTGCAAGGAGCCTATGATTTGAAAACAGCCCAAAGGTAAACTTACCCTGCCACTGGCCAGATGCATTTTCTTTGAATGTGGGTTTCAATGCTGTTTCGGTGAATGTGGGTTTAAAGGTAAAGTTTTAATGCTAAGTCTGTTTTCATTGTAAGACTATTGCTTTGTTTAGGTTTAGTAAATGTCTATAAGTGTTTGTGCTATAAAATTTGAAATAAAAGTTGTAAATGAAATCCAAATATCTGTAATCATTGTAGAAGTAAAGCATAGAACAGCATGCACACTGAGAGATTTGAACAGTGTCTATGACAAATGGGGAGAAATAGCCAAGTAATGGGACACTGGAATGGCTATGTGGGTGGGTGGGGGGGTAGGGCTGAGTGTGTGGAGGGGGTGGGGCTGCCTGGGCAGAGGGGGTGGGGCTGCATGGGCAAGGGTCTAGCTGCTATTTATATGCGCAGTAAATCTTGTTAGTTACAGATTTAAGATTGCCAGTGTAAGGCTGTGTGGGGCAATTTGGAATGTTCTGTCAGTGTTTTTTTCTTTTTTTGGCGCAGATGTTAATAGTTGCTCTGTGCCAAAAAGGGTTGTGTTACTTATGTAGGTACGGAAGAAGCGAACGGTGTTTTTTTTTTTTTTTATTATTGTTATAGACCTTGTAGTGGTGTGTGGGGCTAAGTCAGCATTTTGTATACTATTTTTCTTTTGATCAGGTGTGCACAGTGTTTCCGTTGTAGTCTCTGTGAATACACGTGTTCCGGTGCTCATGAACTACGTGCTTCTCTGTCTTCTGTGGTTTGTCTTCAGCCTGAGTGGGCAGGATTTGGATGCTGGTTACTTGGTTTGTCTCGGAAGGAATGCCTTTATTTCTAAATTCTTACATAGTTCTCTGAACATGAAACAATTTTAATGATCCTGTCAGTTTCTGGTCCTGTTATCAAAAAAGATATTACACTCTCACTTTACAGCTTGCGTGCTTTGCTTTTGATAGTTTGTATTACCAGTGTTATATTGTGTCTGCATTTTCATACCTTTTTATTTTGTAATGTTTTGCCGTTTGCATCATTTTCTCATACCTACGAAAGTGAACTAAGCACTGACATTTTGAAAACACAAGCTAGCAAGAGCAAACACAGT
Source organism: Protopterus annectens (assembly GCF_019279795.1). NCBI lineage: Eukaryota > Metazoa > Chordata > Ceratodontiformes > Protopteridae > Protopterus > Protopterus annectens. The sequence continues at coordinate 472,000,256 of NC_056744.1, read as the reverse complement.
GTCTGCACATTGATAGCCCAGTCAGTTTGGTATGTGTTGGATGTTTGTCCTCCAGTTACCACCTTTTGTTTAATTGATGAAGTCACTGTTGTCTGGTGATAGTGCGAGACTCTTATTTATTGTCATTTGTTGACCAGGAAAGTCCGACTGTTCTGTTCATAGATATATCCTACACTAAAGACTGCTAGTGCCCTTAGAAGACTAGCAGTGCTACCCAACTGTGACCCACAAATTTGACTTATATGGGATTGATTTACTGACTGCCACTGTCCATCAGCGACATTGGTGCCAGTCATACCAGGGGAGAATTTTTGATTACCCATTCCTTGGTCCAAGTGGCGCTTATATGCAGGTAGGGAGGATCGCTGCTTCACATGGATGGTGAGTCTGATCCAGAGAATGGGAATGCTCTTTGAAGCATATCTGTCTCTCTAGCATGTTCTGTTTATGCCGCAAACAAAAGTTAGGTATTTTATTTATTTGACATTTGTTGACCAGGCTAGTGTGAGTGAGTGCAAGCAAGGGGGCTAGTGTGTGAGTGTGTGAGTGCAAGCAAGGGGGCTAGTGTGCGAGTGCAAGCAAGGGGGCTAGTGTGTGAGTGCAAGCAAGGGGGCTAGTGTGTGAGTGCAAGCAAGGGGGCTAGTGTGTGAGTGCAAGCAAGGGGGCTAGTGTGTGAGTGCAAGCAAGGGGGCTAGTGTGTGTGTGTGTGTGACTGCAAGCAAGGGGGCTAGTGTGTGTGTGTGTGACTGCAAGCAAGGGGGCAAGTGTGTGTGTGTGTGTGACTGCAAGCAAGGGGGCTAGTGTGTGCGGGGGGCAAGTGCGTGTGTCTGACTGCCAGCAAGGGGGAAAGTGTGTGTGGGGGGCAAGTGCGTGTGTCTGACTGCCAGCAAGGGGGCAAGTGTGTGTGAGGAGCAAGTGCGTGTGTCTGACTGCCAGCAAGGGGGAAAGTGTCTGTGTGAGACTGCAAGCAAGGAAAAAGCATGCTAAAGTCAGACCTCTTCTATCAACTGTCTCTGTTTATACGAGATAAATTTCAAGTACTGTTTAGATGCCCCCCAACATATTTGGCCTTGCCCAGATTACCTGCATTAACTGGTTGCTAGTCAAATTTCTATAAATTGCTTTATAGAATTAGGCATATCGCAACCTCTAAACTGACCATGGATTTGGCTCTAAATGTTTCTTTTCACGTAATAATCTCTCCCCAGAAATAATAGTTTCGCCAGAAAACGTGGAGGGTTTACAATTACATGTAATAATCCAGTTAGGGGTTACTTTCTTTTCAGAAATGCATGTCTTTTTTTTTTGACAGCTGCTCCACTTAGGAGTAATAACGTGCTAATTCTTTGACAGCTTCCCAGCTGTATTGTCTGGCTAATTTATCTTCTTGATTCACATTTTCGGACCATTTAACATAACGTTGTGGTGGTTTTTTGTGGACAGTTAGTGGCAAAACATTATAGAATGAAGATAGAAAATAATGGCAGACATTTCAGTTTCACATTTCATACCCTTTCGAAAATTCATAATAATGCAAGACCTACTGTTGGATGATCTTTCTAACTTTGTAAGAGCAATATTTAAAATTTCTACTTGTACTTTTGCCTTTCTCCCACTTATGTATGGCTTAGTCCAGATTTAGTGCACTGAGGTTCATAGGTATGACATGTCAGGACCATCGCTGTCAGCCTGAGACATTTCAAATTGTGACATACTCGTTGCAGTGTATTCTGAGCTGATGTCATGTTTGCTTTTCATTTTTTACTGTGATCATGTTTTACCCATGAAGCAAGTAGATAGTTGTTTGCAGGCAGCAGATTTGTTTTGGATAACCAACATTTCTACAAGTGGAGGGTATCACAGCGATTGCTAGTTGCAGCACGTTGCTTGGCTATGTTACTTGGTAGTTTAATAAAGTTGAATATAAATTATAATTAGAACTGTAGTCCAAGGAGAAGTGTTTTGCATTTAGTGCTGCTTCTTTTACTCGACTTGAGTTTGACTAGACTTGTGATGGAAATGTTCTGAATTGGGTAGTACTGTCCTTATGGGTGCATGCATTTAGTTTCACTGTTTTCTGGAATATTTTAACCCAATTAAAACACCCAATAAAACTTTACTGCATTGTACAAGCAATATAATTATGTGTGTGTGTGTGTGTGTGTGTGTGTGTGTGTGTGTGTGTGTGTGTGTGTGTGTGTGTGTGTATCTTTGTGTCTGACTTCAAGCAAGGGGGCAAGTGTGGGCAAGTGTGTGTGACTGCTATCAAGGGGGCAAGTGTGTGACTGCTAGGAATGGGGCAAGTGTGTGTGCTTGTGTGTTTGACTGCAGCCAAGGGGACAAGTGTGTGCATGTCTGTATGTGGGCAACTGCAAGCAAGGGGGCAAGTGTGTGTGACTGCAGCCAAGGGGGCAAGTGTGTGTGTGTGACTGCAGCCAAGGGGGCAAGTGTGTGTGTGTGTGTCACTGCAGCCAAGGGGGCAAGTGTGTGTGTGTCACTGCAGCCAAGGGGGCAAGTGTGTGTGTGTGTGTGACTGCAGCCAAGGGGGCAAGTGTGTGTGTGTGTGACTGCAGCCAAGGGGGCAAGTGTGTGTGTGTGTGACTGCAGCCAAGGGGGCAAGTGTGTGTGTGTGTGTGTGTGTGTGTGACTGCAGCCAAGGGTGTGTGTGTGACTTCAGCCAAGGGGGCAAGTGTGTGTGTGTGACTGCAGCCAAGGGGGCAAGTGTGTGTGTGTGACTGCAGCCAAGGGGGCAAGTGTGTGTGTGTGACTACAGCCAAGGGGGCAAGTGTGTGTGACTGCAGCTAAGGGAGCAAGTGTGTGTGTGTGTGTGTGTGTGACTGCAGCCAAGGGGGCAAGTGTGTGTGTGTGTGTGTGTGTGTGTGTGACTGCAGCCAAGGGGGCAAGTGTGTGTGTGTGTGTGTGTGTGTGTGTGTGTGTGTGTGTGTGTGTGACTGCAGCCAAGGGGGCAAGGGTGTGTGTGTGTGTGTGTGACTTCAGCCAAGGGGGCAAGGGTGTGTGTGTGACTGCAGCCAAGGGGGCAAGGGTGTGTGTGTGACTGCAGCCAAGGGGGCAAGTGTGTGTGTGTGACTGCAGCCAAGGGGGCAAGTGTGTGTGTGTGACTGCAGCCAAGGGGGCAAGTGTGTGTGTGTGTGACTGCAGCCAAGGGGGCTAGTGTGTGTGTGTGTGTATGTGTGACTGCAACCATTTTTTAATTGTGAACGTTTTCATTTAAAGTCAAATGTCGTAAAGTGTCTGTTTCCAGATAGAAATCAGTACTGTTAAAGAAATGAAAGTTACAGAATATTTAACAATACAAGAAATGAATAGTCGTACCTATACTTCATACTGTAAGTTTATGATCACAGATAGCACAAGTATGTGTATTTTAATTTTATAACTAGGATGGAACACTGGTATTTTTAGACCGTTTACGTATTTAGTCCGGGCGCTTGGTTAAAATGTTCCGAATATAGAACTGGAAATATACAGTATGATAGCAAAATAAGAACATTATAGCTACTATAGAGTACACTTTCGACCTTAAAACAAATTCTAGAGATTGAGTAGAGAGATGAACATATATAATTACCGGTAGGAAGAATAAAGAGTAAGATAATTCATGTTTATTTAAAGTGGGTCAGGTGTCCAAACACCGATGTAAGTGTGTGACTAGGAGGTGAAATGAGTGGTAGAATTAGATAAGTGCATTTGTTGTGTAACAGGTGCTTGTTAATTTTACTTACCCTGTTTGCTGCTGTTACTTGATTACTGTAGCTCTTTCGAATTTATTGATGCTATATTATATTATGGGGGCTGTATTTTAGAATGATTTTTTATAATTACTCGTTTTATTTCTCTGTAATGCTGGCATTTGGTAAATTGAAAATCGGCATGCGTTTCTCTGCGAGCGTCCATACATCAGTTTAGTTCTCTGTGTAATGCTGGCCAAATGTAATGTAAGTGCGTGTGACCGTTCACGCGTCGTGTACATGCCCCTGTCCTGAATAACTGGAGTTAAGTGCATAGGTTAGTACTAGGCTATCTGCCCTAGGTAATTTATAATCCTATGGAGAAGTTGTTTGGCTTTCGACGCCCGTTTTAAATTAATTTTGCTATGCCCTTTTTCAAGGTTAGTATACTGTGCCTCTGTCTAACAATGACACAGAAGTGATACCCGGGCTAAACCTAGGATCCCACATCCACTCAACATTCTTCTTGAAGAGTCAATGAGGGACTCTGCCTTACATGGACTGGGATTTTATTCCAGAGTGAAGGGACCCTCTGTGTTATGAATCTGTCCCTCCAGCATGTCCTATTTCAATGCTGAGGTTAGTCTGTAGCACGTAGCTCGATGTGATTTGGATTTTCTGGGGTACAGCATGTCCACTAATTCCGGGTTGGACATGGATTTATACGTCACGCACAGATCACCTCTGAACAGGCGGTATGCCACTGACTAGAGCTGGCGTTTCTTTAACCAGGTAGCATATGGCATGTGTTTGAGCCCTTTGATCCTCTTGTTGAGGTACTTTTGGTGTCTTTCTAGTTGATGCAGGTGTTTGGTAAGGTACATCGCAAAAGTGGCATTGTACTCAATTATGAGCCTGAGGGAAGACTAAATTTGTGTTCACTTATTTATTTTTCAAAAGGGGATGACTATACAGTTTTTGTCATGTAGCTTGAGGCCATGGCTGTGGCACCAGTTGTCTGTTGCCATGAGGCCCCTTTTGGTGGATGCTTGTCTGCTGGAGAGTCAATTATTGCACCCAGTTTGCAGTCATCTGTGAACTTGGTCAGCCACAGTCTTTCCTTGTTGTCCTGTACCTCGACGAAATATATGCCAAACAAGAGAGGTCGGATCTTACCAGTGACGGATAAACTAAGGGTCTAGAGAAGAGGTTGTGTGTGGAGTCTGTGTGTGTGTGTGTGTGTGGAGTCTGTGTGTGTGTGTGTGTGTGTGGAGTCTGTGTGTGTGTGTGTGTGTGTGGAGTCTGTGTGTGTGTGTGTGTGTGGAGTCTGTGTGTGTGTGTGTGTGTGTGTGTGTGTGTGTGTGTGTGTGTGTGTGTGTGTGTGGAGTCTGTGGTGTGTGTGGAGTCTGTGGTGTGTGTGGAGTCTGTGGTGTGTGTGTGTGTGGGTCTGTGTGTGTGTGTGTGTGTGTGTGTGTGTGTGGAGTCTGTGTGTGTGTGTGTGTGTGTGTGTGTGTGGAGTCTGTGTGTGTGTGTGTGTGTGTGTGTGTGTGTGTGTGTGTGTGTGGAGTCTGTGTGTGTGTGTGTGTGTGTGTGTGTGTGGAGTCTGTGTGTGTGTGGAGTCTGTGTGTGTGTGTGTGTGGAGTCTGTGTGTGTGTGTGTGTGTGTGGAGTCTGTGTGTGTGTGTGTGTGTGTGTGTGTGTGTGTGTGTGTGTGTGTGTGTGTGGAGTCTGTGTGTGTGTGTGTGTGGAGTCTGTGTGTGTGTGTGTGTGTGTGTGTGGAGTCTGTGTGTGTGTGTGGAGTCTGTGTGTGTGTGGAGTCTGTGTGTGTGTGTGTGTGTGTGTGGAGTCTGTGTGTGTGTGTGTGTGTGTGTGGAGTCTGTGTGTGTGTGTGTGTGTGGAGTCTGTGTGTGTGTGTGTGTGTGTGGAGTCTGTGTGTGTGTGTGTGTGTGGAGTCTGTGTGTGGAGTCTGTGTGTGTGTGTGTGTGTGTGTGGAGTCTGTGTGTGTGTGTGTGTGTGGAGTGTGTGTGTGGAGTCTGTGTGTGTGTGTGTGGAGTGTGTGTGTGTGTGTGTGTGTGTGTGTGTGTGTGTGTGTGTGTGTGTGTGTGTGTGTGTGGAGTCTGTGTGTGTGTGTGGAGTCTGTGTGTGTGTGTGTGTGTGTGTGTGTGTGTGTGTGTGTGTGTGTGTGTGTGTGTGTGTGGAGTCTGTGTGTGTGTGTGTGTGTGGAGTCTGTGTGTGTGTGTGTGTGTGTGTGTGTGTGTGTGTGTGTGTGTGTGTGTGTGTGTGTGTGTGTGTGTGTGTGTGTGTGTGTGGAGTCTGTGTGTGTGTGTGTGTGTGTGTGTGTGTGTGTGTGTGTGTGTGTGTGTGTGTGTGTGTGTCCAGCCAAATAAGTTGACTAATCTCATATTAAGAGCCCTACTGATGAAGTACAGTAACGGCTACAAAAAGAGGATAATTTTGCAGTGAACATGCGTAGACAGTAACAGGATGTTATTGCATAAGATGATGTCTGGCACAATTAAAGTGCAACAAATTACAACTGGTATGCATTACCATAAGTTTTTTGTTTAATATTGACTCAAAGCATGTGGGTGCTGTCATGCAGGTCTGAAATTTGTTTATAGTGTATCATCTGTTACCTATTTAAACAGGAAGGGAAAATAAGTGGCAGACTGATGCTTTGCAAAGCAGGGAACTATTGCCAGTGCTATGTTGCTTGGTATTTGACAGGAGTAGTGCAACAAAAAAAGTCTCCCACTGTAAGGAGGAAAAGGCAGACTAGCAAACAATACATTGGTCTGGTCACCTGCTGTGATAAGCTATCAATCACATGCAGATAATGGCTCAAATTACCCTTGGCTGTTTGACAGCTAGGGAAGGTAGGTGTGAAGTGGGAGGGGAGATTCCTTGGA
>NC_056744.1:471783659-471988659 GCF_019279795.1 Protopterus annectens | reverse complement strand
CTGTGGTGAAATGACAGTCACCCAGCTAGTCATCCAGATGGCTCTGTTTGCCATTAGGTAGGAGTCTGTTTCAAAAGCTTGTGAAAATCTGCAAGACTTATCTCTCCACCAACACGTATTAGTAATATCACATACCAGATTAATGTCCTTACAGCAAGTAATCCATGTACCATTCCATCTACAGATATCTACAGATATCTGCAGATATGCAGCATTTCCAATAAAGCAGGGTCAAACATTGCTCCGTATGCAAGGCAGAGATCATCTCTGAGTAGTCTGTATGACACAGGCTACAATGACAGTTGTTTCAGATGATCCCCATAGGATAGATGCTGAAGATTTGAAGTTCTCTTGTGAGGAACCCTTGTGTTGTGTGCAGTTGCCACTGGTGCTTGGAAAGGTACATGATAAAATGGGCATTGCACTTAGATATTGGTCTGCTGAGGGAAGAGTACATGGAGGTTATAACTGTCATTTTCGGCTGACAGTGCCCTCAATTATGACATAAGCAAGATATAATTCCCTTCTCTCCACTGGGGAGACATGGTGATCTAAGGTAAAGTAGGTGTGAACCTGTGTGGCCAGGCCGTGTGCCCAGGTCTATCACCCCTGAGTATGTACATCACATGTTGCTATTGATGTGCTACTTACCAGTGACATTGGTGTAACTGATGGAAATGATACTACATACATATTTGCATGGAGTTTAAGGCTATTAGTATGTCAACAAGCATTTGTACATGAAGACCCTCTTGTAGGATATTGATATAATCGGACGATTATATTACCACTTACAGTTTGCAGGCATCAGCCAACCTTGTCAGCCACAGACATTCACTTTGTGCTTAACTTTGGTTAAATGGATTCCAAGCATTAAATGAAGCAGGACTAAGCCTTGTGGAACACCACTGGCTACAGATCAGCTATTGGAGGTGGATTTCCCTATTTTGAGTATGAATTCTATCAGCGAGCCACTTAGTGACCCCTCTAATGATATTACTGTTGATGCCTATGTGGGTGATTTTGCCAATAATTCCTGAGTGGGAGATAGTGTCACACAGCTTGGCTACATCCAGGAGGTTGTATGCACAGATGTCCCCTCATTCAGGTCCTTGGTGACCGCCTCAAACATGTCCACCTGTTTTAATAGGCATGAACTTTCTTTCAGAAATCCAAAATGTGTAGGGTCAATTGTTTGTAGACTACATATATCTTTGCTGATCAGGTCCATAATGATTTGACCCATAGGCTTACAGATATGGCTACTCAGGCTAATAGGTCTATAGTTCCTGTAGTCTGTGGATGCACCACTTCTGTGCAAGGGGATAGCAGTTGCCATTTTGCAGTCAGCTGGGATGCAGCCGGTGGTCACACTATGATTGCAAGGAGTTCCCAATGGTGTTGTTAATCCTTGTTGGATCCCATGTAGAATGCCACCTGGGATGGTAGCAGGTTCAATAGATGCTGTGGTTCATCCTTAGAGAGGCCATTTATGATCTGCTCTGTAGATACACAAGGTATGGGACAGATTGTAGGGATGTCATGTGGTATGTGTGGTGGGGACGGGGGAGTGAAGTTGTCAGAGAACCTGTCAGACAACAGGTTAGCTATGTCTACAGGCTCAGTATATGTGGTATCATTTAGTACTAGCTCATCAACAATCTGGGCCTTTTGTCTTAGTTTACACATGTAACTACATAATGCCTTGTGGTCATCCATTGTAGAGGAGGCTAATTTTGTCACATTCTTTATTTTGCAGGAAGTCACAACCACACTATTTGCTTGTTTTAGATGAGGAGGGTGTGCTTCCATTTTAGGGGGACTCCTTCACTCCTACTATCACACAGCAATGTCCACCTCTTATTGTCTAGCCTGCTAATGGCAGTTGTCCACCAGGCAGGTTTGCTGTTCCATTAAGAGCTTGTTTTCCTCCTGTCAGGTACAGTCAAATCTATGCAGTTGTACAGGTGCTTGCATAAAGCATTGGTGTAGAGCTTGGTATAGTTGTCTGTTCCACCTGAGGGGGGAGGCACAGTCAATCTATTTATACCATCCCATAGGAGGTTATAATTTGCTTTGATGAAGTTTATTACTGTATTTGCTGCAGGGGGGGGGGGGGTTTAAGTGTGATACCTACTTTTAATGAGACCGATTTGTAGTCAGACCTCACCTGGGAGGACCTCACAATGGTTACCGATATTGGTAAGCACCTGATGCAGTCTGTTGTCTCCCCTTGTGGAGATGTCATGCCACTGGTTTAGGATATTGCAGTTAATATTTATAGATTTATAGATTAGTACTAGGTCAGCTGCCCGTATGAGCTATTTTAAGCCTAGCCAGTTATCCCTTGTGAGACTCAAACCCTGCACTTTGTGTTTGCAAGGCAAACACTTTAACCATTAGGCCAACCTCCCAACCCAAGGGATGTGGACTAACCTTTGGGCAAGTGAGTTTAAGCATGAGAAACCAACACAGTTGATGGGAAGTTAAAGTTACCTCAAACCATGTGTTGTGATGTGTCTTGACAGACACAAGTAGATTCAAATAAGCACAACAGGTGGCCTGATTCCTGGAGTTGCTCCTATAGATGACAATAGCTCGATTAGGTGCTCTTCTAGCAGTGAATAGTACCTGCAGTGTCTCCAAGGAATTACACTGTTTAACCAATCTGGATGTGTATCTGTCCTTAATGAATATGTGTGCACCACCTGCATTACCTTGCACACTTTCAGTTTGAGGTCTGAACATGTGGAAGGATGTGTAGCCTGGTATGGCTGTGGTGCTGTCCACAGCCTTGAATCAGGTGTCTGTGATAGTGTAAATGTCTGCACAAAAACTAACCAGTAAGAACCAACCAGTAATTACACTATTTTTACAGTGTAAATGTCTGCATATTCCAAGGTGGGTACACCTTTCAGTGAGTGGGGTTTAGTATTGGCATTCCTAGCGTGTATACATAACCATGATGTTGTTTGAAAATGTAATTTTCTCATTGGAAAGTTTTCCTTTGAGACACCACCTATGAGATGCACTATGGGGATGTGAACAGCCATGGCCAGTGCACAAAATCCCAGGGGTGACAGATGAATACCATTTCTGGCAAAACATCAAGGTCTGTTGAGCAAGTCATCCCAGGCTAACATGTAGTGGATCCTCTTACAGTCACACCACACACTAATCCAACTATTGACTTCATTTTCCATGTGTATTGAGCCATCATGCTAGGTGAAGGTCAAATGCAGCTGAAGGCTATGAGTATACCCACCAGAGACACATAGACTGTAAGCTCAGTCATGTCTCTGCATACAGTCCAGTGAGGTATGTCTCAAGTTGTACACACCAGCAGGAACTATGACATCATCATAATGTTACCTGATGTTGAGAGACTTGTGTGCATGTGTGGTATGGCATATTCTGGCACCTCACAGACAGCTAACTGTGACCTTTACCATATGTAGCCTGATGAGAGGGACATCAATGTGTCTCATGATGTAATCACCTTTGAATAATAGGTTTGATTTAGTGTTTTGCCTCAGGTGTTTAACTAGTGAGACAGTGGTGCATGAGCTATTATGTGCACTGTGCTCAGCAGAGGTATGATTATGTGTAGTAAGCTTGCATTTGGGTTTCCTGAGGTGTCTGTTGTTTGTGTATGTGTCTGGTAAGGAGCTCCACACATGCAGGTGGGTGTGATGTGGGTGTGAGTGGAATAGGAGGTGAGGTGTGCATTTTGGCAAACCTGCTCATTGGCATATGTACTGACCAGTGTGTGACACAGTATGGAATCAAGGTTTGTAATATAGTCATATCTCTCACATGTTGTGTTTGTGTGGCATAGGAGGAGAGGAATGGGGACTCTTTCCACATCTTGACAGCAAACATTGATAATGCCATTAGCACTAGGGTCTTGCTTGTGTGTATGTCAGAGCAAGCCATTGTTAGGCAGTGGCCAGACAGATGCTCAAATTGAACATGTTATCACCTTTATGTAGTTCTCCCATAACTGCCATAACAAGATTGGGTGAGTATGATGCTTTGGCAGGCATGTGGCCCTTGCATTAACCATAATCCTTTTATTAGGCATGGTCGCAATAGCATACCTACAAATCTGACAATGTACAACTCCAGCAAAGTTAGGGTCATGTTGCTATACCCTTGGGGTTGACAGCATGAATTACACTGTCTGTAGGCACTCCTTGCAGTGAGGATGTGGATGTCTGTGCATGCACAGAGAACTTGTTCAACTTTGCAGTCATAACTTTGGCCTTGGAAGTCTACAATACTTGTCAAGCAACCAGACAGCAAACCGGATGTAGTATGACATGATGCGGGAACACAGCTGTGTCCTGGTAACATAAATGTACAGTATGACATACCTAGGCCATGTGGGAGGTAGACACACTTTGGCCAAATGTGGCCAATTCTCTGCAGTAGGCCTCAGATCCATGTCATGCAGATGTCCACTATTAAGCTGTTGAAGGTCAGGCTGCATGAATTGGTATGAAATTGTCAACTAACATGGATCACTGCTGCTATGGTGCTTGTTCAAGTAATCTTGGACATCTGTGTCATCTGATATTGAACATTAAATTGTGATGTTGCAGCTGTGTTCCTAATCCCCATCTGGTCATCACCCTAGTGTAATCCTAACAACCACAGAACACAAGGCGTAATGCATGCAAACTAAAATGATTGCTCTGGTTGCTAATCAAGGCATCTACCTGGAAAAGTGTATGTAAAGCCTACAGAGCTTTTCATGATATAGGACAACTATGCAGATGAACAAAGTGGCTGTGGCCTGCTTCTCACCTTGAGTTTGGTACTAACATTTTACTTCTGGTGAGAGAAAATGTATAGGAGCATAGTATCCCAGGGGAGAAAGTGGCTGTGGTGAGACCAGCAGTAGTAGTTTCCAGGCACCAGCAATTCAGGGGATTTCACTCTTTTCAGCATTCTTTACAAGATAATTGTGTCATTTCAGTATACACTGCTTGAGTAGTGTCCAGCTGCACAATAACTGTGTATAAACTCCCTCCTTACCTTCACAGGGTGTATGTATTATTTTCCCTCCATGGTTCGCCCGTGTTCTGTACAGACATGGGCACCTTGGATACTATTTTCTTGGAAACCATGATGTAATTACCTGCAATACTGAGTTGCACACATGACAACTAGCATGCAGTGACAAGCACTGTCCCCAGATGCCACAGTAGTCTGATATTTAAAGTCATGAGAAGAATTATCATGGAAAAGATCAGTAACAATGTAGTACACCTACAGACACTGGGGCAAATGCCTACCTTAACAGATGCACCTCATTGAGTGTTAAACTATGCAAAGATGAAAGTAAAATGTTTCACTCCACCTACCATGGCCTGCCAAGGCATTTGACACTATGAGGCCATCAGGCATTGTTGAAAAACTGTAGAGGTTATTTACAAACTAGTATGTCAGCCGGTCGATAGCCAAGTGTCTTACAGTCATTATCTGGGATGATAGCATTGGGTAGTCCACCACTACAATGAGGCCAGTCACCACTGGTCTTCCCTCACAAATCATTCCTGGGACTACCCTTTCTAGCAATTCCCTTTGCTGCAGCCATGACCACTGTCAGTGACCTCAAACTGACTACATTTACAGATGATTGCAAATTAAGAGCTGTCACTGAATTCCACACAGAACCAACAGTTATCCAGGATGAGCTGACAAACACATTCAGTTGTTGTCAGAGCCATTGACAAATACTAAACACCAAGGAATGCACAATGCTGTCCTTTGGGAAGTCATCCACCCCCAGTAAATATCGTGTTGTCCGCAGATCTCCAACAGCTGAACCAGTAGTCAGGAACTTATGGATGCAGAGAGTGATCTAGCGTTTGACTTTCATGGGTCAGTAAGATATGGGGATTCATTCAATGCTGCACAACCTATAGAGAAAGGTATGGCATGTAAATGCCAGAATGTCATTGTTACACTATATTTGGCACTCATCACACCTACCACTGAGTGCAATGCTACTTTTGATATGTAACTACACAGGCATATCTGACAACTGTGACAGCTACAAAGATTACACAGTAAACCAATACAAAGTGTACATAACATGTCCTGTGCAGACCTTGTCAAGGCTGTAACTGTGTATGGTGCCATACAGGGAGGTGTCAGATCCTACTGTGTACCTCCTGCATGTCCAAGAAAGGACTAGCATGAGATATACCTGTTCTATACACCTACACTTTGACTGTGGTATAAATAGGACATGCTGGAGAGACAGATATGTAACCCAGAGACTACACCCTATATGTAACAGACTCCCCATCTATGTGAATCACATTTCCGCTGTAACACACTTCATGTGCAGGTTACACAATGGGATGAAGAACAAGACAATCATACCTGGTTTAGGACATGTGACTAATGGACACAGGGAAATTGTAGATGGTTCATCTCCCATATCACAGCTTGTAGATGTCTCAGCTCCCAAAACCCTGCTTACACTTAACAAGGGTATCAGATTAGGGATGCATGACTAGGCTGAAAGAAGCCATTGTTCTTGTTAGCCTATTATACACATATGAACCTATGGAGACATGCATCTATACTGCTTTACCTTTCTGAAGACATTGTTCTTCTGTGCTGACATTCCATCCTGTGCTCTGATGTTTATGGTTTATTGTAGCTGTATACCCATAGGTGTGTCCTACACAATCCTGAAACTGAAACATAAACAGTTCCATGAGACACCTTTCATGGTCCAAGTATACAGCCATTACAACATTATCCAATGTAAAGTAAACAAAATAATGTAGTTTACTCATTACAAATGGCAGCATACAATATCTGTCAGTGACCAGTACAAATAACATGTCAAAGGCAATAATGGATTAAACAAATACATAGTAATTTATATAGTCACCCTGTGCATCAGACAGATAGCTTCATTTCCCTGCATTGATTACAAGGATAACAGGGATGTGGCACAGGTATAATCACTTGCACAGAGTGTTTTAGGGGGTGCAGGAGGCCTAGGTTGACCAAATAAGTTGGCAATCATGTGTGTGAGTCATCAAGGGAATCAGGCAAGAAGGACTATGGAAATGTACTCTGTGTGTGTGTGTGTGTGTGTGTGTGTGTGTGTGTGTGTGTGTGTGTGTGTGTGTGTGTGTGTGTGTGTGTGCGTGTGTGTGTGTGTGTGCGTGCATGTGTGTGCGTGTGTGTGCATGTGTGTGCGTGTGTGTATGTATGTGTGTAGGTGACCTGATTGCCAAAGTGGTGTGCGAATGTCTGTGTGAACAGAATCAAGCTCTGTGTTAGCCCTACATGTCTGTATGTTGGACAGATTTGAGCTCTGCATGGTAGAGCTGACAGTTCACCGTCTTCATCCCTTAACAAGAGAACTGGCCCTGCCAGGAGTTGCACTGGCACTTCCATGCACAAGGTAAGAAGCGGGGCTACTACCTGAGGGTGACTGCTGTCTGCTGGGATGATGTCCTCCACAGGAATGCCCAGGACCATAACCCCATGGCCGCCATATCTTGGTGTGGACAGCACCCTCCCCTCTGGAGCGCTGGATGTACTGCCACTACGGGAGTGTGATTGTGCATGGCCACATGGGCTCTCAGCAGATGTAGTTGTTGACCTATGTCCATGCATCTAATGCTCAATTCCAACCAGACATTCCATCACACACAATATGGGTTCCAAGGCAGATAGTGTGCAATCAGACCATCGTCTTTCCACTGTGTCAGTCAACCAATCCAGGTTATCAGCAATGCGGTGGAGACAGTCATGCATGTCAGACTGTGCTGCATCCATAACCATGAGCATTCATCTGGTGTTCCATTCAGAACATGGCTGTGCCACCATGATGGCCTTAAACATACTGACATGTGATGAGACACCTGCAACTGATGGTGAAGGGACAGCAAGCCTCCTATGAGCACCCCTATCAATCTGCCTGTGTGGAACTTCACCATCATTTGGCTATGTTCAGTATAAACACTCACTGCAGCCATAGCAGCCACACTTTACTTTTCAATGTCCCCACCCTCCAACTATCCAATATATGTGGCCTCAGGGGACTGGGTATGCATTGGCATACTGACCGTGTATGGTGATAATGAGGGCAGAAGAGGGATGTAAATGTCTGTGACAGACTCAGCCCTTGCAACCCCCCATTGTGCCTCACTTTGGCCACATTCATCATCAGAGTCTGAAGGGACACTGACATCAGGTTGTGAAGGGGACAGAGACCAACCCACCTGGTCACCTGTGATAAAAAGAGAAAAGCAGTACATTAATACCTGCACTATTATGCTCTGCAGTACTATGGTGCAATATATGTTAAGCTATATACACTGCTGTCACTATTACAGACTTGTTTAATCCCCAACCTCATATAGTAGAACATAGGGACATTATTTTCCAACAAACATCTATATTTACTTGTAAATGAAAGCTCTTTAAACAAGAATCTCATTAGCAACAATGATGTACACTGTTGACATTTGGTAAAGCTCTGCACAGCTGACACATATGGCAATCTATAATGCCCTGAAAATACTGTCAAATCTATCAGTGTGGTCGTACCTACAAGGCATAGGCATGAGTTTAAACTGTGTACAGTCAGAAAATATCTGCAGTTGGCAATCATTTAGACAGTGCTTCAATCCAGCCAGCAGGCCTGGGATGACACTTTTATTGAACATTTTGCACTAAATCTACATCTCTAACAAAACAGTGTTGTGCTTACCAGGAGCAGGAGCATGGCCTCATCTGATTCCTGATGGTCCTGTGAAAATTTGAGAGAGAGGTAATGTAAACAGCACCACATGTTTCACTACCACAGGGCAATACATCCAAATGTCGCACATTTACAGTAACTACTGTGTTAATTGGTATGTTGGTCACAATCTGATCATGACATTCAGAGTGCTGCTAACCTCCTTCCCCTGTCCCAAAAAACACCTGATGCCCATGTAAAGCTATATACACCCTGACACACTGAATGCTGCAGTATTCCAATGCTGATCCAACTAAGCATACCTGGATGCTCCTCTTATGTGGAAATGGTGGCACTCACATCCATGACATACTGTGTGATGGATGCCTGGGAGCTGTCCTGTGTTCCTATGTTCACCAGGAATTCCTCAGTGTCTGACATTGGCTTCTCTGCTGCAGGCCCTCCACCAGTGACACCATGATCTCTGGCCACATCCGCTACTCCTCTGTATGCAGCAGTGACCATATTGGTGGCATGGTGTCACACCTGCTCATATGTCCTGCTCTGGTGACCGATAACATTCACATCATGGATCATGTCAGCCTACAATGCTGCCCGCTCTTCCATGTTTGCCCTCCCCCTGGAGAGATGGAGTTGATGGTGTTGATGCATGGCCTCCAGGATGATGTTATTTTCAGCATCTATAAAAGGGCCCCAGTGTTGGGAATATATATTTCCTGAAAGACAGCAAAATGAGAACACGTCAGGATCACATATGTGAGAGTAGAGTATGTAGAGATACAGCAATAAAGGATGGCTAGCAGTATTCTCTGCATGATTACACATATCATATTCAACAGTGTGCAAACATACAGAGAGTGTTTATGCATGTAGGATAGTAGCAATAGTCAGCTATTCCTATTTGTGCCATGACAAATACGGATGCATGATCACACACCCAATACAGGAGTCCATTGTAGTATGACCCCCCCCTACAATATATAAAAATAGCCATGCCAAACAAATAGCAGTGTACTATTACAACTGCTATCAAGGGAAATTTCCAGGAGGCCAGTGTACCTAATTAACACAAAGCATTGTACTCTTACTATACTCTAGTTTCTCTGTAGGTGTAACACATCTAAGAAAGGTGTAATGATGTAATCCTCATTCCCCCTAAGTATATTCAAACATATGCATCATGTTGGAAACAAAATGGTTACATGCCTGATGGAGTATAGTACTCATCTGTTGAAAGGTACAGATATATAAATGTTGTGGCAATGAGTTCACCCTGCAAAGTAACTGTCAAACACAATGGTTCTCCTAGCTGGATGTTTGCCTTTTGATCATGGTTCTCATTAGTAAGTGATTGCCTCTGAACCAATTTATGCTTCTGAAATGCTAACTGCAGCCTACACAGCTGATCTGCAGTACAATCAGCCAATCCCATGCAAACACTGAACGATATATAAGGCCTCAATGTAGATTGCAACCCCTTTCTAATATGTTGGCATGGAAATTACTGGGGTAAAGATTCATGGTAGTCCCCTGTTACGTGTGTGCTGGCCACCTTTGCATCTACCATAATCTCCATATATGTATGTTACTTGTGCAGTTGTGGTTGTCTGTAATATCACTAGCAAATCATTGTGGACTGCAGTCTGATATTACTGGGCCACAATATCAATACACACTTCAACATCCTTTGGGAATTCAGGCTAATGCATGACCTGACATTCTCTGCACTTTCTAGTGTTGTAATAGGAGTAGTTAAGAAAGGTCCTATCTGTAGGCATTTGACTTCTATTATGTAGAAGCAAACATTCCATCTGTACTGCTCTGGGTGGATAAACAGGTGATGAGACAGACATACATATCACAATTTATAATGTTGATGTCCACATACATGTATTTTCAAAGCTAGATGCAGCTGCAGTTAAACACAGGACCATGTGTACCAAAAATGGTCTCAATGTATTTTGCAGACTGAGTCACTGTTACAGCAGGTGTATTTCACATGTTGTAGATATCATTCCACAGTTATCTGCAGTTACATACCTCACTTACATCTATTATTATGTCTATGGCTTTATAGTGATGTATTTCTGTACTACAGTCCCAATTACAGTACTATTTTTTCAATTAATCTTTTAGCTGATTTGCGTGGTGCAATGCAATGCTCAATATCACTTAAACACTCTTAATGATTGGAACTTGAGCATTACAATGTTTTGATTAAAACACCTATGCTAATTAGCAGTGGTGAGGCTTGGTGGGTTGATACACTGTTCTGGAGGTGCAATGGTCCTGGGTTCAAAATAGGGCACAGGTGTACTTTTTGAATGTGATTAATATTTTTCAAAAGCATATATCAATGTAGCACTTTTTAGCATAGCTAAGTGATGCAGAGTAGGCATGATCTGACGGTGAAGTTCAGCAACCTAAGCACCATGCCTGGCAGTTCCTCATGAGTGACATAATCACTCCCTCCACTTCCACTCCCGGGGGGGGGGGCGCCCCCAGCCTGTGGGGCAGAACTATCTAATGGCTCAGATAGTTCAGGGGCAACAGAGGGGGTACCACCAGGCTGAGACCCAGACATGCTGGGCCCGGGGCCCATGGGCATTGGAGCCAAGGTAGGTTGATCACCAGGAACCAGCCTACCTTGCTGTGTTGTAGAAGATAAATATAAACATAAGGTGAAAATAAACATAACCAAACAAATGTTAATATTAACATAATAGAAGATAATGATTAATCAAAAGAAATAGAAATGAATATAACAAGGAACACACTATATAATGTAAATAAAATTATTTTAACAGCAAAGCAATAAGAAATTATACATATGGCCAACATAAGAGATAGTTACAAAAATGCATATTAATATTAATCATAATAATAAATGACATTAATAAATTAAAGAAGAGAAGGGGTGGGGTGAGAGAGAGAGAAAAATACCATTAGTAACTTTGCAGGTAATATTACGACACAGACTACTACTACTACTACATACTTCTACATATGTAGAATTTCAGGTGTGAGTACAGTGACTACAACTATTGTATAGATGATGTTGTACATACATAGCTCTCAACCTGTTAGCATGGGACAGTATGGGCCAAGCTGTACAAGAGGCACAACTATAGGTAATATTTTTACATAGTGTGATCATACATTAGTAGCAAGGTGTTCTGATAACAGATTTGCCAATAAATTGCAGTCCAAGTAATGTTATGTATCTGCTCATCAAGGACCAGACATACATAGTGTGCTCATACGTTAGTAGCAAGGTGTTCTGATAACAGATTTGCTAATAAATTACATTACAAGTAATGTTATGTATCTGCTCATCAAGGACCAGCCATACGGGGCACTAGTCATTATTTTCTGAAAAATCATGACAGTTGAGAGGTATGTTCATGTACCACTAAGTAGACTAGACAGCTGGTCATTTCTTAGTTGGCTGCCATGTGTTTAGAACTCACAAGCTGTGACTACAGGAAAATGTATACATAATTTAAAAGTTGACTGGTGTCAGATTAGAGCACATATGCTGTGAATACAGGAACAATGCACACTTATTTGAAAAGCATACTTATCAAAGCACAATCCTGTTTTAAACTTTATTGATAATGTCCCTTAAAATCTGACATTTAGACACATGGATAGCTGCACAGGACTTCACCTACCTTACCCATTTATCTTGTTCCTTGACTGGATGGAATATACAGCATTATTTCAGACAAAATGGGAAAAACACAGACTTGAACCTTACTCTGGGTATTGCACTACATTTATTTCAGGCATTTGTTGCTGTATTCTTTATTCATTTACATTTAACATTTGACTGGTGTCAGATTAAAACACACCTACAGTGAATACAGGAATACTGAATACTTTTTATTTGAAAATATTACATATCAAAGCACCATCACCCTCTAAAATTTACTGATTAATGTTGCTTCAAATCTGGCATGTAGACCATGGATAGCTGTGTTAAGACTTGTAATAAATAACCCATATACCCCCTGTCCATTAATTCAGTGCAACCTACAGCATATTTCAGACAATGAGCAGACCAAAACAGTGATTCTTAATCTGGGTAGACCCCAACATTAACTGATGTTTGGAAGCCATACTACACAGTACTGTATGTTTACTTGCTTTAACTTTATTTACCGTTTCAGGTAATCAGTGACACATTACTAAACATGTTAGATGTCCCAGGTATGTCATACCTAACTGTTAAGATTGCAAACTCTGTAAATAATTTATTATAAAATTACATTATGTATTAAGTTATTACTTTGATGTTTCCCTATTTACCAGACTCTCGTCTTATCCTGGCCAGGTGCCCTGCATGGGACTGAACATTGTGAGCCCTCTCTTCTGCCGCTGTTGTAAGAGAAGCAAACCATTATGAATACCAGTTTTGCACAGATTCAGCTTGTATATTTCAAAAGTACTGCCAAACATACATATCTGTGGGGTCTGCCGAGCCCTAGCTTCTTGGACCCAGGTGTCCAAGGTTTCCCTCTTCCTATGCCTCAGGTCATCTTAGTGGTGAGGACCCTGCTTACCAGTGTGGGGGATACTGATAACACTGGTAAGTTCCCTGGCCAACCAATCCCAGGCCTCAGACTTACACTGCAAGCTCAGGTAATTACACTGCAGCAGCCAGTATTCATAATTCTTAACCAGGAGTCCAACAAAAACTCTGGACTCCTGCACAGCCCACCTCTGTGTCTGAAAGAGCATGCCCTCTCCAACAGTACCAGACATATCGACAGTCAAGTGAAGACTCCAGTGAATGCTGTGAAATTCCCACCTATTAACTTTTATATAGTCTGTATTACCACCCTTGCACATATACTGTAATTTCAAAAAAGTGCCGTGTTGCCTGCCATCGTGCAAACTCACACAAACCATTTAAGTGGTCTTAGCATTGCACAAACAATGTAGACCAATGACCATGTTTAAATGCTGCTTAGCATCGTGCAGCTTTTCTAAATGTAAGAATTTTTAAATTTTAAATTAAACTGATGTTTCCATCACCTGATAATTTTCACAATAATAAATGTGAAATGTATGACTGCTCAGGACTCAAACTCAGGACCTACTACTTTGTAGGTCATAACTCAACCTATCTAAATACTTGGATAGTAAAGGGAAGCAGTAAATATTCACATATACTACTAAGATGCCTGTTAGTGTTGCACAGGTTCTCTGCATGGGTTTACACATTGCTAAGCACAACAGGACTACCACAACTGAACACATACAGTTTCTATTTTTAGATGCCTAGCGGCATTACTAAGCACTGTGCCACAACATGCAAGCAAGCAGGAAAAAAAATTAAAATTGATTACATTTGTTTTCTATTTTTAAATATATACCAGGTGTCTGTAGTAAATGTATACATGCAGCTTGGCATTGCTAAGTACCATATCACACCACACAAACAGGAAGAAAACAAAAAAAATTAAAAAAAAACCCCACAATTGACTGCATCCAGTTTCTATTTTTAGATATATACCAACTGTCTGTTGTATGTGTATAACTGCATCTCAGCATAGCTAAGCACCATGCTGCAGCTGGCAAACATCAAATAAAGGCAAAAAAAAGTATTGTCCTGTGCTAAACACCTGCCCAGAATTTTTCTGGACAGTTCGGAAGTACGGGACAGCTTCTACATGGATTCAATATCTGTGCTACTGTGATCTCCCTCTGCAGTGTGCAATGATTCATATGCATGGTGCACTGCTGAGGGAGAACTATAGCAGTGTAAACAGATACCATCTATGTAAGCTCTACAAAGAGCCTACATGGATTTTATTGAATCCTAGGGAATGTCTTAAATTAAATGTATGCAATCACTATAATGCACACTGACTGGTTTTAACAGTGTTTTAAGATAAGGAGACACATTCAAGTAATAGAATATTGGTATGGCAGGGGACCACAGTCCATTACCCTAACTGAAGTCCCATTTGACCATTTTCCAGCTCTGAAGCAAAGGCCTGAGTGAGAGAGGCATTTGGTTTGGCCAACAAAATGAGTTTTGGGCAGCCTCAAGTAGGTTCTGGCAAATCCTTCATGAGTCAAGAGCATTTTCTGAAAAATAAAGTTAAAAAGCATAAGATAAACAACTGCAAACATTTTTTGAACAATAAAAGCGATTAAAACTATAAAAAAGATGGAAAGATATATTTCCATGGCTTTCCTGGCAAGGGTAGAGAAACGTGGACCCTAACTAGGGATGTGATTGAGAGGTGGATAAAAACAGTAAAGTATCTTGGTAGAGGTCCAGGGAGCATAGACTTTATCCTCTGTCAATAACATTTATATTAAAATACAGACATTTATATTGAAAAACAGAATAGCATCTCTAGGTTTGTATTAATTAATGTTTCAGGTCATTGCAACCCAAATATGCTACCACTGTTCATATCTCCTAGATATACCATAATGTGTATGTATATATATATATATATATATATATATATATATACATATATATATGAAATATACACACATATTTATACATAATATATCTGTCTATCAATATATATATATATGGATATTACCACCACTCTTCACATCTCCTTTCTGCTGATATATATATATATATATATATATATATATATATATATATATATATATATATATATATACATACACATTCCAAAGACATGCATATGGAGCATTTTGCTCTGGCCCTCCCCTGGAAATAGGCTCTGTCCTAGTGTCCTAGTCATACTTTCCCAGTCAAAAATTGTAAAATAAAATAAATATATATATATATATATATATATATATATATATATATATATATATATATATATATATATATATACATATATATATATATATATATATATATATATATATATATATATATATAATAATGTGTGTGTGTGTATGTGTATACTTTCCTTTCTCCTTTTGGTAAGGAATCTCCCAACAACAACACCTGGTCCTTGAAACCATTAGTTTTCTTATTTCTATTTCTACTACCCATCTCTTTATAATTGTTTCTTGACTGAGCCTTTAATACCCCCTCATAAAACCATTCACTATCATTTCATCTTAGCTGAGACTTTGTTTTTGTCACATTAATTTTCCTGCCATCTAATACTGCCTTCCTTTAGTGGTTATCAACACACTGTGATCTCAACTGAGTCTATTTTATTTGTTCGTATTATATTTTAAGCATTGATTCATTTATTCTCTTCACTTTCATCTTCATCAAGGGTGTCATTCTCTTTCCTTGCACTTTGCTTACCTTATTGGTTTATTATGTATTTATTTATTTATTGCATTTATTTAATGGGAAAGTCCAACTGGATATGTAATCCTATTTCATTGGAGGCCCAGAGTCATGGTAATAAAAGTTTATAACATACAGTAAAAACATAATCACAGAGCATTTTGTATACAGAAAGTAGAAAAAGAATAGCCACATTGAATATTGGGCATGTGATACAAGAACTGGCAAAATAAATCAGGATATGTGAGTGTAGAGTTACATGTAATAGCAAAATACATTGTGAAAAAGAGGAAGAAACAGTAGAAATGAAAATTTCTGAAAATATATAGAGGAAGCAATGATACAGAATGGGAGGAGTATATAGATAGGAAGATAGTTAGTGAGTAATTGGGAAGAAATACCATATTGTGGAAGGTAAGCTAGCTAGGAGAGGGGCAGAGGCAAAACTAACATTTAGATAGATGAGACTTTTGTGATGATTTGAATGACTTATGGAAGAGTTGTAGTCTCAGAGAGTGAGAGAAGGGAAATCCATATTTTGGCTGACTAGTTTGCATATAGTGACTCACCTGCAGAAGTATTGGAATCAGATATTTTTAGTAGGAGATTATCTGTAGAATTTGTATCCTAGGGGAAGAGTATGGCTAATGAAGGTTAGCAAGAGAGGGGCAGATGTTGGGTTTATGGATAAAGTTGTGTATGTTAAGTTTTGTGTAGCCCATTTAGTGGTTATTCAAAAGAGGGATGCCTAGTGACTTTGAAAGCAAGGAGGGTTGCATGAAGCAACTGAATGGGTGGGTGAACTGAAATGGGGTAGTCTATATTATGTTAGAGTCAACTATGAGGTTTGAACAATTTTGCATATACTGCTAGTTATACAATACTGCACATGTTAAACAGTCATATGTAGCAGTTTGCCTTTTTACCTCTTTAGAATTTATACCAGTGCTATTAAGAGGTACTGTGTTTCAGACATAAGTAGTTATAAACACTTATTGACTATGTACACCTCAGATGTCTGGTTGCGAGTAACTAAAAAAAGTAATTACCACAGAAAAGCATTTCAACTTGTTTTACTAAAATGCACACTAGCACCAGCAAGACAGATCAATAAGTGATTAACTGTGGTCAAATCTCAGCAGATGTCTGTCACTTTCATCCATGATTTGCATTAGTATCCATCAGTTACAACTACTTTATTGGCATGTTCACCTCATATGTTTGAAGGTGATCAAATAGAAATATTAGTAATGGACACAATGCTGTAGTTTAGCTTGTTTTAGTCAAACACAAATATTGTCAAGAAAAATAAGCAACTGTTTAAATGTGATCAAACAACAGCACAAGCCAGTCACTTTCATCCATGGACTGTCTATAATCTGCAGTCATAGCCCTTTTTTGACTGTGTAAACCTCAGATGTCTGGTATTGATCAAATAAATAAATAAATAAGCAATGGTGGAAGCAATGAATTTCAACTAATTTCTCTCAAGACATATATAGAACTATCTATTGCAACCCTCCAAATACACAGGTACCTGTGAATTACAGACACTTTCATTGATTATATATACCTCAGATGTTTGATTATGATCAAAGGAATGACTGCATAAATACATAAATGAATAAATAATGGCCACCGTAATTTCAGTTTATTGCCGACAGACACATGCAATATAGCCAATAACAACACAGACACACACACACACACACACACACACACACACACACACACACACACACACACACACACACACACACACACGCACACACGCAAACACATACACACTAATTACAACAAATTAATTGGTTGTATACACCTTAGATGTCTGACTGTGATGAAATGAAATAGGTTCATAGGTTCATAGGTTTATACTAGGCTATCTGCCCTAAGGCATTTATAAGCCTAGCCCAAATTTTTGTGGCTTACGCCACCCCTTATATGAAAAAATACTGTGCCCATTAGTTTGTTGTGCCTCTGTCCAGCAGTGACACAGAGATGATTCCCGGGGTAAACCTACGATCTCCCATCCACAGGTCTAGATTTCTCTTGAACAGAGTCAGCGAGGTGCTCTGCCTCACATGGACCGGGATTCTATTCCACAGCATAGGGAGTCTCTGAGTGATAAATCTATCCCTCCAGCACGTCCTATTTATATTCGTGCTAAGGTTTAAGTCGCTTGCTCTAGTGGTTTTGGTGGATTTGGATTTTTGAGGTGGAGCATGTCCATTAATTCCGGGTTGGACATGGCCTTGTATGTCAGGCACATGTCACCTCTGAGCAGACGGTATGCGACTGAATAGAGCTGGAGTTTCTTCAATCTGGCAGCATATGACAGATTTTGGAGTCCCTTTATCCTTTTGGTGAGGAACTTTTGGGGTCTCTCCAATTGCTGCAGACGTCGGGTGAGATACATCCCGAATGGGGCATTGTACTCGATCATTGGTCTGATAAGTGAAGAGTACAGGGGAACAATGACCTCACTAGATCTGGATGTGAATCCATTCATGATCAGGTGGGCAATGTAGAAGGCTTTTCTAACCACTTTAGCAACGTGAGTGTCAAAAGAAAGGCCACTGTCAACCTGGGTCCCCAGGTCCCTGATAACCTCTTCTGTGCTTAGTGGATTGCCACCTATATGGTAGCTTGGGGTTACCTTGTTTTTCCCGAAGGGTATGACTATACATTTTTTGGCGTTTAACTTCAGGCCATGGCTCTGGCACCAGCTATCTGTTTCCGTGAGTCCCTTCTGAAGGATATCCGTGTCCGATGCACTTTCCACTATGGCGCCCAGTTTGCAGTCGTCTGCAAACTTTGTCAGCCAAAGTCCTCCCATGTTGGCCTGTACTTCTGAGAAGTAGATGCCAAACAATAGGGGGCCAAGGACCGAGCCCTGTGGGACACCACTTGTGACCGGCTTGGAGTCTGACATAGCTCCAGCAACTCTAACCCTGTGGGTTCTGTCCTTAAGCCAGTTTGCAACCCATCTTGTGACATATGGGTTTACATTTAAGCTGGTAAATAATAAATAAATAGTGGACAAAGAAATGCCACATACAGTACAACCCATTGTATCCCTCCACATGTGCACACATCCCCACAATTTACAGCTAATTTATTAATTATGTACATTTCATATATCTGATTGTGATTATGATCAAAAGGATGAATAAAAGTAAATAAATAATGCCCACTACACTGCATTTCTGTTTCTTGCTTTTAGACTTATACAGAACCCATTGCAAACACTATACATATGTAGTGCACACACACACACACACACACACACACACACACACACACACACACACACACACACACACACACACACACTATTAACTCAGGCTATCAAGCTCTGGCACTGCCATTGCTGAACAGCGGAATGTGAATAGCATTCTGAAAGCAAGAGATCATATCACATAACATACTGCAGTATTATTTAATAAAAAATAAGCATTTAACTAAAAATAAACCAAAAAGTTTTGTCTGACCAGCTCCATTAACTGCTGCAAAACCTAGCACAACACAGAACTTATTAAGCACTTTCTTATTTATTAACTCAAGAACTTCATCAGAATCTCTGTTACAACAAGTTCTGTGAAGCTGTTTTGATGCTTAACCTTAAAATGCAATTAAAATCAGTGATACAACTTGTAACTATACAGAACAGGAAACACCATGCTAACAGTTTATGTCTATTGAGTGGGGTCTATATTAGAACACCAAACATTCAAAATGTCGAGTGTTCTAATATCGACCCATTTTCAGCAAAATATCGAAGAAACAGAAAACCAATTTTGTTTTCTAGGGAAAGAATTTGGTTGTCTATTTCTGTTGCTTCGGTATTTTCGGCACTCTTGTGGAAAGTTACTGGTCAGGTTCAGGAAAGTGTGCGATTGTGTGGACATGAGGGTTAGGGCGGGTTAGGCGAGTTTGGGTTAGGGTGCGGGTCAGGTAAGTGTGTGATTGTGTGGACGTGAGGGTTAGGGTGGGGTAGGTGAGTTAGGGTTAGGGCGCAGGTGAGGTGACTGTGTGATAGTGATGGACCTTAGGGTTAGGGTTAAGGTAAGTGGATAGTTAGTGTTGTATGTATAGTTTAGTGTAGGGTTAGGTGTAAGAGTTTAGGTGTATGTGTGTGGTTTGCTGTTTGTTTGGTGTACTTGTGTTGTGTGTATGTGTTTTGGAACATCAAATTTTTTCCCTAGGAAAAAATTTGCTGTTCTGAATGTTCGATGTTTTGAATTTTTGATTGCTAGGGTTCGATATTAGAACACTCGACATTTTGAATGTTCTGTGTTCTAATATAGACCCGTTGAGGGGAACATATGAAGCATTAAAGACTGCCCTAGTCTTTAATACTTAATTTTTTTTTTTCAGCATTATCAAAGATTATAATTAACTCCACTGTGATACTGGCTTTCTTATTTATCTGTACATTTTGAAGTAAGAAGGTGATCAAATTAACAGCACTGAAGATCTTTGCATGATTTGAAATGTAGATTAGGAAAAGAAGAAACTCAAGCAGGATTTTTATTAAAACAAAAATATATGATTCTTACAAGAATAAATGATCTAGACGATAGGGATCACAGAAATTATCTCAGGATATATGAAGTTCCAGAGACCATGAAAAGGAGCAGCTTAGTTAGATTCCTTACTACATGAATACCACATATTTTAAATCTTCAATAAGGTTTTTCCAGTGGTATGGCAAGAACATATAAACCCTTACTGAAGCAATTATTAGAGAGGGATCCCCACCAAGATCTACTATTGTCAGTCTTATTCATATTTGGAAAAAGGAACTTTTTCTAAGAACAGCCAGTCATAACCAGCTCCTAAATTGGGGATTCATTTATATGATTTTACAACAACTATTCCTCAAAAGATGTAGAAAAAATGTTGTTATATGTAAAGAAAAATGGAAGATATAACTTTATATTTCCAGCTAAAGTAAAGCATTTTTCTTCCTGAAAAATCAAAGACATAAAATATGTTAAAACAAGTTCTCACTTTTGTTCAGTCAAAAAAAAATAATTAAATCACCAGAAGAAATGGAGTGAAGCTTAACAAGTTTAAAATGATATGCTGAGAAAAATGGCTGAAAAACTGGGCACTACTTTACTGCTAAGGTGGCAAGATAATGGTAAACACAGCTTAGACTTGACATAAGCCAAGTTCACCCACACAAGAGTATTTCAGAACTAGCCCCAATCAGATGTCAACACTGATCAGATGGAATGTCACACAATCAAAAAGTAAGATATAAGGGATACCTCAAAAAAAAAAAAAAAAAAAAAGAAAAAAAATATATTTTTGTCAGACTTAATGATGCACAATGTATTTATCCTTTGAAAACTCAATGGTATTTTGACCTCAAAATCAACAAAGTAACAACTCAGTTCACATGAAAAAAAAATAAAATTAGTTTAGACACACCACTGCTAATGTACTGTGGATGGAATAGAGTTTACAAAGATACTGGCTGAGAGCATGTGTGACACATTTTATGAATCAGTTTACATTTTAAGGGAAACAAATGCCTTTGGAGCTATCATAGCCCCAGCCCCAGGCAGATAAGGTGACTATTGTTTTATTGTCTGAGATTGTATTAATTGGTTTGCTCACAGGATTCCTTCAGTTCCATACTTCACTATGTATCTACTGTAGTCTGTCATAAAAGTTTCATTAGCTTGCAGCACAGGTTACCTGGTAGACTGAAAATCAACTTGTTAAATGTAAGAATTACTTGTTGGCTTCAAAATACAAATAAGTATGGCATACTTTTCATCTTAATATATAATTTCTTCTAATACCAAATGCATTAAAAACGTGGCCGGAAAGACAGCTGCAGAGAAATGAAAGATAAAACAATGGGTTATATAGCTACCTTGTCATATCATTAAAAACCATTGCACATTGTTGCTGGATTTTCATTGGAATAATAAGAATTTATAGAACTATTTCAGAGCACCATGTAATACAACAGCCTGTATTCTAATTCTAAGAAAGGATACCTGAGCTCTCTCAAATTACTTAGAAGGAATACAAGATGAGCAATATAAATAAATGTGACCTTTGAATGCATACACTTCAACCATGCTGTGCTCTACAGCAATTCTCACTGAGAAGATACAATGAAACATTGCACTTCAAAGTAATATATATGACATTCTGAAATAAAGAAAATGCTGTTGGAGTGTTATGTTTCACAGTCTGTTCAGAACCGTACACAATGTGATGATAATCTTAAACTACATAGTTAAGAAAATTATAAACATAAGCTTCATACTTCAGAAGACGTTATGAGAAGATACCATTCAGTAATAACATTTTTGCTGAACTCTGAACAAACCAATGGATGACTTATTTTATATCAAATATTTAAATATGGACCTTTTGAAGGTTCTGCAAAGTATCAAATGGAAAATTATCTCCTCAGATCTGATGAAGACTTATTACATAGTCCATAGAATCAGTTTATGTAATATTAATCCAAAGCCTAATCTGTTGATTACTCATTTACATACTGTAGCCAACATAATTAGTTTATATGATACTTGTGACCATAATAAGAAAAACAGTTGGTTACAGTTTGATTACTAAAATAAATGGCAAATGTACTGACAGTCAATAATTTCAGTCAGCATTTTAACTAAGCTAAAGAGAAAAAAAAATAGTTAAATGCAAAATATATTTTACCATTTGATAAAAAAAAAAAAAAAACTAAAAATCAAAAGAAAGCACCAAGAAATATTTTGCATAGACCAAGAATTTATAACACAAAATATTCTGCCTGATTCACTAATCTTCTGTGCAGGACTAGTCTAGTCCTGCACGGAAGTGGCCATTAAGGAGGCGGATGGCAGTGCACCAAGCATATTAATGAAGGCACGCTGCCTGACCTTGTAATCCTGCACGGAGCATGGACGAGTGCATGGGACATGTCTGAGAGCAGAGCTCTCAGAATAAACATGCCCCTGCAAAGTAGAACAGCAGAAACTGTAAATAAATGAGCAAGACCACTCATAGGTATCTGGATATCCCCACCAACAGTCCCCCATGTGTACAACAGCAACAGGACATAAAAATAAAAAGAAGTAACCCCTGTATTTATCTTTAAAACTCTGAATACAGGTAACTGTAAGTGCACGGGTGTGCCCATCACTTTGCTACAGTTAAAGCAGCTTAAAAGTCTGAAGAGGATAACAAGGAAGATATATGCAAATGAAACAGCACAGCAATAGTGTAGTGGTCAGAGCATCCACCTAACGAGCAAGCATACGCGTTTTGAGTCCCACTGCAGCACATACCATTTTCCATGTGAAATCTGTATACGAACATATATTTATATTTTATTGCTGTATAACCTACTAAATAACATTTAAATGTGAACTAGAGTACTGCATTAAATGCACATGTGAAGAGTCAGTACTATAATGAATCAGTCAGCAGTAAGCAGGCATAAGCACAGATAAGCAGTAGTAAGCATATGTAAGCACTAGTGAGTGCGTGCAAGTGTGTGGGTGGGGTGAAGCACCGCCAACACAGATTAAGCAAAGGAGAAGCTAACTACATGCAAGAGACTGTGACCGGAAGTCAGCAGTGCTTACCTCTGTGCAAACCTGCTAAAAACCGCTTGAAAGTGCCTTAAGCACACCATATCCAATGGCCAGTATTCTGCCCAGTAACAAAACAAACAGCCTCCGCAAGACCAGAACCCAGGACCATGCACACCATTCACAAAGCGATTTACCACTAAGCCATGAAATTGTATGTTGTCAGAAACATAACCCCAACCCAGTCATGCAACAGTACAGAGAATGTATACCTACAGCTAGATGGACGTGTGTCTGCAAATATATCACTAACTAAACAGATACAACCTATCTATAGATATAGTCACATATATATATATATATATATATATATATATATATATATATATACATACATATATATATAAATATCCAGAGATATACACATATAAATACAAATATATGAACAGATATACACGCAGATGTTGACAACTACACATATATATGTCAACATCCATATGTCCACATATACACATCAAGTTACATATGTATGCAGATATATGTTTA
The DNA here is from genome assembly GCF_019279795.1 of Protopterus annectens. Taxonomy (NCBI): domain Eukaryota; kingdom Metazoa; phylum Chordata; order Ceratodontiformes; family Protopteridae; genus Protopterus; species Protopterus annectens. The sequence continues at coordinate 471,964,556 of NC_056744.1, read as the reverse complement.
TGTAGGTATATTATGACATAGTTAGACATATGTAAGCAAATATATATACCCACAGAGGTATATATGGCCAGACATCTGTAGACACCAATGATAGATGAACAGAAACATATATGTCCACATGCACCATCAATGGGCTTGAGAGGCCCCAAACAATATACGCCACGTATGAATTTGCATAACCCCCCTGCCCAGGCAAACATGTCCACCGTGCAATAAACTACCAAGCTCATAGTATTGTACATCTGTCATTGAACTAGGAAATTAAATCAGCCCTCTGTTATGCATCACATGTCAACATCACATACCCCTAACTCCCACCCATTAGGCGGGACGAGCAGTACAGGCCCATCCAACCCAGGCCATCCCCAACCCATAAATGCATAACCTACAGTTCTGCTTCCCCCCACCCTCAGCATACACGCAGCCACCACCCCTACCCTGGTTACCAACCTGTAGCAACCACACCACCACACATTGCCCCCCCCCCCTCGGGACCCATCCCGTATGATGTTCCGACCCAAGTATCCTAGTTGTGGCACATGCCAGAGACCATGCACATAGCCAAGGGTACCTATGTAACCCTGGGTGTAGATGAATGTTGAATACCCAATGTTTGGGTTGTCCCACATGGAACAAATGTATTCCTGGTACTAACAATAGATGTCACGTGTGACTCTGTGTACACCAATGGATGTAGTGGTAGGCATTGCAAAGCATATGTAGCACACAAGGTTGGCCAGTATGCACACGGAACATAGTATTCAGCAATACCAGTCAACATTAACGGATTTCTAGCTAAAGATTTGCAGGTATATTTGTTAGTATAAATACCCATAACTAAATAGATATATACCTCCCCCTCCCTGTAGTACATATGTATACATACATAGATAGACATATAAATAAAAACCCACATATACATATATACATATGCAGACACCAATACATCCACATGTCATCATATATATATATATATATATATATATATATATATATATATATATACGCACACACACACACACACACACACACACACACACACACACACACACACACACACACATATATATATATATATATATATATATATGTGTGTGTGTGTGTGTGTGTGTGTGTGTGTGTGTGTGTGTGTGTAGAGATACACAGATATATAGCTATGATAAGATACAGCACTTAAGAATGACAAATGTTCACAAGCCATGCTAATGGAGGTGAGACGCCCAAGCAAGAAACGTGTAACACGTAGCATGAACCCCCCAATGATCCACTGCTCCCCAGACCACAGGCAGGATACAATGGCGGGGACACAGTGGACCCCAGAAGTCTAATCTTGGAAGATTGACAGGAGCGTCTCTTACGAGACACCCCGAAAATGTCTTGTTATAGGTGGAAGCCCATGCAATGACCTATCAAGCCGGGGCATGTACATACCCAGACTACAAGGGTGGGAAAGCCTGATGACCCATGGGTTGAGACAATGTATGAAATGGGTCCTGTGAAGCGGTGAGTGGGCAGTGTGTAGTGATGTGTTTAGACCTGATCTGCACCCAGAGTAAGGATGAGTGCTGTAGAGGAGGCGCGGGTGGGGGACCTATGAGTATGTAATTATGGGTCTAGGCATGCAGGTGTTTGCTGGAGTGGGTCTGTGTGGACTGCCCCAGGGATGTAAGCAATAGTGTTCATTGGGCAGAGCTGCCACCCAATGGCCAGACACTCCTGCTATGAGTCCCACTACAGCACAGTCTATTTAACATGGCAAAGAATGGTATAACCAGATGTAGATGTAAATATGTAGAGGTATGCGTGTGTATATATACCTATAACTACATGGAGATATACCACTCCCCCTCTGCGGTACAAATTTATACATACATAGACAGACATATATATAAATCCCACATATAGATATATACACCTGCAGACACCCCTACATCCATATGTCATTAAATATATATGTACAGCAATATATATATATATATATATATATATATATATATAGATATACAAATACAGATATTTGTGTGTAAATATACACACACACACACACACACATATATATATATATATATATATATATATATATATATATATATATATATATATCTAGGATATGATACAGCAGTTAAGAATTACATGTGTTCACAGGCTGTGCCAATTGGGGTGAGGGGCCCAATCAACAAACGTGTTACACGTAGCATCAACCCCCCACAGCTAGCCAGGTGAAACATACACATGATAAAAGTAAACAAACCACTGCTTCCCAGACTATAGGCAGGATACTACCAGTAGGGGAGACCCACCAAGTCTAATCTTGAAACAAAGACTACAATGTCCCTTGCAGGACAAGCCAAAAATGTAATGGCTATTCGGCCTTCCAGCCATTACACAGATAACCTACGGCAGGGCATGCATGTTCCCGGATTACAAGATTGGGGAAGCTTGATGACCCATGGGGCGAGACAACGTACGTGATGAGTCCAGAGAAGTGGAGAGTTGGCAGTGTGCAGTGGTGTGTTTAGACCCAACCTGCACCAGGAGTAAGGAAGACTGCTGAAGAGGAAGTGTGGTCTTGGAACTATGGGCATGACGTTATGGACGTAGCTGTGCATGTGTTGTCTGGAGCAGTTCTATGTGGACCACCCCAGGGATGTAAGCAATAGTGTGCATTGGGCAGAGCCGACGCCTAATGATCAGCCACTCCCGGTACGAGTCCCACTGCAGAAAGTCTAGTTTACATGACAAAGGATGGTATAACCAGATGTGTTGTTGCAAACCCACTAAATGACACCAAAGAACACATGGTCGCAACACCCCACTGTAGGCATGTAAGCCTAACTAATTGGCATCACAAGGTATGATTGCAGTCCAGACCTCTCAACTGTCCCCGATCTTCAGGGACGTCCCTTATATAGACTCTGATTGTAGGTCTGTCCCTCTTAATCCCTCTTAAAACTGGTGACTGCTGAAGAAAAGGTGGTGAGTCACCCTTGATAAATAATGATAGCAATCCAGAATTATAGACATTTTACATCAGAATATATATATTACACCACAGTCTCTTAATCTGCAAATGTTTCAAACTAATAGTACAAATATTTAAAGATTGTCCCTGATTGTCCCTGATTATTTGAGGATTTGTCCCTGACTCTGTTGAGATTTGTCTCTGATCGGTTGAGATCTATGTTGCTGTTCTCACCCCCACCCAGGGGTTTGATTGTCCAGACCTACCCCCAAATGCAAGGTATATACACAGCTGTCGCAGAAGAAATGGCCAGCTGTGGACCTTCGCATCAGCCGTCCTGCACATCCCTGGACATGTCCCCACTATCAGCAACTCTGTGTGGCCCAATAACACCACTTACCTATCGAACCCTGTTGCATTCGTGGTAATGTTCACAGTCACAGGTAGGTCACACCCTCCACACAACTATATTGGCAGAATCTGGAACCCCCAACCCAGGAGTATTACCACAGCTGTCCCAGACTACAAATGTAAATAACACATGAAGGAAAATCCCAAACATACTTGGATCACCACCTTGCAAAGTCCACCACCCCCCAACACTCCAGACCCCAACACCAACTACTGACACTGACACCTCCTGTCCTGCCTCGCATACATATCCCAACACCCTGCAAACCTGCACTACCGCTCCCCCACCAATCAGTCGAATGGTCTACTATACAGTTAAAAATGTCCCTCCCTCCACCTACCTGCCTACACCTCCACTATTCACATCTACTCTACAACACAGGTATGGCATAACTAAATCTAACCCAAATACCTGAATGTAGCCTAATCTGAAATACTAAAGTGGAATTCCACTTAACCTTACACTGACTTTCGTGAACAGTCATACCTGACATGCACACCTGACGTAAGCATGTATAATAACGACATGTACATGACGTAGAGCGGGGGCATGCAGCAGCAAGTGGGAGTATGCCTGTGTGGGCGATGGAAAGCAATGCCCACACTGGTTAAGCAATGTGGAGGCCAACCCAGTGTAAAACGTCATAACTGGAGGTCAGCAAGTCCGAGCCTAGCGCACACCAGTGCATACCTGCCTACACTATCCCCACAGTGCCTTAGGCATGCTGTAGCCCACAGCCCTTGTCATGGCCAGTAACAACATAATCAGCACTCCCAGGTCCCCCTCCCTGCACACTATAGTCAAAGTGAGTTACCATGAAGTCATGGCAGATATACAATCAGCTGCTGTTATCACAAACATATCATCTGGCACAGTCAGTCAACAGTATAGGAAATGTATGTAAGTATTTACATTAATACCAGCAAACATGCACAGTGCTCAGTCACATTATTCCAAGCAGTCTATGAGTACCAATGAACAGTGCCTGTCCACGCATACTATGAGAACAGTAGTCTCATATAATACTGAAGAGAGGAATGAAAAACAGGCCACGGTGTAGGGGGCACATTTCATCCGCGGAAGCGGGAGATGAGGCTGGTCTGCTGTGTGAGCAAACTGCTGCATCTGAAAACCCTGGCAGGATGCTACCAGTGGGAGAAATAGTGTAGACCAGCAAAGAGTACTCATGACACAGCAACAAGTCCGTCCCTGCCAGGACGCACCACACGTTATGGGTCACAATAATGTTCCCACCAGTATTGGAGGTGGATGAAGGGAAGGCTCAAACGTACATGGACTAAACTGATGAAGAGCTTGCAGAAGGTTGCATTGAGACAGTAATATGGAGGAATACCGAGACGTGCAGAGAGGAAAATGTGTGTAGGTGTGGTATGGCAGGGCTAGCAACTGCAGAATGGATGGATGCTGAGTACGTGGAGCTTGGGGGCCAGGGAAAGGGAACATGGGTATAACATTAATGTAGGTATATGCAACTTATGCAGAGCTGCAATAGTGTAATGGGAAGTGCATCCACCTATCGCGCACACATTCTCAGTTCAGGTCCAACTGCAGCACATTCTATTTCCCATGTGAAATTGGTATAACATAATCATTTTGCTGTATAACCTACTAAATGATATTTACACTTCAACAGGAGTACGGAATTAAACATAGCCCACTCACTATTCATCAGACATGAGACGACACACAGATATGTATACACAGACAACTTGTAATGGTGAATTTTACAATAATGTATGGCATTACCGACAGCACATAGATCTGCACTTATGTAATCAGTAAGGAATGCAAGGCCCACAGAAAAGTAGATGCAGACAGTGTGGATATATAACATACTATGCTGTCCAGTACAGGCCCATCAATTCATACTACTGTGGCCAAAGGATTTGCCATCAAGATAGGTAACAATAAACAATAACTGATGTAGGTCAGCAGCCACCAGTTGCACCCTGTAGTCAAGGCCTAGGGGGACATTTATTACCTGTGATAATGTCTATGTATCTGTAACATGTATGGACCCTGACCAACAAATGTCTTGGGCATCCACCATATCACTGGGGTGATAGCAGGAATGCCAGCAGTATATTATGATAGGCCAATACCGGACAACCCCTAACCATATCACAGCAGAACAAAGCCAGCCATATATGTGGAGGATGGAGGCAGGAACACAGGGCCATACCTGTAATATTGCTGTTACACACCTTGCACATTGCTGGTGTTACAGGATTCAATGCAACATGCCCTTATGCAGGAATAACACATCAGGAACCGAACTGGAAGTAGCCATGTACTGATAGCACACAACAGACAGATTGCCTTGGATATATCTAGGACAAGCCCTGTGTGGTGCACAGGCAAACACAAACAGACAATCCACTGGCCATCATGTGGATAGGCCCACTGTTGAGAGCTATGCAGACAGACTGCATTCCATCCTAAACTACTATGTACATGCAAACACTGTAAGACCAGCAATATACAAAGCACATAACAACGTCACTCACTCTGTCTGTAGGTCTGGAACAACATAAGATTGTTAGTTGTCCTCTGTCTGTAAGCCACGCTGTAGTAGGTACCGCAACCCGCCATCTGTAACACTGCTGCCAACATACATGAAGGATGTCCTCCATACTGGAAAGGTGAAGGGACAACGTCCATATGAGTAAGCATTTTATAGTACTGGGTTGCCATGACAATGGTTAACAGAATCACTACACAGCAGGCTGCACGCAGTCAGCAACTGTTGCCCACTGACTGGTGCAGAGCCCATCACCTGATCATGTGCATCACCTACAAAAGCCATGCTGTAATCCATTCAAACCAACTCATTCACTCTACTGGAGAGGGAGAGAGAGCGAAAATAAAAAAGAAAAAAGAAGAGGAAATCAACCAAAGAAAAAAGGATATTGAAAACATACGTATACCACAGAACGTACACAGTGGGGAACACAGTACTACATGCCACAACTGGGAAGGCATCACATCCGTCCAAACACTAAAAGATATGTAAAACACAACTGTATGTAATTTAATGTAGGATGTGGTATAGATTAATAGGATGTATGTTGTAGTATGTTTGATATGTGCCATCTGTAGTTGTCCCTGTAATGATGTCCTGCTGAACAACTGCTCTGGACAATACTGTCTGTCCTTGTAAGCAGTGGGACATAACTGCCAACTGTGCAGATCAGCATTGAATGACAAAGATGTCAGCTATAATATCTGTGTATGTTATGTTAGTGTGGAGAATAGCTGTTGGTGGATGTACTGCCGTCATGATAGACACATGTGTGTCAGTGCACACCACTTGCAGGACAGTCATGTGAATGTGTAATGTAGCATGCACAAATGCCATAGGTGTGTAATAGGTGTACCAGCAATCTCACACCATAGTTACCACCCTAATGTTAGGTTGTGTTCACATGTGGCACCTGTCTGTGTTGCAGCAAGGCAGAACAGTGCAACTGTGAATGAAAGACGGTTACAGAATGCAGACAGGATGTCTGTATGCACTCCACATATCTGTGTGATACGGACTGCAATATGTATGTGTTCAGATACAGACACTCATATAGACATAGGTATATCTACAACATACAACATATATCTACACATATATGTACATAGATGTATATTCACACACACACACACACACACAAATATATATGTATATATATATATATGTATATATATATATATATATATATATATATATATATATATATATATATATATATATATATATAGTGGCACTGACAATGGCATGCAGGTGCACTAGTCTGTAACAGGCCAGCAAAGATAAGTGTCCCCACAAGGAGCATGGCTACAAACACATAGCACAAAGCGTGGCACATACACATAGCACAAAGCTTGGTACAATACAACATATGTCCCAATGGTAGGTAAGCAGCTGACATGACAATCGCAGTCTGTGAATGTGTTGTTGTAGCTGATATGGTGGGGGAAGACATATATGTGTATTAAAAACTATGGTATGGGTGGCTCATACCTGTTTCCATCTTTATGTCTTCCAGGAATCATGTCACATTGTCACCTTCCCATGTACAGCACCGCAGAAACGGCTATCATCATCGACCACCTGGTACAGCACTATGTGCATCTTTTTGGCCGGGCAGCCCACAACCAGCAGGAGAGGACCGCACTGTGGAATGAACTAGTCCACAGGGTCAATGATGTCGGACTGCAGAATCACAGCTATGAGCAGGTCCAGCATCATTGCACCGACCTGCTTCACCATGTACATCGGCGTGCAGCTGCCATAAGGGGGGACCTCTTTGCAATGGGGGGGGCTAACCCGCCCATCCACCCCTCACCCATGTGGAGGAGCTTCTCAGCAGCCTAGTGGCACCTGTATGCCCTCAACATCAACACCTAGCCGGGCACATCTTGGAGGTGGGTGCCAACAATGCACCAACTGATGTGCATGCAGCTAAGGCCCCAGGGCACATTGGTACACCACTCATGTGTATGCATCTGCAGCTGTACAGGTACATCATGCAAAACTGAAATGTCATATACTTTGTCTGCTGCTGTGTAGCAGTAATAAACAGTTGCGTAGAAGCTGTAATATTGTGTAATTCTACTGTTGATGTAACATAATGCTGCACTCACCTGTTATGAATGCCACAGCTGTGGCCACTGACATCAGCTTTCTTGCACTCCTATGTAGGTCCCTCCAGGATACAACCACAGCAGCAGCCCATAGCCAGTGAGTATGGTTCATGTTCATGCATGATGATTAACTGGGTATGTAATAGCTATGGCTATCCCCCATGCACACATCTAACACACCTACCCATACTGCATGCTGTACATGTTCACGTTTTGTTGCTGAGAAATGCACTGCATCAAAGTAGAGACCATGCTGGGGTATCGGAAGGGTACAACAGACACATGCAATATAACTAACATCCTGTCAATGTGCAAAGTGTCCACAGGGATGTGATGTGGCAGGACACATGGCCTATATTAGGGACACGTGTGACTTAAACAACAAATAGGACAAACCAGCTAGTAGACCAGGAACGGATTTTAATCCACAGAGAAGCACCACAAAACAACTGAAATCCACAGAATAAAACGCCAAGGCACAAAGAAATTCAAGTACACAATCTGTCTAAGCGCTTTTCGTTTGACTTAATTGCAAACTTCTTCAGAACATAGAAAGGTAAAAACACAGTTCCTTAAATGTGAAAAAATGCGGGAACACTAATTAACAAGTTAAAGTTACATACACATACAAACAACGTTAAGAAATACCTAATTAAATGAACAATATTAAAGATAAATCTGCAAAAAATACAGACTAAAAAAACTAAAGACCCTAAAAGTTCCTAATAAAGACATAACTTATAAACATATAAGTTAATGTATTTGTTTATCTATGTAAACTATTTAACTTTAAAATACAGAAAATGGAACAAGCCTCGTTCAAACCTGGGTAGTTAAAGGCATCAAGTCTAATCTGCCATAACAATTCAAGTTCTTCTAGTTTGAAAGAGGCTGGACCACCTCTAATATCCTGAACATAATGATCAATAATTAAAAATGTAAATTTATGATCAGAATAAGCTTGAAGATGTTTGGCTAAAGCGTTGTCCAGTTTGTTATGAGACATTGCATATTGATGCTCATAAACTCTATCCCTCAAACGGCGCTCAGTCTTGCCAACGTAAAATGCATGGCAGTCTGTACAAGTAGCTAAGTAAACAATAAATTTACTGTTACAATTATATTTAGCTTTTAATTTATAACAGTGACCATTAACCAGAAACTGGTTGGTACATTTAACATGTCGACACTGATTGCAATTCTCACATTTGTACATTCCCGTGAGTTTAGGAAGGGGTTTGTAGTTACTCTCAAGAAAATTTTTGATGTTTTTGCCCTTTTTAAAAACAATACTCGGTTTAATACCTAAGTTTTCAAAAATGGACAGGTTATTTCTAAAACGACCCCAGTTTTTAGTTAATATTTCCACTATATATTTTGATTGTGCATTGAAAACAGTTATAAATGAACGTAAAAAAGTTTTTTCCGGGATGAGACTGATGTTATCATGACTAACAGGACTCACTACATTGGTCAATGTTTCATCCAAGGGAAGTAAGCCAGAACACAAAAGAGGTTGAAAATGTTTCAACTCTCTCTTCCTACCAACCTCCTCTATTAACTGGTCGACCAAGTTTTCAGGGTATCCACGATGGAGAAACATGTTTTTCAAAGTAGCGCATTCATTATAAAAATCTACATCAAGACTACAAATAAGTGAGGCCCTGACAAGTTGACCTTTCACAACAGATCTTTTCTGATGGAATGGGTGGCAACTCGAAAAATGTAAAAAAGACTTGGAATAAGTTGGCTTCCTGTAAACTTGAGCAGTAAATCCAGATAAAGAACAATCCTTAACTAACAAAATATCTAAATAAGCTATAGAAACAGTACTAAATGTAAAAGTAAACTTCAAAAAATTAGTTGAAGAATTAAAAGTATTAATAATGTCCACTGCCAAACTCTCGTCACCCCTAAGAAGGATAAACATATCATCCAAAAAACGAGTATAAAAAATCATAACATCAAAGAGGGGGGACGAAAGTATATAATCAGATTCCCAGCGTGCCATGACCAAATTGGCCACACTGGCTCCGCATGGTGAACCCATGGCCAGACCTGTTTTTTGTAAATAAAACTTATTGTCAAACAGAAAAAAATTATTGGTTAAAACCAAGTCTAACAACTTTGATGTAAGGGAAATTTCAGACCAGGAAGCACCATGTTTTTTCATAATGGCAGCCACCCATTCCAACGCGGTCACATGTGGAATACAAGTATAAAGATCTTTGACATCAACTGTCAAGAAATTGTATCCACTGTTGAAAGGTAACTCATTGATTTTAGATAAGAAGGACCAAGAGTCCTTACATATCTGAGACTCTAAGGCCACATATTTTTGCAGAATGTCATCCACTACCTTAGAGATTGCATAAGTTGGCGATCCACGCCCGTCGATAAGGGGTCTCAAAGGGGGATTTTTAATATCCTTGTGGATTTTGGGTATTCCAAATAATGTTGGATACCTCGGAAACAATGTACACGTATAATTTAACAAGTTTTGATCAATACGACCTTCAATAAAAAGGTCGTATAAGCAGGACTTGATTAAGCTATAAGCTTTATTTGTTTCAGACCTAGAACTGACTTGATATACTTCATTGTCAAGTAAGGTTAACATCCGAGCTATATAATCGTCCTTGTCAAAAACTACAAGTCCACCCCCTTTGTCTGGTTTACAGACTCTAACATTCTGTGTTGTTATAAACTTCAGGAAATCCTTTTCAGAACCTGAAAAGTTACCCTTAATAGCTTTCTTGGTGTACACCAAATTCCTCATATCAAGCTCACATATTTGCTCGAACAGGTGAAGAAGGGGATGCAAAGGTGGATTGAAAGTACTTGCTATATGGTACTGACTGTCCCCAACAAGGTCATTATTATTCATGAAAAAAATCCCTAAATTGAGTTTTCTAGTATAAATTTTAAGTTCTAGAGTAACCCTAGATATATCCATGTTTGACCAGGGTACATAGGTATAACCTTTTGAAAGAAAGTCGACAAGATCAATAGAAAAACAACAATCCGAAAAATTAAAAACCTTAAAGTCATTATCACTGTTATATATAATAGTAGGCTTTTCAATAGTAGAACCCATGACATAAGATTCATTCAAGTCATAAGGACTATCAATATCGCTACTTGAAACTGAGCAAGACAGTCCAGGTACCTCAAGCATAAAATCAGTAAGTGTGACATTAACCATAGGACCAGTTGATGAAGCAGTAGGATAACACATAGGTGAAATAGATGGTAAAAAGTCACCATTGAGACACTCGGTAATAGGAACCTTGGTGTCCAAAGGGGTCAGCTTCACCTCGATGGTTTCTGGGCCTTCGAGTATTTTGGTCTTGCTCCCATTGAATTGTAATTGCGAAAATCCCGTTGGACAAAATTAGACTGGTCATGTTGGAAACCTTGATTATATTGTCTAGAGTTATAATTATAATTAACTCTAGAAGTATTCATAAGCCTTTCGCTCCTCCGTGGCAATTCCTGAGGAGCGTCCTGAACAAGAGTTGGAGAACTCGAAAAGCCCGGATGATTTACAGGTTGTTGTTCAGTCAAACAGTTACTATAAGACCCTGTTGGTTCAACAACTGAAGTGTCCAACCCAAATTTAACTTGCAATTCATAAGAAGACAAGTCGGCTAAACAAAACCCCAATTGCCATACTTGTGCTGGAGGGGGAGAAGGATAGGCAAGACCTTTCTTATAAGCTAAGCTATCCCGCTCAAGTTTTTTAATTTTATTGCTGTTCAATTTAGAGAGATGCTGGTTGATACTTGAAAAGTCCTATTATAGTCAAACTTGTATCTCTCAAATTGTAAATCATTAGTGACTTTGTTATCAATGTCTTGTACTACACTTAAAATTTTATCAGACGTGATGGCATAATGTTTAATCATAACCTCCATCAGTTCGAAACCTTGTTTATCAAAAAGGCTAAGTAGTTCAACATGGAAAGCAGAATCCTTGACAAGGCCTGTGGGATACTGAACCTTGCGCAGCCCTTTAGGAATAATTCTAAGCTGCAAGCACTCCTTTAAATAAGCGATCTCAAGTTGTGTTTTTTTATATTTAAGAAGTAGACTGTCCAACAGTTTAAGATTAACTGCTATATCAGTTGTTACCGTATTTGCTGTTTGCTGGATACCACCCTCCAGGTGAGAAACTTGATCATTACCAAAGCTAAATCCTTTATTTAGCCATGCCGAAAAAGAAAAGCTGTTACCATCAAAATTTGGCAAACCACTAGTGACTGACCTGGTATTTTCAAGAACAGCTGAAAAACCTTGTTGAGAAACACCACCAAGTGGTGCGGACTGAAAAATTGAAGGAACACCTTCCAACGATGCTGCCGGAACCATAACGTTCAAGGGGGGATTAACCGCTTTGTCAAAGCTATTTAAACGCTGGCCCTGAGTAATGAAGCTAGAATCGTTAAGATTCAAAGCAGAAGAAAATGGCCGTTGACTTTGCGAGTTTAAGTCCCCTATTACAACGCGTTCGACATGTTGAATTCCTTCAGGTTGATCAAAGCTGTCAGTAACAGTATTAGTGTCCCGCACACCCATTCCAAAGTTAGTCCGCTTTGTGAAAGCGTCAGTTAAAAATGTTTGTTGAGCATCCAATTTATCGAGCCTTTTAGAAATACTTTCAATACGGTTCAGTAACATTGAAAAACAGTTATTAGAGTTGACATTCATACTTTCTCCGCAAGAAACTGTAGAACCACTCGCTAGGTTAGTTGAATCATCCGGTGCAATAACATTGCCGGTATCTTTGCTGGTACCGGCCAAGGGCTGGCCCGTTTGTAATCCCAGGTCGAGCATAGCCGGTGTGTCTGACGCCATAGAACCAAACCAAACTGACACAAGGCACAGAAACTGGTAAACAACAAATAGGACAAACCAGCTAGTAGACCAGGAACGGATTTTAATCCACAGAGAAGCACCACGAAACAACTGAAATCCACAGAATAAAACGCCAAGGCACAAAGAAATTCAAGTACACAATCTGTCTAAGCGCTTTTCGTTTGACTTAATTGCAAACTTCTTCAGAACATAGAAAGGTAAAAACACAGTTCCTTAAATGTGAAAAAATGCGGGAACACTAATTAACAAGTTAAAGTTACATACACATACAAACAACGTTAAGAAATACCTAATTAAATGAACAATATTAAAGATAAATCTGCAAAAAATACAGACTAAAAAAACTAAAGACCCTAAAAGTTCCTGATAAAGACATAACTTATAAACATATAAGTTAATGTATTTGTTTATCTATGTAAACTATTTAACTTTAAAATACAGGAAATGGAACAAGCCTCGTTCAAACCTGGGTAGTTAAAGGATGCCTTTAACTACCCAGGTTTGAACGAGGCTTGTTCCATTTCCTGTATTTTAAAGTTAAATAGTTTACATAGATAAACAAATACATTAACTTATATGTTTATAAGTTATGTCTTTATCAGAACTTTAGTCTTTAGTTTTTAGTCTGTATTTTTTGCAGATTTATCTTTAATATTGTTCATTTAATTAGGTATTTCTTAACGTTGTTTGTATGTGTATGTAACTTTAACTTGTTAATTAGTGTTCCGCATTTTTCACATTTAAGGAACTGTGTTTTACCTTCTATGTTCTGAAGAAGTTTGCAATTAAGTCAAAAGCTTTAGACAGATTGTGTACTTGAATTTCTTGCCTTGGCTTTCTGTGGATTTCAGTTGTTTCGTGTGCTTCTCTGTGGATTAAAATCCGTTCCTGGTCTACTAGCTGGTTTGTCCTATTTGTTGTTTACCAGTTTCTGTGCCTTGTGTCAGTTTGGTTTGGTTCTATGGCGTCAGACACACCGGCTATGCTCGACCTGGGATTAAACGGCAAACGGCCCTTGGCCGGTACCAGCAAAGATACCGGCAATGTTATTGCACCGGATGATTCAACTAACCTAGCGAGTGGTTCTACAGTTTCTTGCGGAGAAAGTATGAATGTCAACTCTAATAACTGTTTTTCAATGTTACTGAACCGTATTGAAAGTATTTCTAAAAGGCTCGATAAATGGATGCTCAACAAACATTTTAACTGACGCTTCAAAGCGGACTAACTTTGGAAAAGCGGACACTAATACTGTTACTGACAGCTTTGATCAACCTGAAGGAATTCAACATGTCGACGCTGCTGTAATAGGGGACTTAAACTCGCAAGTCAACGCCATTTCTTTTCTTCTGCTTTGAATCTTAACGATTCTAGCTTCATTACTCAGGGCCAGCGTAAATAGCTTTGACAAAAGCGTTTAATCCCCCGAACGAACGGGTTCCGGCAGCATCGTTGGAAGGTGTTCCTTCAATTTTTCAGTCCGCACCACTTGGTGGTGTTTCTCAACAAGGTTTTTCAGCTGTTCTTGAAAATACCAGGTCAGTCACTAGTGGTTTGCCAAATTTTGATGGTAACAGCTTTTCTTTTTCGGCATGGCTAAATAAAGGATTTAGCTTTGGTAATGATCAAGTTTCTCACCTGGAGGGTGGTATCCAGCAAACAGCAAATACGGTAACAACTGATATAGCAGTTAATCTTAAACTGTTGGACAGTCTACTTCTTAAATATAAAAAAACACAACTTGAGATCGCTTATTTAAAGGAGTGCTTGCAGCTTAGAATTATTCCTAAAGGGCTGCGCAAGGTTCAGTATCCCACTCTGATAAAATTTTAAGTGTAGTACAAGACATTGATAACAAAGTCACTAATGATTTACAATTTGAGAGATACAAGTTTGACTATAATAGGACTTTTTCAAGTATCAACCAGCATCTCTCTAAATTGAACAGCAATAAAATTAAAAAACTTGAGAGGGATAGCTTAGCTTATAAGAAAGGTCTTGCCTATCCTTCTCCCCCTCCAGCACAAGTATGGCAATTGGGGTTTTGTTTAGCCGACTTGTCTTCTTATGAATTGCAAGTTAAATTTGGGTTGGACACTTCAGTTGTTGAACCAACACGGTCTTATAGTAACTGTTTGACTGAACAACAACCTGTAAATCATCCGGGCTCTTCGAGTTCTCCAACTCTTGTTCAGGACGCTCCTCAGGAATTGCCACGGAGGAGCGAAAGGCTTATGAATACTTCTAGAGTTAATTATAATTATAACTCTAGACAATATAATCAAGGTTTCCAACATGACCAGTCTAATTTTGTCCAACGGGATTTTCGCAATTACAATTCAATGGGAGCAAGACCAAAATACTCGAAGGCCCAGAAACTATCGAGGTGAAGCTGACCCCTTTGGACACCAAGGTTCCTATTACCGAGTGTCTCAATGGTGACTTTTTACCATCTATTTCACCTATGTGTTATCCTACTGCTTCATCTCCTGGTCCTATGGTTAATGTCACACTTACTGATTTTATGCTTGAGGTACCTGGACTGTCTTGCTCAGTTTCAAGTAGCGATATTGATAGTCCTTATGACTTGAATGAATCTTATGTCATGGGTTCTACTATTGAAAAGCCTACTATTATATATAACAGTGATAATGACTTTAAGGTTTTTAATTTTTCGGATTGTTGTTTTTCTATTGATCTTGTCGACTTTCTTTCAAAAGGTTATACCTATGTACCCTGGTCAAACATGGATATATCTAGGGTTATTCTAGAACTTAAAATTTATACTAGAAAACTCAATTTAGGGATTTTTTTCATGAATAATAATGACCTTGTTGGGGACAGTCAGTACCATATAGCAAGTACTTTCAATCCACCTTTGCATCCCCTTCTTCACCTGTTCGAGCAAATATGTGAGCTTGATATGAGGAATTTGGTGTACACCAAGAAAGCTATTAAGGGTAACTTTTCAGGTTCTGAAAAGGATTTCCTGAAGTTTATAACAACACAGAATGTTAGAGTCTGTAAACCAGACAAAGGGGGTGGACTTGTAGTTTTTGACAAGGACGATTATATAGCTCGGATGTTAACCTTACTTGACAATGAAGTATATCAAGTCAGTTCTAGGTCTGAAACAAATAAAGCTTATAGCTTAATCAAGTCCTGCTTATACGACCTTTTTATTGAAGGTCGTATTGATCAAAACTTGTTAAATTATACGTGTACATTGTTTCCGAGGTATCCAACATTATTTGGAATACCCAAAATCCACAAGGATATTAAAAATCCCCCTTTGAGACCCCTTATCGACGGGCGTGGATCGCCAACTTATGCAATCTCTAAGGTAGTGGATGACATTCTACAAAAATATGTGGCCTTAGAGTCTCAGATATGTAAGGACTCTTGGTCCTTCTTATCTAAAATCAATGAGTTACCTATCAACAGTGGATACAATTTCTTGACAGTTGATGTCAAAGATCTTTATACTTGTATTCCACATGTGACCGCGTTGGAATGGGTGGCAGACATTATGAAAAAACATGGTGCTTCCTGGTCTGAAATTTCTCTTACATCAAAGTTGTTAGACTTTGTTTTAACCAATAATTTTTTTCTGTTTGACAATAAGTTTTATTTACAAAAAACAGGTCTGGCCATGGGTTCACCATGCGGAGCCAGTGTGGCCAATTTGGTCATGGCACGCTGGGAATCTGATTATATACTTTCGTCCCCCCTCTTTGATGTTATGATTTTTTTATACTCGTTTTTTGGATGATATGTTTATCCTTCTTAGGGGTGACGAGAGTTTGGCAGTGGACATTATTAATACTTTTAATTCTTCAACTAATTTTTTGAAGTTTACTTTTACATTTAGTACTGTTTCTATAGCTTATTTAGATATTTTGTTAGTTAAGGATTGTTCTTTATCTGGATTTACTGCTCAAGTTTACAGGAAGCCAACTTATTCCAACTCTTTTTTACATTTTTCGAGTTGCCACCCATTCCACCAGAAAAGATCTGTTGTGAAAGGTCAACTTGTCAGGGCCTCACGTATTTGTAGTCTTGATGTAGATTTTTATAATGAATGCGCTACTTTGAAAAACATGTTTCTCCATCGTGGATACCCTGAAAACTTGGTCGACCAGTTAATAGAGGAGGTTGGTAGGAAGAGAGAGTTGAAACATTTTCAACCTCTTTTGTGTTCTGGCTTACTTGCCTTGGATGAAACATTGACCAACGTAGTGAGTCCTGTTAGTCATGATAACATCAGTCTCATCCGGGAAAAAACTTTTTTACGTTCATTTATAACTGTTTTCAATGCACAATCAAAATATATAGTGGAAATATTAACTAAAAACTGGGGTCTTTTTAGAAATAACCCGTCCATTTTTGAAAACTTAGGTATTAAACCGAGTATTGTTTTTAAAAAGGGCAAAGACATCAAAAATTTTCTTGAGAGTAACTACAAACCCCTTCCTAAACTCACGGGAATGTACAAATGTGAGAAATGCAATCAGTGTCGACATGTTAAATGTACCAACCAGTTTCTGGTTAATGGTCACTGTTATAAATTAACAGCTAAATATAATTGTAACAGTAATTTTATTGTTTACTTAGCTACTTGTACAGACTGCCATGCATTTTACGTTGGCAAGACTGAGCGCCGTTTGAGGGATAGAGTTTATGAGCATCAATATGCAATGTCTCATAACAAACTGGACAACGCTTTAGCCAAACATCTTCAAGCTTATTCTGATCATAAATTTAAATTTTTAATTATTGATCATTATGTTCAGGATATTAGAGGTGGTCCAGCCTCTTTCAAACTAGAAGAACTTGAATTGTTATGGCAGATTAGACTTGATGCCTTTAACTACCCAGGTTTGAACGAGGCTTGTTCCATTTCCTGTATTTTAAAGTTAAATAGTTTACATAGATAAACAAATACATTAACTTATATGTTTATAAGTTATGTCTTTATTAGGAACTTTTAGGGTCTTTAGTTTTTTTAGTCTGTATTTTTTGCAGATTTATCTTTAATATTGTTCATTTAATTAGGTATTTCTTAATGTTGTTTGTATGTGTATGTAACTTTAACTTGTTAATTAGTGTTCCCGCATTTTTCACATTTAAGGAACTGTGTTTTTACCTTTCTATGTTCTGAAGAAGTTTGCAATTAAGTCAAACGAAAAGCGCTTAGACAGATTGTGTACTTGAATTTCTTTGTGCCTTGGCGTTTTATTCTGTGGATTTCAGTTGTTTCGTGGTGCTTCTCTGTGGATTAAAATCCGTTCCTGGTCTACTAGCTGGTTTGTCCTATTTGTTGTTTACCAGTTTCTGTGACACGTGTGACTTAACACCACCATGGCTGCAGCTGCACACAAGCAGGTTAAGTAAACATTGCAAATGTAACCCTGACCCCACAGCACTAGTCTCATTATTGTGTGCACTCCAAGGGATGTGCAATTGATTAGATCTTACAACCATGCAGAGGTCTGGGACATGTGTAGGGCATCCCTCACAACCATGGTAAGGTCCACTGGTTGTCAGTGTAATAGTCATGTACTGGTCATACACGCACTGCTGATGTTGTGATCTGTAACGCAGACATCAGCCATCCACAACTGATAGCTGTTCACATACCATCACAGGTATGTGTTGCTACAACACACAGGGGCTGTGAGCAGTGGAGCGGACATAACCAACACAGTACTACAGATGCATCAATGGTGTCTACACCTGCGAAGTATGGTGCACAGTACTAGACAGGGTCTGGAACAGGCTACAGTAACACATTGTATATGGGTAGAGTGTTAACACAGGGAGAGGCCATCACCTACCAACAAAGCCCATGCCTCACACATATGTATACTGCCTCTAGCATGATGTCACTATAGTTGCACTGCATGCTGTTGAGCTCCATGTGTAATGCATGTTGACAGAAGGCTAATGGGAGGACTGTGTCTACAAATGTTGTGAAACTCCACATGTAGGAGTGTGGGATGTGTGTGTGTGACTCAGTTGTGTTCATAGGTGCAATCTAGTGGAGTGTGGATGATGCATGTTAGGTGTGGTGTGTGTGTGTGTGTGTGTGTGTGTGTGTGTGTGTGTGTGTGTGTGTGTGTGTGTGTGTGTGTGTGTGTGTGTGAGTGTATGTGTCCATGTATGCACAGGCGATAGTGGGATTGACCACATGGTGGTACTTCCCCTTGGGATTGTGCCATACATGGAGTGAGACATGGGACACCAGGACAACCTGTCAGGTATGTGAACACAGGACAGCTGATAGCATAACAAGGTCTGTAGCATGGAGCAAGCACTGGGAGGTGCAGGACATACCAGGTATACACATCATATTGCCAGCAGCAGATAGGTAATTGGCTACCCACATATGCAGCACTACAAATGCAATGGGGAATTACCATAGCACATCAGTGAGTTCATCCAAGTAGTACTGTCATCCATGTGATGGGTGTGCAGCAGATGTGGCATGGACTGAGCAAGCCTGTAGTATGAGTCTCTGGTATGTGACATATGTAGTGAATGTAGTATCCCCAACCATATAGTGGCCTCATACACCATTACTGCCCATACACAAGGTAATACAGGGTGACAGCTGTGAGGCCATGTACATCCTACTCCACCCAGGTCAGGGAGGTGATGGAGTACAGGTCAGGTGTGGTAACCACACATGTAGGCATGGGGAGGGATGATATGTTAATGGACTGTAGTGACGCATGTGTATTAGCAAGTGCCATGCAGGAAGGGGAACATATGTAACTTACTGTGGGACTATCTGCAAATACAGGGAAGGTGAGGTTGTATGGTGGCTGCCAAAGTGAGTGTGTGTACTGTTATGCACTGATGTACAGGTCTTAATGTGTTTATTTGTTTCCCCCACAGGTGGCGAGGTGGGTCAGGGTCCCTCCTGCTTGCATACTGAAGTAGGTGTCCCTACAGACACTGATGATGATGAAGGTACAGGTGAGGCACAGGTGAGGTTGTCAGAGGCCGACACTGCACCAACATGTGTCATCACCCTCCTAGCCACCTCAAGCCCACATACAGTTACAATGCCCCTACAAATCCCATCACATGTGGCCATAGCAGAGGGACAGTTGATGCATGGTGGCAATTGCCAGGAAAGTGTGGTGTCCATGCCAACTGTGTCAGGTCACAGTCGGCATAGCTGGATGCCTGGAAGGCCCCCACATTGGCAGAAGTACCATGGTGCTCGTGGGGAGACCGCAGGTCATCCTGCCCCTGGCAGAGGCGCCACAACTGGTACCACCAAGAACATGTTTCAGGCTGTAATGGAGGCACAGGCACATATGGAAATGCACTCCAGACAGGTCCTGAGGCTGCAAGGTCTGCTTTTGCAGCTGTAAGTGGCAACCTCCATGAACTCGCTGTTGCCTTCCATGAATATACTTAGATCATGGATAGACGGTGGAGTGAGATGTTGGCCTCCTCAACCATGGTATGTCTGTGCTAGAACATGTGGTGGGAGTGGTGTGACATCCGCATGGACGTAGGCCAGAGACACCAGCATGTACACCAGCTCCCATAGTGGAAGTACCAGCCAGAGCATACCACAGGGGCTGCTGTCCACACCACAGCAGGCTACATGCACATGGCCCTGGCCAGGCCTAGGTGGGCCATGGTTCCAGCTGACATATGTCATCATCAGGGGAGAGTAGCACCTCATGGTCTGTACCTGCACATGCCCATGGAATCCCTGGCATGCACATTTAGCATGTCCGTGGCTGGAGGCACTGAACTGCACACCCTGCCTGGTATGGTCTGCAGCTGTCCAACATTACCTGTGTGGGGCAGCCACATGGTGGAACTGTGTGCATGCATACCCACACACTATGCAACCACAGCTAGGGAGTCCCCATACTGGCACACACCATATCACCATGCCCCAATCAAGGAACCACACCCCTCACCCACACACATGGTGACACATGTTTGGACCACCCTTGGTCTCTGGCACACCTGTAACACACCCTGTGCATATGATGATACCTGTGCCACATCCCTGTCATCCATAACATTGATGCAGGGACATTATAACATGGTTCAGATGCACATGGTGACTGTAATGGGGTGGCACAATATACCGCAGTGTAGAATGTAGTCAGGGGTAATGTGTACTGCATACATGTCAGGTAGTGTAGCCATGCAGCTAGGATGAGAGTCACGCACCCTGTGCATAGAATAATACCTGTGCCACATCCCTGCTATCCCTAACATTGATGCAGGGACAGGCTAACATGTTTCTGATGCACATGGTGACAGTAGTGGGGTGTCGCAATGTACAGCAGTGTAGAATGTAGTCAGGGGTAATGTGTACTGCATACATGTCAGGTACAGTAGCCATGCAGCTAGGATGACAGTCATACACCCTATGCATATGATTATACCTGTGCCACATCCCTGACATCCCTAACATTGATGCAGGGACAGGATAACTTGTTTCTGCTGCACACGTTGACTGTAATTGGGTGCTGCAATGTACTGCAATGTAGAATGCTGTCAGGGGTAATGTGTACTGCATACATGTCAGGTAGTGTAGCCATGCAGCTAGGATGACAGTCAGACACCTTGTGCATATGATGATACCTGTGCCACATCCCTGCCATCCCTAACATCAATGCAGGGACAGGCTAACATGGTTCTGATGCACACAGTGACTGTGATAGAGTGCCACAATGTACTGCAATGTAGAATGTAGTCAAGGGCAATGTGTACTGCATACATGTCAGTAGTGTTGCCATGCAGCTAGGGTGACAGTCACACACCCTGTGCATATGATGATACCTGTGCCACATCCCTGTCATCCCTAACATTGATACAGGAACAGGCTAACATGGTTCTGATGCACACGGTGACTGTGACAGTGTACCACAATGTACTGCAGTATAGAATATAGTCAGGGGTAATGTGTACTGCATACATGTCAGGTAGTGTAGCCACGCAGCTAGGATGCATCCCAGCTGTTGGTAACACCAGTTGATATCCCCATACTGTCATCTGTTTTTGCTGTAGGCATACATGTGTCAGCAGGAGGATGGTCCATAGTCATATTCCACAGGGGTATGTCATTGTGATGACACCATGGTTGTGACATATGTGGTGTACAGTTGCATGCATGCCACAGGTATGTATAACATCTCTTGGCTGTACAAACATGACCAGTGACCTGCTGGTACAGGTATGATCTACACCCATATGTCAACCCATCCACATACACACACATCCTAACTTGGCAGCACTGTGTCTAGACCCCAACCCGGGTATGTAGTGCTACTGAACTGTGCGGCTGTCATTGCACACATGGCACCATCTTAGGGTGAGGTGTGTATCAGGTCATGTGCAACATGCAGACCATCCACAGACACATAAAATATGGTAATGGGGTATGTAATGTTTGTATATGGTGAATACATAGTGTGTCATACCATCATATACACATTGACCGACACATAACGGGTAGACACACATCTTAGAGACTTGGTTGTATAGTTGATAACTAACTAGTCCATGTGTCCAGTGTGTTACAGGTAGGCTGCACAAAGCACATGTGTAACTGGGCCATATCCTGTTTTCTGTTACCTGTATGGGTGATGGTGACATTGGCCACCTGGGAGTGGTACATGGGCAATATACCAGGTGCACCATGGTGTAAAGACAGTGTACACAGCACCCACATATCCCACTGGGTATTGCACACACTAGAACCCATTTAGATACTCTGACATACCCACTATCACACAGTGGCCACGACATAAAAACAACCCATTTCATATCACAACAATGGTACTGCAGGGATATGCATGTGATGCACACACCACAGGCATAGTAGGGTGTTGCATTGCGTTGAAACCAAAAAATGTAGTCCACAGCAGAAAGAAGGTAAATGAAAATCCAGTAAGTGAAATTCAACACATTGCATTGCCACACCTATGGGTGACAACAACAATATCCATACTACTGTGTGGCAATGTGTATTGTAATAGGAGTATGTGGACTCGGACCGGTGTACCCTACAGATATGCACACATGCACATATACACTCATGTGGCAGACCTCAATGGGATTCCCATGCCTGCTGACCCATTGGTGCAACACTGTTGTGCTGGTACTGCAAGGCACATGTAGCTTTTAGGGAGTGGAGTGTAACAGGCTACATGTTATGTTAATGGGTTTGAGAGGCACCACACACTGTATGGGGCATATGAATAGGTATCCCCCAGCCAAACACATCCGCCCTGCAATACACTACCAAGTGTTGGTGATCCCATAACCAGGGCCAGTGGCAACATGGGCACATGATGTTACCTGTACTACATCCCACCTGTATGATGTCAGGCCATTATTGGTAACATATCATGCAGTACGTTCTGGCTCCCATGGGCAATGTATTATGTGGATGCCATCCACATTACCAGGCTTTAGATACACAGACACAGATATGCAGACACAGGTATACATATACATGATTTTATATATATATATCTATATCTATATCTATCTATATATATATATATATATATATATATATATATATGTATATATGTACATATACATGCAACTACACATACACACACAGTTATATGTACAGTACGAAACATAAGCGGTAGGTGCACAAAATATGGAACAGCCACTATGCCTACAGTTGACCCCTGAATGACTGGACACTATATGTGCCACCCAGACAAATGACATTCATTGCCTGTAACATACACCCACTGAGAGGTCATAGGCAAAACAACACCCACAGGTTTGCTGACATGGTAACCTGTCATTGTGTTCTATTAAAGTTCTACATGCCATGCCATATAGCTGTTCAGCCACTGACAACTATATCAATGGAGTGATGCTACAGTAGAGCAGTTGCACTCATACAGTAGGTTGGAAAGGTTTATAGCTGTTGCTGTCCAGGCCAAGCCATTCACATTGTTCAATAGGAAAGACACACTGGGCCACAGGATGCCTAACAATCAACAGTATGTACTCCAGGTAGGTAGTTCAGCAGCCTATTCTATTTACACACTGTACAAACACAGTAGGTGGTATGGACGTCTTATGACCACATGGGTTGTAACTGCTACATAACTTGACATAACTGACACCATCACATGCACACCAACACACAGAACAGTTTGTATGGCAGGGGGCAATAGTTCTGCAGGACCCAGATCCATGGCAGTAATGTGTATATAGGTGAAGTATGTGGTACTGTACATCCAGATACCTTAAGGCATCTCAGCCCTGATAACCCCCCATTTTGCAGCAGCCTAGGTCTTTTCTGGTGCTCCCCACCTGGACTCAATTATACAGGGCCATATTTCATTGTTACATACACTGGGCTCTGCAGTGCATGAGTGCACACATGTATTGTGTAGGTGGTGCCCACACATATATAGCCCAAGCCCCACCATATGTGTGGGGGTTACAAAGGCAGTGGACTGGTGGCAGACATGGCAGTGTGTTATACTACCAGCCTACTATAGATCAACCACCAACAACATGACATATGTGCACAGCTTGATATGTAGGTGATGAACAGAGGCTGGAATACAGGCACGCATGTGGACAACTATACCCACACACTATGCAAGGTGCAGGTGTTACAGGATAGTCTGTAACATACCCTTAGTCAGGGAATTGCTGGTATGGATGGCCATGGATGTAGTCACGTACCGGTAGCACACAGCACACACTGCCAGTGTATTATCTGACACAAGACCTGTGTGGTGGACAGACAAGACGTGATAGGCACATCTCAGGCCAGCATGAGGGTAGGCCCACAGTTGTGTGCTATGCAGATGGACTGCATTCCATGGCAAAGTAGTATGTACACCCACACCCTGTAACACCAGTACTGTACAATGCATAACACAACTCCACTCACAGTCTGTCTGTACATCCTGATCTTCCGATGAATATGTGGCTGCCCTGAATATGCCACTTTTCCTGTATGGGGTATTGCTACATGCTGTCGGTAGCACTGCTGCCCACACACGGGATGGATGCCCACCATACAGGAGATGTAATGGGACCATGCACACATGATGTAGGGATCAATAGTGGGTGGTTGCCATGACAGTGTTAAATGTGTGTAGTACACATGTGTATTCGTATATCTGGCTATCTGCATATGTAAATGTACATAAATTCTCACCATAGTTTCTGGGCATGAAGTGTAGGCCACCCCAGCTGATATGTTCACAATGTCGCAGTTGCAGGGGATGTCAGGTATCTCAAGCAGGTATATTAGTAGGCTATTGCTACTGTTGTTGGGATTGTCTTCACAGAAATGGTGTGTATTGCAGGTCACATCTACTCATAACATGTGTGCCATTAGTTACTGAACAAAATCCAAAGGACATCAGTGTACAGTATTGTTGCTAGCATGTAATGCCACTGTGGACTGCAGCAGAGATACTGGCCAGTACATGTGGGCGTCTGACACAGTCTGTACATTCCAGAGGTATACACATACGCCCTTAGTGCTACACATGTGTACCATGCCTCACAATATGGATGTGGATGGCCATGTAGATGGGTATAACACATGACGACAGGTATATAATGTCCACCATAGGTCATGCATTCACACACCCTTGCCTGGCCTGTAACAGTATGACCACTGGTACAGGGGTGTCATGGCCACATACTACACAATAGGTATTGACATACAGCCACACTGCATCCCACTGCCCTGTCTGACAAACATGACTGTTAGGGTAGGCCCGGCAGCAGGACATCTGGCTAGTATCTGCACATGACATCCCACTGGGTAGCTACACTCAGCTGCTAGGCATGTCAAATGCACTATGCAGGCTGCAGGCAGACTGGCTCAACACTGATCTACACCTCCCAAGGGGGAATGCACATGTACCTGCATATAAAGCAGGCTCCACAGGCATGTCACAGCACAGGGTAGGATACACCAGTGTGACAGTGTATATCCACAACCACTGTGAACGCAGCCACAGCACCATATGGTTAGCTAGCATGGTATGACAGTATATGGACTATGTGTTCGACACCATCCTCATATGTGCTCCTCACAGACTTCCGTACATATATTGGGCTGCTACACAGTTTTGTCTGGTGGTTGTCTGTGGTATGGGATACGTGTATTTATGGCCCTACAAACATGTACGCCACTACAGTACCATACATTGGGGCAGCATGTAACATCTGCAAGTAGGGGAACTAGAACAATGTCATCTACCACAGTCTGTACATAGGCTAAGGTCAACACTACACACACTGTTGACCTTCACCATAGGTACACAGACCTCAGTACTCTACGAACATCCTCAGAATGTGCAGGTAATGTAATGTAATGTAATTTAATGTAACCCCTACTGTACATAACATGTGTAGCAGTCAGATATATATGTGGCTTGTTCTCAGATATGATGCCACAAGGTATGGTGCATAGCACATATGCATCACTTCATGCACGACATATGTACAAAGGTTGACAGAGGTATGGCTGGGAGCACATACACAGGACCAATATTAACATGCTGCTGTGATGACCACATACATTTACTGTTGTTACAAGGTTGTTGCAACATATTTCCTTTGAGGGATATAACGTCTGTGACTACCACAGCTTTCTCCATCTACTGACTGCAATCCTCACACTACCTTCAGCAGTCAACAGCTAGATGCTCCGTGGGTGGCACATGCAGCCATGGATACAACGCTGCCCAGGATGCAGATGACCCTGCAGATGGTGATTCCCCATCAACATGGAACTGACATGGTAGGTATTGAGACATGTACATAAGCCATATCCACACAAACATTGTGAAAGCAACATTACTCCAAATGTGGTATAGCTGCACCTACAGGCTGTAGACAGGTCAGGCACATCCAACTCCTGTTTGATGCACTGTTACCACAGTGTATGTTGTTAGAGGTACACTGTAAATCCATCTGGGATGCTGTTTGGCACTCACCAGTTCTAGTTCCTGCTCACAGTGGGTGACAAGGGCAAACACCACCATGATGTTCCTGGGTATTGGAGTGTGTTTCCATACAACTGGTGATGGGGATGTTACCACAGCTGTTTCACATGCAATCAGCTAGGGGAGGGCTGCGATTCGTGCAGAGGCAATTAGCTGATCATGAGCATTACCTGCATTACACATGCTGCTGCCTAAGCAAGGCAGATGTAGGTCTCTATGTCCACCTGAGAGGGGGTGGGGGACACAGTCAGAGACTAATACGTGTCAGGGAGAGGTGGGAGGGTTAAACTGAGGCATGATTTTGTCACACACCTAGCAACACAGGGTATCAAACCGCTGACGACTATGTAGTGCTAGCACAGTCTGCTGCAATTATTAGATGCGCCACATGGGTTACCTGCTGTGGAGCACTCAGAACATATATGTGATGGGGAGTGACATCTGCAACATGTACACAGTATCTGTACGGTAGGTGACATACACATGCCTGTCAGCATGAACAAGTGCCAGAGTCAATACAGCCGCACTCACAAGGACACACACATGCATTGACACTTGTGGCAGGACTAGGTGTATAACTCATCAGTTGTGGGATTATGGCATCACATTACTGTGCAGCTATCCCATGCACCACACAGGTCATACGGGGGCTGTACAGGCGAAGGGTATGGGAAGGTGTCTGACATCAGCATGCTGCAGTATGCCCATGGGGATTGTAGGGAGTGTGGATGTGAACATCTGCAGCATGCAACACACTCACAAACACACAGGGTGCCACTACTGACATTCATGTGTGCATGTCTGCACAGGTGTGTGGTGTTCGACTGTGCCAGATGGCTGTCCATGCTAGGCGATGGGTGTACCTTATCATCAGGCCACATGACGATGGTCTGCATTGTGTCTCAGGGATGCAGTGTCTGCATTTGCCCACACAGGCAGGTATTGTATCCCCCATCCAGTAACCTGGGTGACTACTGTGTGTGGCCTTGCTGTGCATCACTTGCGATGTCTGTGTTTCTTCGTCTAGATCATGGACTGCATCTGGGATGTGCACACCTCCCACATGCATGTACAGTGACATGTGGAACTGTACCTGGGGTGTCTGGCCCATGTTGTTAACACAGATTATCATCAGATCTGCCAGCCCTGCCCACTTGTGGTGAGGGTTGGTAATGGCCAGCAGCTTTTCCCTGCACCTACATGGTATGCGTGCTATCAGCATTCCTTGGTGTCAGTGGCATCTGTCCATATAGGCATGTTGTCAGGCATGGTATGTCCGTTGTGGGTCACATGTGATGGCACCACAGGTGGTGCAGTTGTCCACTGGAGAACATGGGGGAGGTGCACTGTCTGCACGTATGTGCATATTGGACAGATGGACTGGGTGTCATGCCCTCTGTGGCCTACTGCTGTCACTCCATAGTTACTATCGGTGGCTAATGTGCAGTGTACTACTCACATATTGGCTGTTACCTAGGCATGTGTGCATATGATACATGGGGTGAGAGTGTGCTCTGAGTAATACTAGGGTTGCTCACTGTGATTGCCTGGCCTTGATGTCACATGTCTGGGTATGGCTCTGCACCCCGGCCTCTTAGCCATATCATATGTGTTATCCCTGTACAGTGGGCATTGTTATATATAGTATGGGCACCATATAGGAAAATGCAGGGGTGTCACACAGTCACAACCATCTGTACACAGGATATGGGTTACAAACACACTCACTCACCTGTCATGTTTGGGAGTAGAACCCCTACCTAACTAGTGTATGACACTACATCTCTACGCAGTTATGGTAAGTGCCACATATATTACTGGGGTAGTCCTTGCCCATAAGTGTATTTCACATTTACTGACATCAGCAGGTTTGTCAAAGTAGAGCTTTGAAATGACTGTGAGAGACTAGCCTAAAATGCATTGCTGCCTACACAGACAGTGACACACATAATACATCCGGAACTGCGATGTGTGGGGATGCAGCCCAACCATGCGTCTAATTCACACTACAACAGTACTCAGTTACAGCATGCTCTATGGAGATTACTAGGCTACAGCTCACCCAGGTGAGTATTTCTAGGTGGGGGACGTCAGCAGCCTTGCCAAAGTAGGGTATGTGAAATGTATGGGGTGTGTGTTACCTAAACGCATTGCTTTCTACACAGTCAGACATGCACGCATACACATACAGTTGGCAGGTCGGGAGCTAGAGCTCACAACTTACTCCTTAATCACACTATGGCCATATGATGTTACAGGATGTGCTATGGAGAGTACTCAGCTACAATCATCCCAGAGGTGTACTTCAAGTTGCATGACATCAGCAGCCTTGCAAAAGGAGGGTATTCGACTTGTAAAGGGTGTGAGTAGCCTAAAAAGCAATGTTTTCTACACAGTCAGTGATGGACAGATGCACACACAGACTCACACATGCATAGTTGCCATGTCTGGGGTTTGACCTTTGACCTAACTACATTATCACACTACAGCAGTATGCAGTTATAGCATGCAGTACGGAGATTACTGGGCTGCAGTTCTCCCAGGGGAGTATTTCTAGGTGGGTGAAATCAGCAGCCTTGCCAAAGGTGGGTATGTGATATGTATGGGGTGTGAGTTACCTAAAAGCATTGCTCTCAACACAGTCGGACATGCACGCATGCACACACAGTTGGCAGGTCGAGGGCTAGAACTCCCAACTCACTCATTAATCACTCTATCGCCATGCAATGTTATGGGATGTGCTACAGAGATTATTCAGCTATGGGTATATTTCAATTTACGTGACATCAGCGGCCTTGCCAAAGGAGAGTATTTGACGTGTAAGGGGTGTGAGTGGCCTAAAAAGCATTGCTCTTTACACAGTCAGTGACAGACATGCACACAGAGACACAAACATGCACAGCTGCCACATCTGGGGTTCGACCTCCTACCTAACTACATTATTACACTACAGCAGTACACAGTTACAGTATGTGCTATGGAGATTACTGGGCTACAGCTCTCCCAGGGGAGTATTTTTAGGTGGGTGACATCAGTTGCCTTGCCAAAGGTGGGTATGTGAAATGTACGGGGTATGAGTTACCTAAAAGCATTGCTTTCTACACAGTCGGACATGCACGCATCCATACACAGTCGGCAGCTCGGGGGCTAGAACTCCCAACTAACTCCTTAATCACACTTTGGCCATACAATGTTACGGGATGTGCTACAGAGATTACTCAGCTACACTCGTCCCAGAGGTGTATTTCAATTTGTGTGACATCAGCAGCCTTGCCAAAGGAGGGTATTCAATTTGTAAGGGGTGTGAGTGGGCTTAAATGCATTGCTCTCTACACAGTCAGTGACAGACAGACATACATACACAGTTGCCACATCTGGTGTTTGACCTCCTACCTAACTACATTATCACATTACACCAGTACGCAGTTACAGCATGCACTATGGAGATTACTGGGCTACAGCTCTCCCAGGGGAGTATTTCTAGGTGGCTGACATCAGCAGCCTTGCCAAAGTAGGGTATGTGAAATGTAAGGGGTGTGAGTAACCTAAAAGCATTGCTCTCTACACAGTCAGTGAGAGAATGATACACACATGAACAATGAAACATACTCACACACACAGTTGCCATGGCTGGGGTTAGAAATCCTACCTAACTAGTCTATCACACTACAGCAGTATGCAGTTATGGGACACACCATAGAGACTACTGGCCTACAAATCTCCCAAAGGTGTATTACACATTGGATAACCTTAGCAGGCTTGTCAGGATACCGGTATGGAGTGGCCAGTGTGTGCATGGCCCATACACCATTCATGTAGGGGTGACACGCCACAGGCAGCCACACACAGGGTCATATGTCACAGGTGTGTATCTAGGGCAACTAGCCAACTATGTCTTTGTACAGCCATGTTGCACAGCTGGCACGTGGACCACATAGTCTGTGGTGCTGACAGGTACTGGTCGCTAGTAACTGCAGTGTGTGACATCTGCAACTGATGTGTTTGGGGCTCTTTGGCTGTGTGCTCGGTGGGTCAGACTTGGATGGCTCCTTGTTACGGTCACCCTCTTCCACACATCTATATCCATCTACCTTTGGCGTATTATGGTGTGTTGTCCTTATATATATATGTCAGTATTTCTATCCACTGTGTGTGCAACGCATGAGTGGTGGATACTGGCATGTGTCTGCAGTAACTATTGCAACCAATGGATATGTCTGGTCCACTGGTGTTTGCATACATGGCCCTCATGTGTTTGTGTGTGAGCATGCCCAGTATGACCTTTCAGTATGTTGATGACTGACATTGCCTTCATTACTCTAAGTGTGTGAGCATGCCTTGTAAGGCCATCTGTTATGCATGTGTGGAGCATGTCTGTGGGTTTGTACTGCACAGCTGACCTTTATGTTTTACACCAACAGGTAGCATGCTGCAGGGTATCCACTGATCATTTAGCATTGACTGTTGCAACATGTCAGCATAGCGGAGGGTTCACCTGACTATTTCTATGTTTCTACACAGGAGTGGTGGGGCGCACCTGACTGTTACTGTATTTCTATGTGAGGTGAGGGGCACACCTGACAGTTGTACACATTTGCTAGGACTGTACTTTTATGTCTTGTAGTCCGATTTGGTCAGTGGTCTTACCCATCATGCTGGCTACGCCATACCGGTGTATTTCCGTTTCTATATTTTGATTGCATAAACATTGGTTTCAGACTTCCTAGCTGTTGCAACTGACATCCCACTATGTGGCCTGCTGTGGTCTGTTCATGTAGGCCTGGGTGGGGGTCAGCCATACCCCTCATTCAGAGGCCATAATACAGTATTTGTTTGTGTTTGTCTACACCTGTCCTGCTGGCTGTAACTGTTGTTGGGTATGAGACCCCCCCCCCCTCCTGACTGGCATGTGTGAGTCACTTATCCTGTGGGTGTCCCAGAATTGCAGGTGGTGCTGCAGGGCTGCCTAAGTTGGATGCATGTAGTACACTGCCTATGCATGGTTAGGCACAGGTGGTGTAATGTTTGGCATCCCTTTTACTGTATGTGAGAGTCAGATAGAGGTGCTATTCCCTGGGCCCCTCCCATGTCAGTATATGTGCTATGTGTTGCCTCTTTGCCAGGGCCAGGGCATACTGGGCACTCCTCCTTCTGCCTACTGGGGCAGGCTCAGGTTGTCCCTCCTCTGAGTCACTCTGTGCCTGTGCAGGCCTTGGCAATGGTAGGGGGCTATATAGCCCTGCCCCTTGCTGCTCATGCTGCAGCTGTTTCTGCAGGATCATATTGTGTAGCATGGCACATACAAGGATGATTTGGGTACATGTAGTTGGTGAGTACTGCAAGACTCCACTGGATGTGTCCAAGCACCAGAACCGTGACTTGAGCATCCCAAACACACGCTCTATTATGCTTCTTGTTTGTGCGTGTGCCTCATTATGGAGTTCTTGTTTGGGTGTGTGTGTTTCTGATGGGTGTCATCAGCCACGGCTCCTGTGAGTATCCAGCATCCCCAACTAGGTGACCATGTGGGATGTCCCCATTGGCAAATTTCCGGTACAGCTGCGTCAGAAGTTAGATGTGGGAATTGTGATAACTTCCAGGGCATCCAGCACACACGTTCAGTATTATGCCCTGGGCATTGCACATGAACTGGCAGTTGATGGAGGGGAAGCCCTTGTGGTTGATGTAAACCCTACCCTGCTCACCGGGTGGTGCTTTGATGCATATGTGCGTGCAGTCCATTGCACCCACTACCTCCGTGTATTCTGCTGTTTGGTGGAAGAGACGCATACTGCTGGCTAACACCTCACGGGTGAGGGGGGAAATATACATGCTCACTGACATGTGCTGCCATGGCATCCAGGAACTGGTGGAGTACCCTGGATGCTGAGGCCTGTAAGATCCCTATCATATCCCCAGTTGGCCTTTGGAAGGTACCTGTAGCTAGTATTCTTAGGTCTACATATACCTTCATTTCCACTGGGATGGGTTCCCCTTTGTTAGTTCTGTGTCAGGTGTGGCCGGCACAGCTTAACAATCTGCTGTAGGAGGTCCCTGTCCATACTATAGCACTTCACTATCTCCAGCTCATGTAGCCCTTGGTAGGTGACCCTGGGTCTGTACACTCTTCTCCATCTCTTCACTGTGGGTTGGTTGGCAGCATTTCCATCCTCGCCATCCTCAGCCTCTTCCACAAGTTGTATGATAGCTACTGCAGCCCCTAACGTTTTGCTGTTGTGAGTGTTAAAAGTTCCCCACTTCTTTACACCGGTGGTGTAGGGTGTGGGAAAATCCATAGTGGTAGGTGTTTGCATAGATTATAGTGGTGTTCTGGGCTGGGCTGGGCTGGTCTGCTGCCTGTGTAATTGGCTGGTTCCGATCCATTTCACCTGGCAGTGAACCTTGTATCCCTTGATTAACTTCCTACTGCTGCTTACCCTTCCCTTTGCCCTTCTGATTCATCCCGGGGGTGCGCCACGCAATCGGTGTACTGCAATGTGCACACTGCTAGTATTTCCTGGGTTCACTTCCTTTATCTTCCTGTAGATCTCGTTGCACAGCTCGCACACCCACTTACACTGTGTCGTACAGGTTTAGACACACCTTCTAGCTTTTCTGTGCTAAGCTGGATGTAACCCCAAGCCACAGGGCTCCAATCCACTGACAGTATGCCTGACACTCCGACACATGATGTCACCCACTTCCTAGTCTTGCACTCAGCTATCCATAATCATACACTGTTCGGACCTGCCTCACATGCTGGGGAAAACTGGGATTCACTATCCTTCCCCTCATTTGCATAGAATTGCCTGCTAATGCATAGTTACATGTGTCACACTGTGCCTCCCCCCTTAGCAACCACTACTCACTGGCCAGGTTGTCTTTTGCCTGCCATTGACTTGCATGGCAGAATACTGACTTTAGTTAGACTGTTATTTTTAGAACGTGATCGGCAGACATACTGTAAACGTTGTATTTTGTACATTTGGCATTGTTTGCAATCCCAATGGCCTTCTACTTGGCCATTGGCATGCGTCTTCAATGCTATGCAGCCTTTATTTGGAGCTGTCATAGCTCTGTTTTGCAGTTTGCAGTGCCCTACTCTGTTACTAACCCAGTGCATTTCTACATATTACGCTAGTCCTGCATGCCCTGATTCCTGCTTCTTGGATGGCAAATTTACCTCATTTGCACGGTTTTCACCTGCAAATGGGGTGATTTGCATACAGGGGGTGGGGACATGCAGCACTAGTGCTACAGTACTCATGCACATTAGATGTGCACGTACGTGGATCACTCAGCCACCATATTGGCGAAATTTCATCTAACACTATTCATGCACACCGTGCAACTTTTGAGAATCTGAGGGATTGTCTCATAAATTAAACTCCCAAAAATGCCAGAGTCTGTTGAAGGGTATCAGTCAGGCCAGAACATTTTGTACCCTCTTTTTATATCAAACAATTCTTACCACCCTAAAGTCAATTAGTCAATTAATAAATATATATATATATATATATATATATATATATATATGCACATACATATTTATATATATATATATATATATATATATATATATATATATACATATATAAAACACACACACACACACACACACACACACACATATATATATATATATATATATATATATATATATATATATGTATATATATATATATATATATATATATATATATATATATATATATATATATATAGCTATAGATATAAATATATATAGATATGAGGTTGCCTGTCTTGGATCGACTTTAGATTAAATTAACCTCTGTATTGTCTACAAACTATGGCTGACATATCGAGATGATCAACAGATGTGCAAGATCAACAGTCCCTGGGGTAGGGGGATAAGCCCTTTCTCTGGTGATTGTGTAATCTTGGAGTTAGCATGGGAAGTGAGATGTAGGAGGATTTTTCCCCTGCAAAAAACATTGTATTTTTGCTTGCATGTTCTGAGAATTAGCCTTGGAGCAGAAGCAGTAGCATTTTGATTTGTTGATAAAAGTGTGTTAAGTGCATCAATGTTTGTGGGAATTGACTAGTAATAGTAGACCGGTATATGAGTATATATACATATATATACATATATATATATATATATATATATATATATATATATATATATATATATATATATAGATAGATAGAGAGAGAGAGAGATGTGTTTGTGTGTGTGTGTGTCTGAGATTATTTTCCAGTAGGTATTAAATAAGTAACTATTGAAGTCACTCTGAAAATGTTCAATGTAAATATATATATCAGTACATTAGTACATTAATCTGGAAGTATGAATAATTATTTCAAGTCATACTGGGAAAAAGTTTAATACTTACAAAAAATATGTTTAATGTGTATACTAGTCATTGATGTACAACACTTACTTTGTATCCATGTGTCGTTTCTACAGTTCAGCAGTCTAAGGTCTAGATTTTCTACGTGTGTTAAAATGAATTTCAATGTTTGACATTTTCATTATGTTACTCTTGAAGAAAGCAATGATTCTTCGCACATTATTTCACAGCAATGTTGTGATATCAGTACCCTAAAATTATTGGTATGGGGCTTGCTTGCTACTTGAATATTTTGATCTCTTTCTGCTTTTTATTTTGAATTGAAGTTTTTCATTAAAGGTTTGGTTGGTTATATTTTGTATCTGATTATTTAGTTTAAAGTGGAGCTTATCTCCCCGGACCTCTACTGAAAATGGACATGTATCCAGTTAGACTAGCACGGTCAACAAATGTAAAATAAAATAAATAAATAAAAATAAAATTATTCTTGTATTTCATTTGTTTTGTTATAAGTTTTCTGTTCTGTTTGAGTTTTAAGAGGTCTTGGCTAGGATCAGTTAGAAAAGTTAGCAAATAATTCCTTTGCAAACAGTAAATAACATCACCTAATTAGTGGGAGGAGCTTAGACATAGCTTTTACCTTTTAGCTAGAAATACGTCTATTTAGCTGGAACGCTTGTTTGGCTAGCTTGCTGTACTCTGTCTAAATATTGCTGATCTCTGTCTGCATTTTATTTTGAATTGAAGTTTTTCATTTAAGGTTTGGTTTCTTCTATTTTGTATCTTATTCATATTCTTATATTCCATTTGCTTTGTTTTAAGTTTTCTGTTCTGTTAGTGTTTTAAGAGGTCTTGGCTAGGGTCAGCTAAAAAAGTTAGCAAAGAATTCCTTTGCAAACAATGAACAACAATAGCTAATTAATGAGAGGAGCTGAGAAATAGCATTCCTCATTTAGATAGAAATATTTTTATTTAAATGGAGTCCTTGTATAGCTTGCTTACTGTACTCTCCCTAAATATTGTTGATCTCTGTCAGCATTTTATGTTTAGTTGAAGTTTTTCATTTAAGATTTGTTTACTTCTATTTTCT
The DNA here is from genome assembly GCF_019279795.1 of Protopterus annectens. Lineage (NCBI taxonomy): Eukaryota > Metazoa > Chordata > Ceratodontiformes > Protopteridae > Protopterus > Protopterus annectens. The sequence goes on along the minus strand of NC_056744.1, from coordinate 471,928,247 downwards.
ATATTATTCTTCTATCTTATTCTTGTATTACATTTGTTTTGTTGCAAGTTTTCAGTTCTGTTGGAGTTTTAAGAGGTTTTGGCTAGGGTCAGTTAAAATTTAGCAAAGAATTCCTTTGCAAATAGTGAATAACATCAGCTAATTAGTGGAATGAGCTGAGAAATAGCATTCCTCATATAAGCTGGAAATATCTCTATTTACCTGGAGTTCTTGTTTGGCTTGCTTGCTGTACTATGTCTGAATATTGTTGATCTCTGTCTGCATTTTATTTTGAATTGGATTTTTCATTTAAGGTTTGGTTACTTCCGTTTTGCATGTTATTCTTGTATTACATTTGTTTTGTTTTAAGTTTTCTTTTCTGTTGGACGTTTAAGAGGTCTTGGCTAGAGTCAGCTAGAAAAGTTACAAATAATTATTTTGCAAACAGTGAATAACATCAGCTAATTAGTGGGTGGAAATGTGAAATATCATTCCTTATTTAGCTAAAAAGATTTATATTCAGCGGGGGTGCTTGTCTGGCTTGCTTGATGTACTTTGCCTGAATATTGGTGATCTCTGTCTGCATTTTATTTTGAATTAAAGTTTTTCATTTAAGGTTTGGTTACCTCTATATTGTATCTTATTTTTATATTACATTTGTTTTGTTTTAAGTTTTCTGTTCTGTTGAAGTTTTAAGAGGCCTTGGCTAGGGTCAATTTTAAAAAAGCTAGCAAAGAATTCCTTTGCAAACAGTGAGCAAATCAGCTAATTAGTGGGAGGAGCTGATAAATAGCTTTCATTATTTAGTTAAAAGTATCTTTATTTAGCTTGTTTGGCTTGCTTGCTGTACTCTCCCTGAATATTGTTGATCTCTGTCTGCATTTTACTTTTAATTGAAGTTTTTTCATGTAAGATTTGGTTATTTCTTTTTTTGTATGCTTTTCTTGCGTTACATTTCTTTTGTTTTCTGTTTTCTGTTCTGTTGCTGTTTTAAGAGGTCTTGGCTATGGTCAGTTAAAAAGATAGCAAATAATTATTTTGCAAACAGTAAATAACTTCAACTAATTAGTGGGAGGAGCTGAGAAATAGCATTTCTTATTTAGCTAAAATAACTCTGTTTAGCTGGGGTACTTGTTTGGCTTGATTGCTGTACTCTGCGTGAATATTGCTGACCTCTGTCTGCATGTTATTTTGAATAAAATTTTTTCATTTAAGTGTGGTGACTTCTATTTTGTATCTTATTCTTGAATTACATTTGTTTTTTTTTAAGTTTTCTGTTGTGTTGCAGTCTTAAGAGGTCTTGGTTAAGGTTAGTTAGAAAAGTTAGCAAGGAATTCCTTTGCAAACAATGAATAACATCAGATAATTAGTCGGAGGAGCTGAGAATTAGCATTCCTCATTTAGCTAAAAATACCTCTATTTAGCTGGGGTGCTTGTTTGGCTTGCTTGCTGTACTCTGCCTGAATATTGCTGATCTCTGTCTGCATTTTATTTTTCCCACCCCCTCACCCAACTATTGTTGCGTTCTTAAACTTGGTGGCTTTTGAGTTGCCAGGCCCTACTATAAATCTGATATTGGACACTCCTCCTAGTCCCAGCTCATCAGCTAATTCTACTGAGTACATAGAGATAATTTGGGAAGGCCTGCCCCTTAGTTTCTTAACCGTGAATTGTATTCTGTTTCTTCCCTTCCTTAACTTTAAAAAATGCACTTATTCAGCTGCTTTTACTGTATCCATATTTCTTCCTACTTTATTACTTTATTTTGCTGCTTGTTCTTAAAATGTTTAATTCCATTTATTCTGCTGCATGTATTACTGGTTATTAGTAGGATGGTTAAATTGTAACTGTTTTTCTAAGACTGTTAGTTTTGTTTTAAGCACTTGGGCTTCAGGCCAGTTAAGAAGGCTTGTGGTCTTCACTCTTATGGCACGAGAAGTAGCTTGCATCATTCTAAGTTGGGAATTGCTGGTTGAAAGCTTAGTGTGTCTGTTAATCTAAAATTGTCTTAGTTCTGGTTTAAGCTCTTGGCTTCAGGCCAGTTATTTTACATTAAGAAGGGTTGTGGTCTATACTCTTGTGGGAGGAGAGGATAGCCTCTGTTCTTCTGACCTGGGAGCTGCTGGTTGAAGGCTTATTTTGCCTACTTATTTGAACATTTTTTTTCTGAAATTGTTGCAGTTTGGTTGCTGTAGCATAGACTAGATTTAGACCTGCTGAATCTAGTTCTGTTTGTATAACCAAAGCACTAAATCAAGCTATCTTTTGTTAGAGAGGGTTCCCCTGCACCCTAGTGGTGGGAGTGTGCAGTTAGAACTCATCTAATTGAAGGTCATTGGAACAGGCTAAGTTTTGAGTTTTTTTATTGGTTAATTTGTTTAAATCAGTTTGCTTTCATTTTCTACATAAGCATCATGTTTTTCCATAGGTGTTTACTATGCTAACAACCACAAGGGCCTTTTTAAGCCCAGCCATGCATCCCAAATCTCTGACAAGTTCTGATACCCTTGATAAGTGTAAGCATGCGCCTGGGAGATGAACCATTCACAGGTTACCTGTGTCCATAAGAAACATAGGTGTCAAACCAGGGATGAATTTCTGGTTACTAATCCAATTGTCCAAGTTGCACTTAAATTGGGTTAGGGAGGAACTCTGCTTCACATAGATGAGGAGCCTGTTCCATAGACAGGGTAGTCTCTGGGATATATACCTATCTCTCCAGCAGGTCCTATTTATATCGCAGGCAAGGTTTAAATCTTTAAAATGGGTAATTCTGGTGCTGTTTACTTTGTGGATATGCAGGAGATCCATCAGAATGGGGTCTGACAATGCCCTGTATGCCAGGTATAGATCTCCCCTCAAAGGCCTGTAGTAGCAGAATACAGGGATAGAGCCTTGAGGCGGTCTGCATAGAAAATCTTACTTATGTCCTGTATTCCTTTAGTGAGAAACCTCTGTGGACATTCCAGGTGTTGGATATACCTGGTTAGGTACATACCAAAGGAGGCATTGTACTCAGTGATGGGTCTAGCGGATGCTGAATACAGTGGAACAATGACTTTCTTGGACTTACATGCCATACCTTTGTTTTATAAGTTGTACATCATAGAATAATTTCCTCACCACTGTATAAACGTGATGGTCAAAGGCTAGATTACTATCTATGTGTGTCCCTAAGTCCTAACTTGTGTGGTTGGGCCTGTTTTAGCAAAGCAACACAAATTTGGAGACTAGCTAGTGCTTTGCTGTATTTATCTGATCAATCCAAGGCATTTGCTGATCTCTGCAAAACTTAAGTAGAATTTGTCACTGTATATTTCACTTTTTAACTGCATTTTTACCATATCATTGCTTATCGGAACTGTCTTTTTTCTGAAATTGTTGCACTTTGTTTGCTGTAGCATAGACTAGATTCAGACCTGCTGAATCTAGTTCTTTTTGTATAACTTAAGCACTAAACCAGGCCATCTTTTGTTGGAGAGGGTTCCCCTGCACCCTAGTGGCATGAGTGTACAATTAGAACTCTTCTGATTGAAGTTTGCTGGAACCAGGCTCAGTTTTGAACTTTTTTATTGGTTAATTTGTTTAAATCAGTCTGTCTTGTTTACTACATAAGGATCTTGTTTGCACAAGTTTACACTTATTTGCACTTCATGCACTGCTGAGCAGTGGTGGGCACCATTGACGGTTATAGATGCAAACACTTCTGCTTGCAGATTATCCTTTAGTACTCTGCTTTTGCTCCATCAGTGAGTACTCAGAACTGTCTCTCACTGATAGGTGATACATTCAGTGAGGTTCCTGAGGTACCAACACAGATCCTACCCTCTAGTTCTTTCTATTTTTTCCACTTCTCCTATCCTGTACATTACCTGGTCCCTCCTGTCCTCTCCTTGTTTTCTGACCACATCATCTTACCTAGCATTATAGATGGACAATTTCCCACAGTTTCTCCAGCCAGCCTGGTTGACATGGGCATGCTGAGGCAATGTAGCAATTGTTTCATGTACACTGACAACCCACTTCTAATCCACACAAATTCATTATGTGAGAGATGCATCTACATCAAGAACTGAGAAACCAGCCTCTCTCACTCACCAGTCAGTTCATCTGATACAGGTTGTCAGCATGCACGCCTTATCTCTTGCACCTACCAAACCAACAACACATAAACCTATATATGCAGAGATCCTTAACAGAAACTTACATAAACATCACAGACCTCCCAAACACTAACACAAGCATGATTCACATAATACATCCTCTGCAGAGCATAGTTCACATAATATATCATACATCAGTGTCTCACTAGTCAAGGCCTTAAAGCATAACACAAAAACAAACATCTTAGTCATACATGACTCAAATGTAAGGCACACAGATGTCCCTCTCACCAGGTTGGATAAGGAAAAAGTCACGATCAAGCTGTCTGTCAGGTGCCAGGATCCACCACAACACACATTTACTCAGGTCATTCAACAACAGGCACTTTTATGACTCTGTCATAATCCATGCTGGTGTGAATGACTTGAGACATATCTCACTGGACTATATGAAGAGAGACATGACTGAGCTATTTGATTGTGTCTTAGGCAGGTATGTCCCAAGATTTAAGCAGCATTTTACATTCACCTAGGATGATACCTCAATACAAACCAAAAGTGATTGACTTCAACAATTGGCTTAGTTTCTGGTGTCATTCAAAGGGGATCCAGTATCTGTCAGCTTGGGATGACATGGTCAGCAGACCTCGATGCTTTGCCAGAAATGGTCTTCATCTGTCACAACTGGGATTTCAGTGGCTGGCTAAGGGTCTTGCCAGCCACGTAGTGCCTTTTTTCGACAATGTCACAAGAACAAAATTCCTGATGTAAAAATACCCTCTAAAAACAACCTCATTGTTATGCTGTTAAACACTAGGAGTCTAAACCAGAAACTGCACTCACTGGAAGTAGTCCTCACCTTGGAAGATGCTGACATTTTTGCAGTCACTGAGACCTGGATTAAGACTGTGAAGAGCACCCCAGCTATTCCCGGTTACATTTCCTTCCATACGTTCAGACCACAAACTAAAGGAGTGAGAACTAAAGAAGGTGTGTATCAAAATTCATTAAAGATAAATAGACCTCTAGATTACTTAAACAGCACAGTTCCCTTGAATTACTTCAGGTGCAATTGACTGCAAGTAAGACCCTTCTTCAGGTCATTGCCAGCTATAGGACCCCTCCATGAATAAGGACAGCCACTCAGCCTACTTGGATCTACTTGATTCAGTCAAGATATAACCCAACACCCTGGTTTTCTGTGACTTTAATTACCCATTTAATGATGGGGTGAATTGTACATGTTCTAACTCACTTGCCCAAATGTTCCTGGACTTCATTAACTTCAATTCCCTGGACCAGCTGGTTGACACACCCACAAGTGGCTCAAACATCCTGGATCTGGTGCTCACCAACATGGAGGACCACTTCACCACCCCAGTGTGTGGCCATACCTGGTGAGGTCTGACTACAAACCAGTCTTGCTAGAAGTAACTATAACACAAGGACCCCCCCCCACTTTAGCAGCAACTAGAATAAAAAACCTCTCCAAGGGCAATTACACCCTCTTATGTGATAGCATAAATAGCTTCATAACCCCTTCCCCCACTGATGGAATGGACAGCTATGCTGAGTTATACGCCAATGCTTTATACAAGCAAGTGTACAATTGTATTGACTCTGCCATACCTGATAGAACCAAAGTAAGATCTTCAAGGAAAAACAAACCTGCCTGGTGCACATTAATATACAAAATAGGAGAAAGCAATTGCTAAGAGTAGGAAGGAAGGGTGTCAAAACTGGAAACACTCCCTCCTCAACTTAAACAAGCAAATAAGACTCCTAGTGAAGTCCTCCAAAGCTGACTATGAATCCAGATTAGCTTCTCTAACTAAGGTTAACCATAAGATATTCTTTAGTTACATCTATAAGCTTAATGGTAAGGCCCAGATAAGTGCGGAACTCATAGTTAATGTTACTGCATATACAGAACCTGTGGATATAGCAAACCTGATGGATAACAAGTTCAGTGAAAACTTCACTCTCCTGTTCCCACCACATATACCCCAAACCATACCTATCACCTGCCCCCCACCTAGTACCTCCAAGGAGCAGGTCTTAAAAGCACTCTCCAAGGCCAAAAACACCACCTCTATGGGAGCAGACAACATACTGGACTGTGTTCTTCATGGGTTAAAACAGGAATTAGTCTCACCACTGGGCACACCTTTCAATCATAGCCTTAACACTGGCTTTGTTGCAGTGGAATGGAAAACAGGTAGCTGATCATCCCTTTGCACAATGGGGGTGCATCCACAGATCCCAGGAACAACAGACCTATTAGCCTAACCAGCCTTATCTGCAAGGCCATGAAAAGAATCATCATTGACCTTATTAGCAAAGATATAGAAAATCTCCAAACACTTGGCCCCACCCAGTCTGGCTTTGTTGAAGGGAGATCATGCCTGTTAAACTTGATGGACTTCTTTGAGTCAATCACCAAAGCCCTAGACAAGGGCAAATCTGTGCATACAGCATACCTAAACTTAGACAAGGCCTTTGACACAGTCCCTCACTGAAGCATCATTGATAAACTCAACCAGATGCCATTCAACCTATATTGCCAGGTGGGTTGCAAACTGGCTCACTGATAGAATTCATACAGTCAAAATAGAAGACTCCACCTTCTCCAGCAGACCCGTAATCACTGGTGTTCCACAGAGATTGGTTCTGGGACCCTTACTGTTTGGAATCTACTTCTTCAAAGTATAGGTTAAAACTAAAAGACTGTGGCTGACAACGTTTGTTGATGACTGCAAACTGGGAGTGATCACTGAAACCCCTAGTGATGTCAACATCCTGCAAGAAGGGCTTACGCAGACTAATGATTGGTGCCAAAGTCATGGTCTTAAACTTAATGCAAAAAAAATGCATTATCATCCCCTTCAGCAAGGAAGATGTTCCTGAAAAATACTACATGAATAGCAATACCCTAAGCACACAATCAGTGGTGAGAGATCTGGGCACACAGGTCAATAGCAACCTTAACTTCAATCACCATGTCTCCACAGTGGTAAGAAGGGGATTTTATATTGCTCATCTCATAAGTAAGGGAATTGCTTCCAGAAAAAAAAGAGGATATAACCCCCCTGTACTCTTCCCTCATCAGGCCAATAATAGACTACTATGCTCCTTTGGGATGTTCCTTTCCAAACACCTGTAGCAGTTGGAGAGACCACAAAGGATCCTTACAAAGAAAATTCAGGGTCTTCAAGATCTGTCTTATGTGGACAGACTGAAATCATTGTCACTTTACTCTGAGTCATACAGACTGCTCAGAGGCAACCTGTGCCTTGCATATAGAGCTATCTCTGACCCAGCTTTAATGGAAATGCTGCACATTCACAAGTCAAATAGCGCACGGGTCACTCACTCAAAGACCTTAACCTGGCATGTAACATAATCACAACTTGCTGGAGAGACAGATTTGTCTAACAGAGGTTGCCCCACCTTTACAACAAGCTTACTATTCATTTTAAACAAAGCTTGTCATTGGCCCAATTTAAGCATAATTTGGACAATTGGATAGATAACCAGAAATTCACCCCTGTGTTTCCACCTGTCTTTCTCTTGGACAGGGGCAATAGATGCTGATTTTAATGTCTGCTTGAACAAGACACCCTTGGGAACATGGGTTGAACTTGGCTAGGCTTGTAAGGGCTCTGGGGCAGTTAGCCTGGTAACCTCCTATGATCCTACGGTCCTATGAACTTGGGCTTTATGGAATATTAATGTAAAACTGAATATTATTTTTTTCCCAGAAATATTTTGTCAAATTACTTTCTTCAACCTAGTAACTAGTGTCATTTCATCACAAAAATTATAATCTTCAAATGTAAAGCCTGTTATATTGTGGGTTAATGACTGATTAAAAATGGCTTAATACTGTCAATGCATTTTTTGACTTTCTTGTACAGTTAACCACTTATGTAAAATACATTCAGTGATATAATTTATGCTGATTGCAGCCAGAAGCAAAAATAAATTAAAAAAAAAGCAAACAAGCAGAAACAATCCACATTCTTTATTTCACACATACTGCAGAAAAATCCCCCCAAAAAAGACCTTATTGTGGCATGCCAATTACTTACCTTCCTTTGCCTTTCTTAGAGCAATGACAGGTGTCCTGTCTGCAGATGCAGACGACTGTCACACAATACATAGGTGTGCGAAACCCACAAAGAACTGTTTAGATCATTCTTGTAGGTGATGTTTGGAAAATGCATGCAGTATCCCTTTACACCTTTGTAAGGCACCGATTGTGACAAAGCCCACTGCTATAATAAGTCTGGCTTTTAGTATTATAGGCTAAGTTCACCGTGTGTCCCTGTATCCTTTGTAGCAGCTGATGTATTCCAAGCTGCTCAGTGCTACACTTCGCAGACATGCTAAGAATCAATAGTGTTGTGGTCTCCTGTAAAGTGTCACTACTGCAAACTGTTGTCAGGTTGTTGTAGTGATAATTATATTCACTATAACCAATGGTCTTTTGCCAGTTTTTGTAGTTTATCAGCTCCATTCACTTTATTGTAGTTCATATCAAAGCTTTCTCAAATGTAGTCTGGCACAGGCCATTAGTGCTTTTGAATTATGTGAAGTAAATCCAGTCATATAGTTAATGCAATCTATGCACCTTTGGAAAGGAAGTTGACTGGGCTTAAAATTATTTGCTGTTACAGCTAGCCTAGTACTTGACTGTGAACTATGAACTATGAATTCCTACATTTATACTTATGTGCCCAGCAGATGTTCCTCATCAAAATACATTGCATACATATGGCTGCAGATTTATGTCCCAGCTATGATTATAATTATTTTTTTCTTTGTTTCATTTTAATAGGTCAGAACTGGAACCCTTGGCTCACCTTTCTGTCATAACCAACTGACAGTAAACAAAGAAATACAAAATAACACATCTGCACATTAGTGGCATTAGGCTGAACTTCAATACATAGTTATAAAAGTGACCTAATACCATTTACATTTATGTGAATATATTGGCATCTGACTTTATTACATGATGAAAGAGAGTCATCTAGAACAAAAAAGTGTCTTAGTACTCAGTCCATTCATCTATATACAGCCCCTTTTTGCACAGGGGGGTCAGGTGTTACTTCAACAGTGAAACTCATCCAAAGCCATGCTTCATACTGCTGGATGGCCAGCCCTGCTGTAGTTGTTCTTCCATACTGCAGATATGTATGCACAATCACACCAATTTCCAATTTAGAGTGTCCAATCTACCTACTGTATGACCTTGGAATGCGAGGGGAAATTAGAACACCCAGAGTAATCTCACTCAAACACAAGGAGGACATACAGAAAAGAAGGCACCCAGGCTGAGAACTGAACCAGGGAACTTTTTGCTGTGAGACCATGCTATCTACTGCACCACTTTGCCATCCCTAAGTACTCAGTCAAGTAATCATAATTCAACATTTACATACTTATAGGTTCATAGGTAGGTACTAGGCTATCGGCCCAAGGGCCTACATAAGCCTAGCAGCAAGGTACCATAACTTACACCACCCAAGAAAGTTATTTTCCTCTGCCACTGTCAAGCAGAGACACAGTGATCCCTGGGGTGTATTTCCTATTTCCCATCCACTCATCAAGATTTTTCTTGAAGAGTGCTAATGAAGAACTTTGCTTGACATAGATGGGTAGCTTGTTCCAGAGTATAGGAAGTCTCTGGGACAGGAATCTATCCCTCCAGTGTGTCCTGTTTATTGTGGTGAGTTTAGGTCCCTAGAGCATGTAGCTTGGAGGGATTGGGATTTCTTTAGGTGTAGCATGTCCAAAAACTCTGAGTTTGACATAGCTTTATATGTTAGGCAGAGATCACCTCGGAGTAGGCGATATGCTACGGAGTAAAGCTGGAGTTTTTTGAGGCGGTCAGTGTAGGGAATTTGTTTGAAGCCAGTAATCCTTTTTGTGAGGTACTTCTGTGGCCTTTCCAGCTGCTGCAGATGTCTTGTGAGGTACATTCCAAAAGGGGCGTTGTACTCTATAATGGATCTAATGAGTGATGAGAGGAGGGGGACAATGACCTCTTTTTTCCTGGATGAGAACCCTTTTATGATGAGGTGTGCCATGTAGAAGGACTTCCTGATTACTGTGGCGATGTGACTATCAAAGGAGAGACTACTGTCCACCTGGGTCCCAAGGTCTCTTATCACACATTCAGTGTTAAGTAGATTGCTGCCTATGTGGTAGTTCATGGGTACAGAGTTTTTACCAAAGTGGATGACACTGCACTTTTTGGCATTGAGCTTGAGGCCATGGCTCTGACACCAGGCATCTGTCTCAGTGAGGCCCTTCTGTAGGATGTACACATCATTTGGGGACTTGATTATGGCTCCTAGTTTGCAGTCATCTGTGAACTTTGTCAGCCAGAGGCCTTCTGTGTTAACCTGTACTTCATCAGAAAAAGTGAATGCCTTAGTCATGGAGATATGGAGTTATTTTGGTTTACCTTGAAAATGTTCCAGACCCATGGCGCCTGAGTACAGAAGGGTCTAGAAGAGCATACTAGTGAGTGAGCTGGATTACATCCAGCTATTCTAGGTCTGAGTTTGAGTTTTCTGTGGTAGATTTTAACTTTTTTACTATTAATCCCTGATAGGGAAGGCAGTCTCTGACTTGCAATCCACATTTCTTCTTGGCCTAATTCCACTATATTACCTTTTTGTCTTTGTTCTTTGCTCCCAATACTTTGGTTCCTTTGCCGGTTTTCTCCAGTAAATTCCAGCTTCCTCTTGCTTATTTTCTGTACCCATACTTGCAGTCATCCCTACTGACAGAATCTTTCCCTATTCCCATGTTGGCTTAGTTCTTAGAACACCTTCGGCAACATTATTAATATAATATTATGCATGGTTATTATTCTCCTTAAAGATCTGCATCCAAAATCCCACTCTCTCCTTATTTCTTGAACTCTCCCCTACTTTATTATCATCCCTTTCCACTTTGAATGATAACCATCTCTTTGTGTGATGTATATGAGCCTTAACTGTGTAACTGTAAAATGTCTCTTTAAATCAGGTAAGCCTAAACCACTTTGTTCTATTGGAAATATCAGTTTATCCCACTTAGCTTTTTCTGTCTTCCCCTCCCAGATAAATTCTTTCATCTCAGTATTAATTATTGTCCACATCCTCTGGATGACATAAATATGCTGGCCTTTATATAAAACTAAAGAGACTAAAAACATTTTCACTGCTTGTATCTTACAATTTATATCCCTAAACAAGAGCTTCCAGTTTTACAGTTTCTGTATTAGCTTTTATTTAGTCTGTTCCCGCATATCCTTAACTACTGTAACAGAGACCTTTTTAATCCACACTCCTAAATACTTCATCTTATGTTCCCATAAATATTGGTTTTGCTGAACCAAGTTATGAGTGGGAAAATAATTAATGGCTATAACCTTTGTTATACCATCATTAATTTTATGCACTGAAAAGACTTGAAACTGTCTCAAAATGTTCCACAATACTGAGATATCATTTTCATCGTGTACAAAATAATATAATCTGCAAATAAAGGCAAATTTTCTTGATTTCCATACCAATTATATCTAAGAATTTCTGAGTTTATTATTTTCTTTGACAGTGGCTATAAATATAAAGCAAATAGCAAAGGGAAAAGAGGATACCGCTGCCTGGTTCCTCTGTTCAAATGCAAGTTATGAGAGAGGAACCCTCCCACTTTAATTTATGTGTCTGATCCTTCATATATGCTACTAATTAATCTTATTATTATATCAGGGGCATGTTAATGCTTCCATTGCCTTAGTCATAAAATCCCAGCTTACTCCGTTGAATGCTTTCTCTGTATCAAGAACTGCTGTCAACAGAGGTATTTTCTTGCATTCTGCTTTCTTCTGGATCATCATTGTTCGATTAATTTGGTAAAATGTTCGCAGCCCCTCCACAAAACCATGCTGATCCATATCTATCAGTTTTGGCAATATCTTTGCCATTTTTAGGTAGTATAAACATAATCATGGTTTAAAATTGAAATGATTCTATATTTGACTAAGGTGGATCTTTTCAGTCTTTGGGGTATTACAGCCACCACAGCTTTCTTCTAAGATGCTGGTGCATCTCTTCCTTTTAAAATACTGTTAAACAAAACCTTCTAAATCTCAAACACTTTCATTCCTCATAAATTCCAAACTTCTATAGGAATACCATTTATTCCTAGACTTCCATGCAGACTGATTATACATCTCTGTTTTATCTCATCTTCTCTTCTCTTAACTATTAGTTGTGGAACTTCATCTTCTTCCGATCTTGCCATAATAAAGTCTTCCATAAATATTTCCTTTCATGCTCTTTCTTGCTTTCCACATTCCTCTGTTTTATATATAATTTTTTTAGAAAATTTCCAAAATATCTCTACCTTTGTAGGATCTCCAGTTATTTTTGTTGTCATAGCCACCCTACATTTTACAACAACCCTTCCAACTATTGCATATTATCCAAATCTTCCCTTATTTTCTCATTAGCACTCTATAGTTGCTACTCTTCATTTCTGTGATAGTCACCTTATTCTCTAAAAAGTTTAACCTTTGTCAACTCTTCTAAATAATTCCTATTACTTCTTCACCATATCTCTTTTTCTTATATTTCTACTGTAGTTTTAAATTCCATTTTCATTTTTTTTCTACTCATTAGGTAGTCCTTCTGAGGAAATGTCTGTCTTCCCTAATACCATTTGAATATTTTGCAGTACCCATTCCTCAACTTATTTTATTTTTTTAACAGGTTCCTGGGAAAATGTCAGTGCCTTATTTTTATGTGTTTACCTTGCATTTTTATCTTAGATTTTATTGGTGCAGGATCTGAAATAGTTATGGATTTGTACTAAAGCTTTCAATTAAATATACATGCTCCTATAAAATATAATTTCCATCCAGTCTAGCCCGGTTATTGTACCTTGGGGAGTAATATGTTTGAGTTATTACTACTAAATTCACATCTTCCATACAAAATATTTTAATATCTTCACAAATGTGCCCTCTTTTGTGATATTTTCCCTTCTAGGTCCCCCACTACATCCTTACTATTGCAAGTCAAGTTCCAATCCCCACCTATAAGTAATATTCCCTGCTTAAAGCTGATTATATCTCTACACATTTTCTTATGCTACATAATAGCAGTTTTTGGTGGAATATAAATACATACTAGTATAATCTTCCTCCCTTGCCTGTAACCCCTTACAATCACACATCTACCGTTATTACATTTTTCTCATATTCTATCAGTATTGGAGCTCCTCTAGCAATCAGTATTACTACTCATGTTTTTGCTTTGTTCCTAATATTCAGCTGAATATCCATTATGAAATTCTGTGTTAAATTCACATGCTATTTTTTTTTCTAAATGTGTCTCATGCAGCATTGCTATATGCAATCTGCATTTCTTAATATAATTCAATACTCTTTCCTTTTTGTCTGCACCTGTAAGGTCATTTACTTTCTAAGATATTATGAATACAGTAGCCATTATGATAAAAAGCTACTGTTCCCTCTTATTATATATGACTGTTTTCTATATGTTTATTTTCAACGTTTGTCTTACATGCATGTAAGATCAGCCTGCCAGATATTGATGTATGCATACATCAATATCTGGCAGGCTGATCTTTTATACAGTTGTTTCTTCTCATCTCCATTTGAACCTATGTCACATTTCTCAAGTATTTTACTTTAATGAAATCCCTCTAAAAAAACTAAATACATTTTCAAAATACCCCATCTAATAATAACTTAGAAGAAGCAAACAAAAGAATGTATATTTTTAGCAAATAAAGTTTAACTCTCCATACAAAAATTATGGATGACACAGTGGTGCAGTGGTAGTTTTGTTGCCTCACAGCAAGATGTTCTCCAGTTCAATTGTTGGCTTGGGTGCCTTCTGTCTGGCGTCTGCATATCCTCCATGCATTTGTGTGTGTTTCCTCTGTTACAAAGGCATGCATCTGCAGTGTTTCTGCCCAGGCCTCCATTGAAAATTGACTTCCTTCCAAGTTGGACTTTCCTGGTAAATATTGACAACTGTGCATATTAGTGCCTGTGTTCCCACTTACACCAATTTGTTTGTTCTTTCCTTATCTTTATTCTCCTCTCAAATTTGAAAAAGCAGTGTGTGACTTAAGAAAACATTAACATTAACTTTTAGCCCTAAGAAAAAGTGCACTGACTCTGTTTAAATGAACAAATAACCACAGGAGGACAGAGAAATACCAACACTATCTACCTCCAAGAGGCTAGAGCAACTCAAAAACAAATACAAATGGTACTGCTGTACCTGCAGGAATCAAGTTCACCATGATGAAGTAAATAAATAAAATGTTTATTAAGCACCACACACTTTCAAATGAACACATTAACATTTATCACGTGTTTTCATGCACATAAATGGACTTCATCAGATAAAACATATTAACTAGCCTAAACCCTTAAATACCCTCATAGCCAGCTATTTAATTAATCAATTGAACAGTTAAAGGTAAAGGAGTATAAATATCAAACCTGTCAACTCTCTATGACCATAAAATGTAGTTATTTAAAAACAACCAATTACAAAAAACAATACTTTCATAAAACACCTTGTTGTATATAAAACCCACTACACATTGATAAACATATATTGAATAAAAATAAAAGTAAAAATGTAGATAAATAAACCAGGGTCAAGGGAACAGAAAATGAATATAAAACCCATGTGTGTATAAATTGTAAAAACCTCTAAAAATCAGTCCTCTAAAATCACAAAGAATAACAAGTAAATCAATTATAAAACTAAATTATCTTTTACTGTTATAACCTAGTTGATCTGAGCTTTAACACTGGGGCAACAGAGACATGTTCATTTAACCCAGGGTGTCTACTAGCATCTAAAATAATTTGGCAGTATTTGTCCCTGTATTCAATCCTTGTCTTGCATGGCCCACTCCTAGGATCCTTTAAAATTTGTTCTAACACAAAGAATATAAAACAGGCTTGGACACACCTCGTGGTATGCTTATATAGTGCATTATTATCATCCTTCCTAGATATAGCATACAAATGTTCATATATTTGCTTTTTTAACTTGTGATCAGTTTGCCCATGTAAAATGCCTCGCATTTTTTACATTGAACAATGTATATAACCCCCATACTGTCACAATTCAAAAAGGTTCTACCTTGAATATACCTATCACGTGTTTTTACATAAACTGATTCAGAGTTAGGAATATATGGACACTGTGTGCATGTCCCACATTTAAAAGTGCCTGCCTTCCTCCTGTTAGAACTCTCCATTCTATTGTTTCCCTTTTCCAAAATGTCTTTGATGTTATCACCTTTCCTAAAAATTAACCTAATAAGGTTACAAAAATCACTTCCAAATCTGAAAAATCAGCAAAGGTAGTCTGATTTTTCATAACAATCCTCTTAATTAGGTTCACGACACTGTTATATTTCAAAATCAGAGCTCCTGAATAGTCATCATTCATGTAGTCAGTAGAACTATTATTCATGTTTTCTCCACCAATAGGTTGTTGACCATACTTTAAAATGTACAAACTGGTAACACTAAAAGCCAAAATAAGCTGAATAGCTTCAGTGGTAGGGAGATGTATAAAATAAAAGCCAGTCCAATGCAATAAATAATTAAGTAATTTATTAACACAACAATAAAGAAAAAAATAATAAAAAAATAAATATATATAGTGATGAACAATGATTCAAGCGCTTTTGTCTCCTACATAGGAGACTTTTTCAAGAACAGAGCATGCCCATTAACCAAATCCATTTATAACATCCTGGAGTCATCATTCAAAACAGTGCACCAATCATTTTCTTTACCACTGAATAATTAATGTGATATGGAATACATTATTTAAAGGTATATCTTAATCGGACTGACTGTTCATACAGCAAACCAATCTCTTACAGTAAAAAATATATATGACAGTGTGTGTAATGCAACAAGATATTAACAATCTTAACATATTTAATAAACCAAAGTTACACAAGTGTATGAGAATTATACATGTGCGTCTATACACTAATATATACACACATGTCCATGTGTAATCATTTGCATATAAAGTGAGTGAGTAAATACATAAATTAATGATATATACACCCACATATATATGTGGTCAGGGTCAGAATGCACATAAATATAAATATCATGAATGTAATGAATATATATATATATATATATATATATATATATATATATATATATATATAATAAATATGTTATAACATTAATATATTCATTTGTAATAATATAAATACATTCTAAAACCACAGATAAAACCTGAATATATTCATAATAAATAAATAATAATTACATGAATGTATTCGTAATAAATACTTTCAAAATGGTATTAAACATCGACCTATACTAAAAAGTATTACACCTATTATATGCAAATTTAAAATGTCCATATAATCTAACAATGTTACTACTGTTAATTCAATACTGTCACATCCTTTTTATGTTCTAAACATTCAACATTTAAATAAGTAAAAATCATCTATCTAAGGCCTTCAATTTCAAAAAGCAAGTGATTGAAATAGTGTCATTTAGACCTAGCCATTGAGTGGCATTCATTCTCATTTGCCATATGGCTTCGTTCCTTTCCAAATATAATGGCCATGGTCCACCCCTTGGATTAACATCCATAGGTTCTACAACAATAAATTTAAAACTATGATCTGGCCATTCATTACAATGTCTTGCCAAAATACTTGTGTCCTTTTTTAGTTTAATGTCCCTCAAATGCTCATAAATACGACTCTAACTTCCTTTCCATTTTACCAATATAAAAACAAGTACATTTGCAACAAAAGGCACAATAAACAACTTTTTTCAGTGTAGCAACAACATTTTTTATTTAAGGATACTCTAATGCCATTAATATTAAATTTAACACCTTCCATTATATATTGGCAATAATTACAAGTTCCACATTTTTTCATACCTCCAGCAATATGAACCTGGGTATTGTTTTCAAGTATATTCTTTAGGGACTGACCTTTTCTATACACTACAATAGATATCTCACCTATACATTGTCTGACTTCATTACATGAGGATAAAATAATCCAATTCTTTTCCAAAATTCTTAAAATATCATTACTTGCGGTAATAAAGGCAGAGCGGTAATTACAATCTAATAAAATAGATTTTTCTAGTATCATACTATTATTATTATTTTGTATATCATTACAGACCACATGTTGTCCATCCACACCATTCAAGACATTGTTATACTGTGCGACATCCACCATTAAGGTAGCTTGAAATAGGTCCCTTTCTCTTTTGTTAACAACTTCTAACATCAAATTGTTAACTAAATCACTTGGATACTCCCTTTTTAAAAACATATCTTTCAATACATCACACTCATTAAGAAAGGAGTCAGAGCAAGATACCATACGGGCCGCTCTCACAAATTGGCTCTTCACTACCACTCGTTTTTGCTTGTAAGGGTGTGCACTATCAAAGTGTAAGAAACTACTGGAGTAAGTTTCCTTTCTGTGTATTTCTGATACAAATCTTCTTAAATGTCTATCCTTTAACAGTCTGACATCCAAATATGACATTTCATCTTTGCCAATATTATGAGTGAACTTCAGAAAAGGTGTTAAATTGTTGATATAGGTTCATAGATTATTACTAAGCTAACTGGCCTTGCGAGCCATTTTAAGCCTAGCCAATTATCCCTTGTGAGACTCAAACCCTGATATATATATATATATATATATATATATATATATATATATATATATACAAAAAAATCATCAATAAGCTCCCTTGGTCCATCCCAGAAAATAAAAATATCATCCAAAAATCTAACATACATTCTATAATAACTAAAAAAATGTGATTTAAAGACAATTTTCTTCTCCCACTGTAGCATAACCATGTTGGCATAAAGGCCGCCAAAGGGGGATCCCATTGCAGCACCCGTCACCTGGATAAAAATTCTTTGTTAAAAAATATACAATTGTTTTTTAGAACAAGATCAAATAATTGTTCATATACATTAATTTTGGGTTGAGGTATCCCTTTTTCAAGTAAGTAGTCACATACCCATTCAACCCCAGTGTCATGAGGTATTGAAGTGTATAGATCTTTTACGTCAATGGTCACAAAGAAGCCACTCTCATTAAATTCTAAATTATTAAATCTCTTCAAAAAATCCCATGAGTCTCTGCATATATTCATCTCTTCCGCCACATAAACTTTTAAGTTATGTCTAAATATCTAGCTATAGGATAAGTGATAGAACCTCATCCATTAACAACAGGGTGCATTGGAGGATCAAACATATTTTTGTACATTTTAGGTAACCCAAAAATACATGAGGTAACAGGGTGATGAACAGACAGAAAATTAAACTCATCAATTGACAAGGAACCTTCAATAAATAAATCATTCAATTAATTCCTAATCTTATTATATGTACCATTCAATTTGTTTAAAGTGATTTTCCTGTAAGCATCACCTAATAAAATTTTGTTCATCCTCTTATTATAGTCACCTCTGTCCATAATCACAATGCCACCACCTTTGTCTAGTTTTAAGATTCTTATGCCCTTATTGTATTCTAATTTGTTCAAACCATCAATTTCAGCTTTACTTAAATTAGAAAAATGAATATTTTTATCCAAATTCCTACCATCAACTTCACAAATCTTATCAAGCATTGCTATAGAAGGATGTAGCGGTGGATTGTATGTACTCGAAATATGAAGTGGGTTACTTACATGCTCTACTGCCTTAAAAAGCACATTTAGGTTCAATTTCCTTACAAAGTGTCTAAGATCTACCAATATACATGCAGTATCAAGGTTCCTAATAGGAACAAATGTTAAACATTTGGGCAACAAATCACAATCATTCACATTGATTTGGAGGGAAGAAAAATTATATACAATAAAATCACCTTTTAAATTCCTTAAAATTGAACAGTTTATCACACTGTCATCATGTGCAATCAATTCCATCCCAACGTCCCCCCATCCTCCCCCCTCTGAAAAATGATGGTTGACCCCCCCCCCAACCTCTGTTTGCTGTGAAAGTGGCCTGCCCCTGCTGGTTTTGGTTGCACCTGTCCCTCAGTCTCTCCGACCTCCTCAATGGAGGAAAGATCTCCTGGTCCAAAAAAGACTCTTTGTTACTTTCAACCACCATGTTGGTCAGAGTATCATTCTTCCAGACCTGTGACCGGGGGGGGGGGGGCAGTGTTGGTACCATACTGTATCCTATTCCTTTCAATCTTCTTCAATTTTCTGTTTTTAATAGAAATCATTTCCTGTTCAATGCTTCTAAACATTCTATTATAATCAAAAATATTGTTTCTGTGTGCCACGTCCTGCACAATCCTCCTGTCCAACTCTGTTGCTTCCTTAATCAGGTTGGCTAATTGTACTTCATTGTGCCTAATCACAAACTCCATATATTCAAAGCT
Source organism: Protopterus annectens (assembly GCF_019279795.1). NCBI lineage: Eukaryota > Metazoa > Chordata > Ceratodontiformes > Protopteridae > Protopterus > Protopterus annectens. Next base: position 471,908,680 of record NC_056744.1, on the reverse strand, counting down.
ATGCCTGTCAAACATACCAAGTAACTCTTTATGGAAGCAAGAATCAGCCATTAGACCTGTAGGAAATCGTCACATGAGCAAACCTTTTGGCACTAATTTAAGTTTTAAACACTCTTTAAAGTAAGTAATGTCTAGTTGGATTTTTTTTAATTTTTAATAAGACATGGTCTAACCTCTGTAAATTACTCTCATAAGCAACAGTACTTACAGGTTCATTTGATAAAAAGGTCATTTCTTCTCCCAGGCAGTCATTCATATTGATAGGGAAGTTAAAATTACAATGAGTGCCTCCACGGACATTTCCTCTAGAGAAACAGCTGCTGTTCAGTAACCGCCTGATCCCCACTCATCGGGTGTAATGCATTCAACCCCCCCTGCTTCATTTAATCGTACCTCAGCATTAGAAATACCAGTGTTCATGATCCTTTCTCCTCCTGGTGTTATTCCAGCATTGATGGAATCCATAAAAGTCAAAAATGAAGTTTTTTCAATGACTTCCTGGTTGGGTCCTCCATTCGGAGCTGACATCATCAAGGCATGCTCAATAACATCCAGCCTCTGTGTGATCCACTCAAGCTGCTGCAGTATGATTTCAATAGATTCATTTAACGGTTGTGAGAATAACAGCTGTGAGGATTCCATCTCTTGTACCTCTGATGCCATAACACAAAAAACTATACAAACTGGTAACACTAAGAACCAAAATAAGCTGAATGGCTTCAGTGGTAGGGAGATGTATAAAATGAAAGCCGATCCAATGGAATAAATAATTAAGTATTTTATTAACCCAACAATAAAGAAACAAATAATAAAAAAAATAAATATATATAGTGATGAACAATGATCCAAGCGCTTTTGTCTCCTACATAGGAGACTTTTTCAAGAATGCTCATTAACCAAATCCATTTATAACATCCTGGAGTCAGCATTTAAAACAATGCATCCATCATTTTCTTTACCACTGAATAATTCATGTGGTATGGAATACATTATTTAAAGGTATATCTTAATCGGACTGACTGTTCATATGGCAAACCAATCTCTTACAGTAAAAAATATATATAACAATGTGTATAATGCAACAAGATATTAACAATCTTAACATATTTAATAAACCAAAGTTACACAAGTGTATAAGAATTATACATGTGCGTGTATACACAAATATATACACACACTTATCCATGTGTAATCATTTGTATAAATAAGTGAGTAAATACATGAATGAATGAGTAAATATATACACCCACATATATATGTGGTTAGGGTCAGAATACACACGAATATAAATATCATGAATGTAATGAATATATATATATATATATATATATATATATATATATATATATATTAAATATGTTATAAAATTAATATATTAATTTGTAGTAATATAAATACATTCGAAAACCACAGATAAAACTTGAATATATTCATACTAAATAAATAAATAAATACATGAGCGTATTCATAATAAATACTTTCAAAATGCTACTAAACATCTACCTATACTAAAAAGTATTATACCTATTATATGCAAATTTAAAACGTCCATATAATCTAACAATGTTACTACTGTTAATTCAATACTGTCACGTCCTTTTTATGTTCTAAACATTCAACATTTAAATAAGTAAAAATCACTACCTAAGGTCTTCAGTTTCAAAAATCAAGTGATTGAAATAAAAGTCATTTAGACCTTGTCATTGAGTGGCATTCGTTCTCAGTTGCCATAAAGCTCCGTTCCTTTCCAAATATAATGGCCATGGGCCACCCCCTGTTAACAAAAGAGAAAGAGACCTATTTCAAGTTATCTTAATGGTTGATGTTGCACAATATAACAATGTCTTGAATGGTGTGGATGGACAGCATGTGGTCTGTAATGATACACAAAATAATAATAATAGTATGATACTAGAAAAATCAATATTATTAGATTGTAATTACCACTCTGCCTTTATTATCACATATAACTTAGCAAGTAATGATATTTTAAGAATTTTGGAAAAGAAAGAAAGATTATTTTATCCTCATGTAATGAAGTCAGACAATGTATAGGTGAAAGACCTATTGTAGTGTATAGAAAAGGTCAGTCCCTAAAGAATATACTTGAAAACAATACCCAGGTTCATATTGCTGGAGGTATGAGAAAATGTGGAACTTGTAATTATTGCCAATATATAAAGGAAGGTGTTATATTTAATATTAATGGCATTAGAGTGTCCTTAAAGAAAAAATGTTGTTGCTACACTGAAAAAGTTGTTTATTGTGCCTTTTGTTGCAAATGTACCTGTTTTTATATTGGTAAAACAGAAAGGAAGTTAAAGAGTCATATTTATGAGCATTTGAGGGACATTAAATTAAAAAAGGACACATATGCTTTGGCAAGACATTGTAATGAATGGCCAGATCATAGTTTTAAATTTATTGTTGTAGAACCTATGGATGTTAATCTATGGGGTGGACCATGGCCATTATATTTGAAAAGGAATGAAGCCTTATGGCAACTGAGAACAAATGCCACTCAATGGCCAGGTCTAAATGACACTATTTCAATCACTTGCTTTTTGAAATTGAAGGCTTTAGATAGGTGATTTTTACTTATTTAAATGTTGAATGTTTAGAACATAAAAAGGACGTGACAATATTGAATTAACAGTAGTAACATTGTTAGATTATGTGGACATTTTAAATTTGCATATAATAGGTATAATACTTTTTAGTATAGGTAGATGTTTAATAGCATTTTGAAAGTATTTATTATGAATACATTCATGTAATTATTATTTATTTATTATGAATATGTTCAGGTTTTATCTGTGGTTTTAGAATGTATTTATATTATTACAAATGAATATATTAATTTTATAATGTATTTATTATATGCATATATATATATATATATATATATATATATATATATATATATATATATATATATATATATATATATATATATATATATATATATATATATATATATATATACATTCATTACATTCATGATATTTATATTCATGTGCATTCTGACCCTGACCACATATATTTGTGGGTGTATATATTTACTCATTCATTTATGTATTTACTCACTCACTTATTTATACAAATGATTACACATGGAAATGTGTGTGTATATATTTTTGTATACATGCACGCGTATAATTCTTATACATTTGTGTAACTTTAGTTTATTAAATATGTTAAGGTTGTTAATATCTTGTTGCATTACACACACCGTTATATATATTTTTTTACTGTAAGAGATTGGTTTGCCATATGAACAGTCAGTCCGATTAAGATATACCTTTAAATAATGTATTCCATACCACATGAATTATTCAGTAGTAAAGAAAATGATTGGTGCATTGTTTTAAATGCTGACTCCAGGATGTTATACATGGATTTGGTTAATGGGCTTGCTCTGTTCTTGAAAAGTCTCCTATGCAGGAGACGAAAGTGCTTGGATCATTGTTCATCACTATATATATTTATTATTTTATTATTTCTTTCTTTATTGTTGTGTTAATAAATTACTTAATTATTTATTGCATTGGATCGGCTTTATTTTATACATCTCCCTGCCACTGAAGCCATTCAGCATACTTTAAAATGGCATTGCTGTTCCCCAAAATTGGACTAAACCTATTCTTCCTACTCTTCTTCACTCCCCTAATAATATCCTCAACCAACCATCTGGGATATCTCCTATCAACAAACACAGTTTTTTAAAAATTCACATTCTTTGTAAAAATCCTGGTTATCAGAGGTCATTCTAGATACTCTGACAAACTGCCCTTTAACTATACTCCTCTTTTGTTTAAAGGGGTGAGCACTGATATAAAGTAAATAAGAATTAGGAAATGTTTCCTTGTGGTAAATCAAAGACTTAAAACCCAGTGGGTCAGCTTTGCATATGCAAACATTTACATAGTTTAAAACATCCGTAGACATTTTATAAGTAAAACATAAAAAATCAGTAGTGGAACCCAGGTAATCCATAAATTCTGTTAACTTCTCTGTAGTTCCTGTCCAGAAAATACAAATATCATCCAGGTATCATCTATACTAGTTACAACAATCTACATATTGGGATCTAAAAATAAATTTATGTTCCCACATATGCAAAACAATATTAGCATAATTGGGGGAGCAACATGCCCCCATAGCAAATCCCCTAATTTGCTTGTAATAATTCCCCTCAAAATGTATATAATTACTTCTAAGAATCAAATCCATTAACTCTAAACATACTCTAAATTCATTGTGATCTAGTCCACCCATTTCAACCAGTGCTTCTTCATACCAACTAATACCGACTTCGTGGAGAATAATTGCAAATAGATCCACTATGTCCATCGTAACAAAAATGAAATTCTTTGTGTATAATTCAGAATTAATGGTTCTAAGGAAATCCCAGGAATCCTTTACAGTTCCTTCATAACTCATCCAGACCTTTTTAAAACTAAGCCAGTGGGTAAGTTTTAGATCCATTAGCAGCTACAATAGGTCTAAGAAGGGGGATCCTCCACATCTTTGTGAACTTTTGGAATTCCAAAAAATGGAAGGTACTTTGGATTTTTTTCATCTTAAAATTGATAATGTATCCAAGTCTATCATCCCTTCCAACAACATATCTTTAAGCACCAAATTGATCCTACTATAAGCTATATTAATTTAATTGATGGAAATCCTAGATTATGTACTCTCATCACTCAAAATCTCCATCATTTTCCCAATGTACAACATCGTGTCCATCATAAAAATCTCACTTCCCTTGTCAGGTTTCATTACTCTAATGTTCTGATCAGATCTCAGTTTATCTAATAACATCCTTTTGTCATAAGGGAGGTTTGGATACATTCTTTTATTACCTAAATTTTCTCTAAGTTCCTTCTCTACAATCCTTTCAAAAATTTTAAGCTGAGGGTGGAGTGGGTGGTTGAAAGTACTTTTTTTCTTTAACTTATTCTTACCTTTATTATTACCATTATTATCAGCAAATAGCAGTTCAAAATTCTTCTTCCTAGTAAATAATTTTAAGTCAAAAGCATTTGATTAACATCACTTTTCCTACTTGGAATAAATTTCAGCCCTTCATAAATAAATTAAAGTGTGTAACATTTACCTCTGTTCCATTGTAATTTAAAATGTTAAAATTCTTATAAGAAAACGTACACCCATCCCTGGTAATTTAGTCATTCTGTGAATTCAGCAAAGTGGAATTTTCATCTAGGTTTCTAATACACCTATTTATACTCACTCATGCCTCGGGCCTCTCACACTGGAAAAAGTGTAATATGTTTTGCTCTTGTTCATTAACCTTTTCAATCTCCTTACAGGGGATAATCTAAAGGGTGATTCAAATTAACATTATCATAATTCACCTTCTCCTCATAGCTTCTCCCTTTGGCAATCTGCCCATCCCCTCCCTGTTGAACCCTTTGGTCATAGAAAGAAAATTCAGACTTTTCATTTTCCCTTGACCCCCTGGGCCAGGAATAACTACAATGGTCTTTGTATTCTTTCTTGTCACTTTCTATCTTCTTATGTTTCCTGCTAAAAATAAATGCACATTTCTTTTCAATTATTTCTTTTATATTTAAATATATAGCAGCTTTCTCATTATCCAGGGTAAACAGTAAATCGTTAACAATCAGATTGTTTGTGGATTCAATCTGTTTTAAAAATGCTTCCATTTCCCTTTCAATCTGTTTAATTATGGCTTTCATAATATAAAATCTACACAATTCAAAAATACATAACAATTACTGACTAAACAAAGACCCATCAACAACATTATTAGGATATTTGTATACCCTAAGCCCTTTTGGTACTATACCTCTATGATTATGTTCATTTAAACACTAGTTGTCAGTATTAAGGGTTTTATATTTCAACACATAATCGTGTAGTTTATTTACTCCAGTATTGTATGTATCATATTATTGATTATTTCAGCTAGCGTAACAAATTCAGAAAAAGAAACCATCCCATTTAACCAGCAACCAAATTTATCGGGATTTTGCACAGAAGTAATAGTTTTGCTTGAACAGTCACCTTTTTGTCGTACCACCGGTTCTGTGACAACCAGTCCATTAACATGCCTTGAATCAAATGAAGAACAGTCTTTCTGAGTGAAAAAAACATTAAGAAACCCAGTAACTCCCAAGGATATTGTCTCACTGACTTCTCCGGTCACTTCATCACCATTCAACTCCATCAGTGCTAACATATATTCATTCATCGCCTTGTATTTCTGCTTCACTGTCACCTCCTGGTTACAAGGAATAGAATGCATTGAAACAATAATTACTTCCTGGTTACAGGGTATGGAAGAACCTGATGCACCAATTCCACCTTGATTTAAAACTGTGTGAGTAAATTAACTAATAAGGTCAACTCGCCTACAGCCTTGCGAACCTTGGCAACTTCATTCCTTAAAGCAGTTTCTCCATTTGAGAAACTAAACTGTGATCTAAGCTCCTCCATCAAAGAACAAATACGCAAATAACCATAGAAGGACAGAGCAATACCCAAAGTCTCTAGCTCCTATGGCTTAGAGCAACTCAATAAAAAATACAGATGGTACTACTGAAGCTGCAGCTCAATAACTAACTGACTGAATAACTAACTAACTAACTAACTAACTAACTAACTAACTAACTAACTAACTAACTAACTAACTAACTAGCCCAAACCCTTTTGTGATTTCAGATGACTCATTTTTTAGAGGTTTTTACAATTTATATACACATGGGTTTTACATTAATTTTCTGCAACCCTGACCCTGGTTTATTTATGTACATTTTTACTTGTATTTTTATTCAATATATGTTAATCTATGTGTAGTGGGTTTTATATGCAACAAGGTGTTTTATGAAAGTATTGTATTTTGTAATTGTTTGTTTTTAAACAACTGTATTGTATGGTCATGGAGGATTGACAGGTCTGCTATTTAAACTTCTTTCCCTTTAAATGTTTAACTGATTAATTAAATAGCTGGCTATGAGGGTATTTAATGGTTTGGGCTAGTTAATATGTTTTATCTAATGAAGTTAATTTCTGTGGATGAAAACACAATGAAAAGTGTTAATGTGAAAGTGTGCAGTGCTTAATAAATATCTATATTTTTTATTTATCAATAAAAGAATGTAACTAGTCAACACGCCCGTAAAAACATAAAAATTCTGTAATAAAACTGTTAAGAACAAAACAAATCGGAACCAGATAAGCACTTTCACGACCTAACTAGTCACTTCTCCAGAGCATTTGCAGAACATAAAAAAACACTCAATAAATAATGCAGTTCAAAGTTATTGCTTAAGACCCTGTGATCTTAAAAGCGGTCTTAAAGGTACATACTTGCTATGTCCTCTCCCTTTATCACTCTGCAGTTCCAGGATCCACTTTGCTTTAGTGCATTCAGTCTTAGTTTTTACATCTCCACCTCTAACAGACTTTCTAAATAGTTCTAATACATTAAACCTAAAAATATGATCCTTGTCAACAGCAAGAATATGTTTCGATAGAGCATTTCTAGTATCATACTTATTCACGCTATACATATGTTAACGTATTTGATCCTTCAACATTCTATTTGGTATTTCCATCATAGAAACTATGACATAAAATACAAACTGATACATATAGCAAGTTACTACTTTTACAGGTAGCAAAATACTTCAATTTGTAGATTCTGTGTGTATCAGGATGTATAAATTCACTGCTCCTGCTAACATATTGGCACATATTACAATCCCGACATGGATGTGTACTCATACTACTACATGTACTCACCACCTTAGTAATCAGTTTATAACAAATCAATCTCTTCAGAGACCTATTATTCCTAAAACAAGATACTCTTATATCTCTCGTCACACATAAGGTTCAGTGTTCGAGTAAGTAATGTACATTTTTACTTGTATTTTTATGTAATATATGTTAATCTATGTGTAGTGGGTTTTATATGCAACAAGGTGTTTTATGAAAGTATTGTATTTTGTAATTGTTTGTTTTTAAACAACTGTATTGTATGGTCATGGAGGATTGACAGGTCTGATATTTATACTTCTTTCCCTTTAAATGTTTCTGATTGTTGATAATGGGGACCCACATTCCCCATTATCATTATTAAGATTATCAATTTCGAAATCATTACCTGAAAAATAGGGTCTTGCCCTCCCATCCCTCTGAACGGTGACTGCTTCACATGCTATCATTATTTCTTTCCTACTATATCACCTGTTAATGAGCTCATCTGTAAGATTATCAAATGATTATTTCATATTTAAATCTCTCACATTCAGCCTGGCACTCCGAAAGAATTGCCCTTTAACCACATTCTTAAAAACATTTGGGGGATGCATGCTTTGTTTATGAAGTGTGCTCATCTTTTGACACTGTTTCCTATAGATTTGTGTATCCAAGCCTGTCCAGGTTCTCACCACCCATACATCTAGGAACTCCATATTTTCTCCTGAGAAATTTAAAGAAAGCATAAAAAAGGAGTTGTCTATTGTAAATAACTAATAAAACCGTGGAAAAGAGTAACCGTACCTATCCAAAACAAAAAGTCATCATCAACAAAAAGTACATAATATGAGACATACTGCCTAAAGAAATTGCTTCTAACAAACACATACAGGAGCTCCAAATATGCAAGGACAACATTCATGTAGCTATCAGCATATATGGTGCTCATAGTCATGCTCACTTTCTGAACATAATGTTTGTTATCAAACACAAAAACATCATAATCCAAAATTATCTCAAGCAGAGTACAGATCAAACGAATATACTCGGCAATATAATCAGAATTGCTCATCAAAAAAAGTCTAACAGATTCGATCCCAGCATCATTAGGTATCACCATAAACAGTGATACGACATCTAAATAGGAAAGTGCCAGTAGTATTAGTCAATGACCAGTTATATAAAGAAGACAAAAAAATGTCCCGTATCTTTTAACACTGTATCAGTTTTGTTCAAAACCAGACGTAGCTGCTTCTCTACATAAATAGACAAGGGCTCAGTGGCCCAGCCACATCCAGAAACAGTTGGTCGCAACAAAGGATTCTCCAACCATATATGAATCTTCAGGAGTCCATGTATCACAGGGACCATTGGAGACTGAATAATAAAATACTCAAATCGTTAGTCATAGCTTCTTCAATTAACAAATTACATAAAACAGTATGTACACTCTCTATCATTTTATTAACAGATGCCTTTGAACAAACATCATACGTCAATTCATCATAGAACATTTGATACATACCCACACAATATGCCGCAGTGTCCATCACAACCATGGCACCTCCCTTGTCAGCGGGTCTGATGTAAACCTTATCCATAAAAACTAAATCCAAGAGGGCTTTGTACTACAAATCAGTGACATTACAAAAGTCTTTGCGATGTTTACTCATTAAAAGACCTCATATATCTTGTTCACATATTTAAGGAAGGTGTCAACCAATGGAGTGTTAACAGATACAAACTGGCTTGGCTTTCTAAAATCAAAGCCTTGAATAACAGAGCTATTTCCATACAACAACCGCAATGATATATTCCGTACAAAAACATAATGTGAGCCAATACATCATATAAATTAGAGGCTTTTGAGGGAACAAATGAAAGCCCTCTGTTCAACACGTTTCTGCTCATTGATCAAAACAGAGGAAGAGATATTCATAACTAGGTCCATGCTCACTTCTTCCATACCACAGGGCCAAGTACCAGTTGGCCATTTAACAGAATCCTCTTCTGGTTATGCTTGCTCTTTGCTCTGCTTTGTGAGTGGTCTCTCCAGCCTTTTTCAGTTATTGACTCTGGTAGACATAATTGTAAAACTGTACCCAATGTAAGCTCACCGTCCACCCGAGTTTCTGTGTCAGCAGGATCAGGTGCACACCCTTCTCTTCCACTAGATATATTCATAGATGTTGAGGGCTCATCTCTCAAAACTAACTGTGCACATTGGGTAGTTACTGTATCATGCTTTCCATTAATTCCAGTGCCCAAAACAGAATTGTTATCAGTCTAAGAAGAATTAACACAAGGGTTTGTAGATCTAGATTGTTTATCATCCATACTCATATGACGTAACTACATATGTAAGTCATCTTTTGGCCATGTAAAAATGTGTCAATTTTTTAAATCAAATACATCCCTTGCCACCTTCTTATACTTACTATCCTGGGGCACTTTTCATACATGGTTGCATTCAAAATAAGATCATCCATCTTCCCTTTACAAGGTAGAGAGTCCACAAAACCTCTGATAATGCTAAAATCAGAGTTGACATCATTCAGTAATGACACCTCCACAGGTTTAAAATAATCAATCAGTAGTCTTATGTAGTTAAACCCTAACTCCTCAAAGTCTGCCATCTCATCAGATGATCAGGGTAGTGGTTCCCAAACATAGGCATCCTAAGGACTCTCATCCCACTGGGTATTACCTTATGGAATAGCAGGACTCTAAATGTAACCTCTGCCACTGCATAAGTTTAAAATTAAACAGGTTATTTTTCAATCTTCTAAAGATGTCCAAAAACTTATCATAGTTGGTATCCACATGCTCAAACTCAGCACATGCGGTAATAGCCTCTGGATTCAACAACGGGTTTCCATGAACCTCCAATACTTTATCAACATGACTGATGTAATATGGAACTCAACCTCTGACTGGATTATAAATGAGCTCTATCCCTCCTTCAGCCATGTTCTGACGTTCAGGTACAAGGGAGGTGCCATAGTGTTGATGGACACTGCGGCATATTCTGCTGGAATGTATCACATGCTCTATGCTGAACTGACGTATGATATTTGTTCAAAAGCATCTGTTAGTTCAATGATAGAGAGCATAAATTCCATTTTGTGTAATTTGTAAATGGAAGGAGCTATGACTAAAAATTTATTTGAGCATTTTATTGTCCAATCACTATTGGTCCCTGTGATATATGGACTCCTGAAGATTTTTATATGGTTAGAGAATCCTCCATTGTGACCACTTGTTTCTGGATATGGCTGGACCACTGAGCACTTGTCTATATGTAGCAAAGCAGCTACGTCTTTTGAACAAGATTGATACAGTGTTAAAAGATGCAGGACTTTTTTGTCTTCTTTGTATAACTGGTAGTTGACTAATACTACTGACACTTTTCAGTTTTGTGACATTAGATGTTGTATCACTGTTTATGGTGATACCTAATGATATTGGGATCGAGTTTGTTAGACTTTTCTGATGAGGAATTCTCATTATACTGCTGAGCATATTCATTTGATTTGTACTCTGCTTGAGATAATTTTGGATTCTAATATTTCTGTGTTTGATAACAAATATTATGTTCAGAAAGTGGGCACGACTATGGGCACCACATGTGCCAATAGCTACGTGAAATTTGTCCTTGCATAGTGGGAGCTCCTGTATGTGTCTGATAGGAGCAATTTCTTTAGGCAGTATGTCTCATATTACGTACATTTTGTTGACAATGTTTTTTTAGGTTTGGACAGGTACAGTTACTCTCTTGAATGATTTTATTAGTTATTTACAGCAGACAACTGCTTTTTTATGCTTTATGTTAAATTTCTCAGCAGAAACTATAACATTTCTAGATGCACGGGTGGTGAGAACCCGGACAGGATTGGATACACAAGTCTACAGGAAACCATGCCAAAAGTTGACCACACTTCATAAATAAAGCATGCATCCCCCACATTTTCAGTTATGTCATTAAAGGGCAATTCTTTCAGAGTGCCAGGTGGAATGTGAGAGATGAAAATATGAAACGATCATTTGATAATCTTATGGATGAGCTCATTAACAGGTGATATAATAGAGTGAAATAATGACAGCATGTGAAGAGGTCACCTGTCAGAGGGATGGGTGGGCAAGATCCTATTTTTCAGGTAATGATAATGAAATTAAGAATCTTAATAATGGGAATGTGGGTACCTTGAGGATGAGCATTACCTACTCGAACAATACTCGTCCGATATTTGACATTGTATGGAAACACTGGAAGGTCCTTATGTGTAATGAGAGATATGAGTATCTTGGGGGAAAACCCTAAATTTTATTTTAGGAATAATAGGCCTCTGCCGAGATTGCTTTGTTATAAACCGGTTACTAATGTGGGGAATATGTGTAGTAGTGTGGGTACACATCCATGTGGGGATTGTAATATGTGCCAATATGTTAGTAGGAGTAGTGAGCTTATACATCTTGTAAACCAAAAGCAAAACACCAACAGATACAAACGAAAAAGTCTCCGGCACAATAAAGGTTATCCTTCTATTGGTAAAGCAGGCAGGCCACTCGATAGGTACCAAATACTTTAATCCAGAAAATCACTTCATTAGACAAAAAACAAAGTCCATACACAGTAGCCTGGATTGATTTAGCGCTTTCGTCTCCTTACAACGGAGACTTCATCAGAATTCTGTTGTAAGGAGACGAAATCTATCAAAACATATTCTTGCTGCTGGCAGTGATCATAGTTTTAGGATTAGTGTATTAGAACTATTTAAGACATCTATTAGAGGAGGAGATGTAAAAAAAATGACAAAATATATTGAAGCAAAGTGGATCCTGGAATTGCAGAGTGATAAAGGAAGAGAACTTATTGAGTATGTACCTTTAAGACCGCTATTAAGATTACATGGTCTTAAGAGATAACTTTGAACTGGGTTATTTATTGAGTTTTTTTTTTTGTGTGGTGTTAATGATCTGAAGAAGTGGTTAGTTAGGTTGTGAAAATGTTTATCTGGTTCCAATTTGTCTTGTTCTTAAGAATTTTTTTAAAGTATTTTTATGTTTTTACAGCCATATCGACTGGCTACATTCTTTTATTGATATGTTCTTGTTTGTTATGTTAATTGCTCTTATCTGCTGGTTCAGGATAATTTTTTGTTAATTTTTCTTTTATTTACATCATCACGGTGGAACCTGATTCCTGCGGCTCCAGCAGTCTCTTTAAATAAATATAACTTATTCACTGTTCTGTTAAATTCAATAACGTATTAAAGTTGCTGGGAGGCTACTCTTATTCACTTTCCATAATTTGCAAACTTTATTTTTCACTAAATTGCTTGTCATTGTATATTTAAGTTTTGCATTTCCCTTACAAAGAATGTTCAGAACTCTCATGATTAATTGTATGCACCTGCAGATAGCTTATCTCCATGTCAAAATAGTTATGAAGGAGAAAAACTATAGTAAACAGCTGTACAACGGAATCTTTCTAAATTTTGCTTACAACAGAATGTATAGAATTCCCCTGGCTAACTCCCTTCAGCTGCAGACTTCTACAGACTTCTTGTCTCTTACTGATAATATTTGCTATTAGAAAAGACTAATATCATTGCAGATGCAAGAAGCTTAACATTTTGCATGGCCTTCATCATTTTGTCCTACTTTCTAAGCTTATTTACTTGCAAAAAACCTGTTTATAACTGAAGCCAAGGACATCAAGCTAGACATCCATCCTTGTGAAAAGAAGAGAAATTATCTTAGTTCTACATATAATATAATTAATACACTTTTATATAACACCCCACCCTGTCAGTACAAGACAACTTAAAGATGTATTTGTTTACTTAATATCTTTAACACATTCAACTTTCACTAAAAAGACTCCCACCCCACATTTAAAATACCCCTGATTGAGCACTGTACACAACTGATTTACAATGTAAAATGCAATTTATATTATGAATTGTTTTATACATACACTAATAAGAACAAAACTTGTTTTCCTTACAGTTAGTTCTTTTTTCTCTTTAGTGTCCTTCCAAATCTTAAAGACATAATGTGCAGTATAGGCTTTACAGTTTACCCACAAATTTAATGAAGTCAGCAAAAGTCCAGTCTTTTCTCAGTCACTATAATTTGCAAAGCCATATTTCACAAATATGACTGATGGATTATAATCTCACATTTATTTACTAATTTTAGTGTTGATGATCTTCCTGATCATCTCCATCTCTCAATTTTTGACTCTGGTTCAAGTCCAATGTACTTGTGATTCTACTAATTTGTTCCTGAGCTTTATCTGTCTCTCAAGTATTTTTCTTTGGAACATTGCAAAACATTTCACTGGCAGTCTTTTGATGAGCTTAATTGCCAAAAACAACCAAAAAAATGAGAATGAGAATCCCTTCTATTTGATCTGTTTTTTTTTTTGTATTAACATTATTTACTCCTTTGCTATCTGCATCAAATAAATGTCTTTGATCCTCAATGAAAAAGATGCTCTGAAGACTGCTAAATGCTTCAGCTTGAAATTCACACATACTACTCACATTCCCTGACTGCAGGGATACATTTGTTTCACTTCTGCTTGGTGTACAATGAATAATTACTTTCTACAAACACTTTGCTGTTTCCAGTTAATACTTTTCACTTCTGCCAAAGTTTTGTCAGGATCAATTCTTTCAGCTCTTATGATTGCATCTTTACCAATATAGGTCTTGGCTACTTTCCTCGTGGCAAGGTTTTGTAGCATACATTTGATGTGGAACACCAGTCCAGTTTCTGATTTGTTTATTTTGTGCTTTCATAAAAATGATATAGCCTGTTCCTTCCAATTTCTCTGGTACAGCAGAAAATTTCAGGTTTTCTGTGCACACTCTATCTTCTAACTCTGCTGTTTTCTGAAACGACTCTTCTTGAGAAGATTCATACTCAGCCAGATTTTCTTCATTTCAGCCTCTGATTTTTGCAGTTTTAGCAGTTCATCTCAATAGCCAGTTAAAGTCTCTTTGATTTTTCCAGCCTTTTGCTATTTGTGTTGATAGATTCCTTCAATGGTTCATTTGTTTTACTCTCCTGTGGCTACATTTGATTTATCTTTTTATCTAAATTACTGGAAGACATCTCTTGAACCAAAGCCCACGCTTGAACTGCTTTTTGATGAATAGCTGCAGGATCATTTTCAGGCAGTGTTTTCTCTTTACCTTTTTAGGTTGATTTTCTTTTGGGTTCTCCAATTCTTTTCTTTTCTGGCATCCAGACAGTTTACTTACTAGCCAGCAACTGAATGCTACCCAAACAACATCTTCAATGCCACTCCTTTCTCTCAGTTTCTGTTTGCACACTGGGAGAGTTCAAATTAGGCTGTTAATTTTTTTAAGCCATCTTGGAAGAAAATTTGATGTTATTCATATGTAAACCCAATTTTATCAAGTCAAAAACATAGGGATCTTGTTTATCACTGCCTTGGTCCAGGTTGTTGAGTTTATAAAGTGTGTAAAATCTAGTGGACTCAGATGTGAGCCCTGTAAAGCCCTGGTTTTGATAGACATTGATCGAGAGTGAGGCAGGCTGATTACTAACTTCATGAGACTTTTATATTTTAAATTGTAAGCCAGTTTATTTCTACTTCAGTGCTTTACATGCACAAAAAAATTTACAATTACCAAAATGCAGAATGAGAAATTAAATGCACTTACCATGCTTCTGGGTTCATTGATACATTACTTTTTTTCAAATTCTTTGAGTAGCTTATTTATGTAGGAACAAGAAGTTTGAAAGTTCTGGAATTCTATGTGTATAATAATAAAACTGTAATAATGGCTATTATGGTAGCTGAACCTCTTGAAAGTTCTGACCAGTTGACAGCATCATTTTAATTCCTCCAGTTAATGTAATAGTCATACATTATTATTAAGATTTTTTTTTCAGAAATATACACTCATGATTTGAATAGTGACTGGGATCTCTCTTATTAACCTTAATTGTCTTACATGAACATTTTAAAGGCCAAAGGCCAAAGGCTTGAACAAATCAAAATTAAAAGGGCAACTAATATAAAACAAAGATTTAGTCTTTGGTGGAATAGCAGTTTAAAAGTACTGCTAAGCAAGCAATAATGCTCAACAGAATGGGTTTTATTAAGGAATTAACATACACTTAGGTGTGTGGTAAGACCTAATACTGCTGGTGGAGTGCTTTACAACCCCGAGAAGTGCATTAATTCCCTGATAATGACCACTCAGGAGGGCATTATTGTGCTCAGAGAATGGGTAATCTGATGCATTGTTTTATGTTTGTTTTTTTTTTTTCATTAGCAGACCAGAGTTCCGCTGTGCTGACCCCTAACCGGGAAAAGCCGAAAGACACAACTATATACTTTTTTTATATTTTTTAATGTAAATCATTTCCTCCCACAGATGTTTCACACTTGATGTAGCATGTACAATTGATGTTGGAGGAAGTATTTTGCATCCAAAATATGTTATATTAGGATTTAATGTCTGCACGCTCATACACAGCAATTACATCCACTTTAAGTGAATATACCTTAGATTTCATTGTGAACAAACACATGAAACAAAAAGTCTTGCAATGCAAACCTACTCTCCCTCATGCTTCCTAACCACCAGTTTCCACCTTAAAATAAAGAACATTATCTTTGTATTTTTCCTTCGTGTTTTCTCCAAAAAAAAAAAAAAAAAAAAAAAAAAAAGAATGTCTTATGACTACCATACACACATCTATGCAAACATCATATACTCAGACTCACCTCTCAGCTTCCACCCATAACTGTTAATTACAAGTTTAGGATCATTACTTTCAATGGCTGACAGCCATCTGCTCTCACACTTGAAAATTTATACAAACTAATCCCTTTATATGAGACTGGTTAGTTTATAGTTCATTTATATATATATATATATATATATATATATATATATATATATATTATATATATATATATATATATATATATATATATATATATATATATAGGTTATATAAAAAGGGAGGTGGCTTTATCCTGTTCACTTGCTTGTACAACTACAGAAGCAATAATAAAGTTACATAGTTATGGTTGTAGGCAGATTTTTGCAATAGTTTAATCCCATTAACTATAGGCTTAATTTCATCTGCTATGTATATTGTTATGAACACAGATATTACTTCTTACCTCTTCTTTACCCTTGAACCTTCTCTAAGTCTCTTCAAAAAGGCCTCAAACAGTATTTTAAAATGCACTGGCTCTGTCCATGTACCAACTCTGATTAATCTCTGTAAGTACTCCCTAACTTAACAGTATAGTATACACTTCTGGCCACAAATGCTTGTTGTGACCTTCTTGTTCTGTACATTACTTTGTAAATAATAGTTGTTGCTGTGTTCCACTTGTATTATATTCTATTACACACTGTTAAAATTGTGAATCCCTCTTGAGGGCCACACCTTACAGACTTTGTAATATGCTTGGCATGTATGTATGTTTTTTATCTGTGTAATTGGAGCTTTTCTCCCCGGGCCTCCGCTGAAAATAGACATGTATCCAGTCAGACTATTCCAGTCAACAAATGTAAAATAAAATAAATAAATAAATAAATAAAAATAAATTATGACAGAATATGATTTTTGAACATTGTTTCCTTTTATACCTGTCACATTGATGATCTCATACTAGTGTAAAATGATATAGGCAATTTGTAGGCAGGTTGTTGGAATGGGTTAATCCAATTAACTATAGGCTTAATTTCATCTGCTACATATATTGCTATAAACACAGATGATACTTCTTACTAGGAAGATCATTACACCAGAGGTTTTAGGAATATAGGAACACAGTAAGGCAAGTGATCACAGTGACCATAAGATGCTTATCCCTATACATCTTTATGTAGACAGACTTAAAATGTTTTTGACACCCTTTATGAGCACCTAGTATTGCTCACAAGCAGTTAATAGAGTTCTTTTAAATTTAAGTAAAGTTTTCCACAATTGGTTTTGAATGGAAATCATCCAAACACATAGCATGGAAATTTTTATTTAAGGTGGTTTTCGGCCTTTTTAAACATGTTGTCAATGTTTAAGTGAGGCAGCATTTGAAAAACATTTTTTTTTGCGTTTATTCTTGAATTATTCTTTTTTTTTTTTTTAAAACAAGTTTATTGTTTTAACATATAAGAGAAATATCATAACACTTTTATACAAATAATTAAAAATAGGTATTATTATAATATTCAACAAAACAACTAAAGTATTTACAAAGACATCCACTACAATCAGATCAATTAATTAAACTAAAATACTGTGCTATTGAAATTAGAATTTTTTTAACAAATTTTGTAAATTATCCCATACAATAAAATGTGATGTTTTTCTAGTTGTTCTCATTGCAATTGTGCTTATTTCCATATGACACATTATATTCATAACATTTTTAAATTCATTGAACGAAGGAGGTGTATCTGAAATCCAATTTCTAGTTATTATTTTCCTAGCCACTGCTAGGATAGACCATAACAAGGGAAGCTTAATCTTTTTAACACATTGAGGTACAGGTGTGTTGAATAATATAAGAGACTTAGAAATAATGAAATTATCTGTAAAAAGAGCCTGCAAAAATTCATTAATTGACTTCCAGTATTCTTTCAACTTCATACAGTCATAAAACATATGAGCCCAATCAGCATTAATTTCTACATTACATCTCTTACATAGATTATCTTTATTATTAATTTTATTCATCATCAAAGGTGTATAAAAAGATCTATGTAAAAATTTCCATGTATAAAGTCTCCAGACAATGGAAGATGTAGTTCTATAAGCAGATTCCAATATATATTGTTTATCTTGTTGAGTTGGTGGGTCCCCATTAATAGAGGTGAAATAATTCCAGTATGAATCTACATTGTAAAAAGTTTCTTGTCTGATAATTTTATGTATATATGAAAGTTTACCTTTATCAGAAACTTTATGCTGTAAATTTATTATCAAGTAATCAATCAGTTTTGGAATAGATTCTTTAACTGTTATAGACATTAGATCTATTCTATCAATGAGATGTTGTCTAAAGATCTGAACCTCTAACCAGCAAGTTTCTCTTAGATCAAATTCTTGTTTTAAGAAATCTAGATTTTTAACTTTATTATCAGATATCAGCTGATACCAGTACTTTAAATTATTATCTATAGCTAAATGAGCTCCTTCAGAAGTAGATGACATAAGCATACCCTGAGTATAAATTATAGGAATACAATAAAATTCCATTCCCTATACTTAGGGTGCATGAATATAAAGTTACGATAACTAATAATAATATTTAATGGGTAACAGACCATATGTTTAGGTGTAATAGGTGAAGTACAAAATTCCTTTAGCAACCACAACATGGAGTTATTTATAATCATATTTTTATGTGTTAAGGAGATTTTCATGAAGTGCATACTAATTAGCTCCCAATAATCTTTGCATTTTGCGACATATGACCGATCTATTAATAAAGTAATAACTTTTATAATAGAAGAGATAATATATAAATTAAAGTCTGGAAAAGAAATACCACCTTGAGACCAGCTATTAGTATGTTTCTTTAATGCAATCCTAGGTCTATTAGGTGCCCATAAGAAATTTAACATTAGTGTATTCAGTTTCTTGATAGTTATTTTTGTAGGTGAAAGTATTATTGATTGTATTAAGTATAAAATCTTGGGGAATATTATCATTTTAATAATTGTAAGTCTCTCCTCCATAGTAAAAAACATATTATTCCAGGTATTAAAAGATTTTGTATATTAAGAAAACAGGTATTATAGTTATTATATATAATAGATTTAATATCTTTAGATAGTATTATACCTAAATAAGTTATCTGACCTGAGTTGGGTACATATTTAGTAAAATCACTAATGAGAGTATTTTTTCGTATATATAGGTAGTATTTTAGTTTTTTCTTCATTGAATATTATACCAGAAATACTTTTAAAATTCATCATTTTATCAAATAAAGACTGCATAGAAGAATTAGATCCTGCTGATGTAATTCGAACATCATCTGCAAAAAGTTGAACTTTTGATGTTGTATTTTCTTCTATTTCAAAACCCTCTATGTCAGTACTGTTTCTAATCAAATTAGCCCAAGGCTCCATTACTAAAGTGAATAATAGTGGAGAAAGTGGACATCCTTGCTTTGTACCTTTAAGAATGGGTATTTTTTGTGAAACATATGTTCCTACCTTAATATAAGCCAGCGTTCCTTTGTATAAATGCTCAATTAAATTTACAAATGCATCAGAGAAATATGTGCACTTCAGTAAGGTAAACAGATAGTCCCAACTTACTGAATCAAATGCTGAACCTATATCAAGACTAATAAGTGTTAAATCTTTCTTTTTCCTATTTGCAAAATCAATTAATGTTAAAGTTCTTCTTATATTATCAAAAGTATTTCTATTTACAATGAAGCCCGTCTGATCTATGTCTATAATGCCGGGGATAATTGTCTTCAATCTATCAGCAAAAATACTCATAAACATTTTATAATCAACATTAAGTAATGAGATGGGTCGATATGAAGAACATCTAGTTGGATCTTTATTAGGTTTTAAAATTGGTGAAATAAATGTATATTGCCAAGATGGGGGGGGTTATTAACTCAGTTTGGGCCAGAATAAAAACCCTATGTATTAATGAATATGTAGTTTTAGAAAGGATTTTATATATCTCTGGTATAATACCATCATTACCCGGTGCTTTGTTTGATTTAAGCTTATTTATTTGTGTAATAACTTCTGTATATGAAATACTCTTGTCCAATAGTTTAATCTGTTGTTTATTGCTTTTTATTCATGTTTGTGGTTATAAACTCCTTTATTTTATCTTTAGGTTCCATGTTAATGTTGTTATGGTTAATCTTGTGAAAGTGATTTCTAAATTCATCCAGTATTTCTGGTATACTAGAAACATTCTTCTTTTCCTTAGAGAAAAGATTTCTTTGATATGGTTTTGTTTATTCAATCTTTTTGTTTTATTTTTAAGTCTATGTAAGTATTTGGGGCTTATTGAATAAGACAAAACTTGTATTTCTCTAAAGTTATTTTAACTTTATGAGTTAAAATTTCTTTGTATTTCTCATTTAGTTTGTTTATTTCTTCAATAACTTTCTTGTCCATAATATTTTCTTTATTATTATGTTTATAAGAGTCTAGTTTACTTTGAATATCTAACAATTCCTTATCCCAAGATTTCCTTTTGTTATTATACCATCTGATACTTTGTCCATATAGATATGATTTTAAGGCATCCCAAACATAGACAATGGAGACTTCAGGAGTATTATTTATGTCTAGAAAATGTTGTACTTCTGAAAGTATATGTTCTTTATAGTCTTTTAGCTGAGTTAAGTATGCTGGTATCCTTTTGATCTGAACATTATGAGTATTTTTTATCATGAATTCAAAAACAATTGAGTTATGATCAGATATAGGACATGAAATGATTTTGGAATTAATTAAATCTGTTACCATCTGGTTAGAAATAAAGACCCTATCTATTTTTGAATAAGTTTTGTATCTGTTAGAAAAAAGGTGTATGGTAATGATTTTGACTCTATCTGATTATTAATATCATTCAAATGATAAGAATTAGCAAAATCATTTAAATGTTTTGCATTAGATGTAATTCTTCTTTTCTTTGTAGTGGTAGTATCACTTTCATGTAGTATACAATTAAAATCACCAGCTAAAATAATATCCCCTATAGAGAATGATATGATCTTATCAATATGATGTTTCACTGTATTAATACCAATTCCAGGTATCCAGTATACATTAATTAAAGTGTAAGTCTTCCCATTAATTTGTATTGTAACCATACAAAACATTCCTTTGTCATCCTGATAAGACTTAATGGTTTTAGGAATGGGCATACTTTTATTCCATAAAATAGCCACTCCTCTTTTTTCTGAGTGTGCTCTGAACTAACCAATACTGCATACTTATTAGTGGCTAGTTTATCAATATCTTTTTTCAAGAGATGGGTTTCTTGCAGGAAGACTAGATTGGCCTTGTGTAGATTAATGTATCTTATTAGGCTTGCCCTTTTACACGGATTATTCAATCCATTAATGTTTAAAGAAATTCCTTTTAAAGATGTCATTTGGCATTTTTAAAACTCAAGAATCTTATGATCGAAAAAACAAATAACAAGATAAATAATGTTACATCTCCTCTTTTAGGTGTACCTTTAAATATAGCTGTATTTATTAAATCTCTTATGGGATTTTGTATAGGATTCAATTTTGTTTGTAGTGACAATGAGTGTACAAAATATATTGTGGATGTCAAAACTATATACATATAACAATGAACAAGTGAAAATAATGTAAGGATTAAACCTTGCATCCCGCCTGGAGTTGAAAACTCCAACTTAGAGCAGTATTTACTACTCAAGTTAACCCCCTACCCTAAGCAGCAGTACCTCAGCTACCACCTTATCAATTTAATACTAGTTATATTTAACTGAGGTTAACAGTTTTCAATTCAATTATCTATCAAGACAAAACTACACATTTGGTAAAACAGCATCATATAAACTAAAATAAACTTTTTTTTTTTTTTTTTTAAAAAAAACTGTTCATACTATTATATAGATCTATGTAATATATAACACTTGAATTCTAATAGCATTCAAATAATCTTAATGTTAGAAATCAAGAGGAGAGAAAATTATGTTCTAACATTCATTTAAATCAAAAACTTTGGCTAATATGATTCAGACATTACATGCATTAAGATGCATCTATTTTCTGTCATGTGAATTCTATCAACAGCTTCCAAATCTTGAATTGTTTGTATATGAGCATTTACTTAAACTCATTATTGTCAATAAAGTAAAATATTGTATTCATAAAAATTATTATAAATCATATTGCATAGTTATGCAGATTCTCAGAAACACCTGCGTTATTACCTAAAAAAAAAAAAAAAAAAAAAGCCATCACACACATAAACACAGACACACACACATACATATACACACACACATATACACACACACACACACACACACACACACACACACACACACACACACACACACACACATATACACATACACATATATACATAGATACACACACACACACACACACACACATACACACACACACATATATATATATATATATATATATATATATCTGATCTCACTGAGTTGTGTGTTAGTAGAGCACTATCCTACTTGCTGTCCCTAGAATAAATCTGTCTGCTTTATACAAAATAATTCACAGCAAACACATATTAGTAACCAGATTTTACAATCATGCTAACCTACTGCTTTAAAATATATCACATGACATTTCTTCCAGAATAGAGTTATAAGATTATTTATGCTTGCCAATCAGATGAATTAAATGAGTTATAGTAAAGTATATGTTTGGGACACAAGTTTTTAACACAGATTATTATGCTACTGTTAAGTAGATTTTCAAAAACATTTAAATAAATGTTTCATTTTCTATGCCTTCTAAAATAAGATATTTACTTGCTACAAGAAACTACATCATCCAAACTCATCATAACTGACATATTTTATGAATAGAGTATTTTTCCTGAATCTGTGGTGTCAGTGTGATAACCTTGTCAATGTTTATACTAACTGCTTTCAGTTTCTCTGTGAAAATTCTGTGAGTGAAGCTTCTGAGGAAACTCATGGACATTATGCATGAGACAGCCCACATCCCAGATTGTCTCCCTTAACATTTTGGCGGGAAACTTATTAAAACTTGTGGCAAACATTCATTTTGTCAATAGAGTAAAATATTGTATTCATAGAAATTATTATAAATCATATTGGATAGTTATGCAGATTCTCAGAAAAAAAGCCATCACACTCACACACACACACACACATACACACACACACACACACACACACACACACACACACACACACACACACACACACATATATATATATATATATATATCTGATCTCACTGAGTTGTGTGTTAGTAGAGCACTATCCTACTTGCTGTCCCTAGAATACATCTGTCTGCTTTATACAAAATAATGCACAGCAAACACATATTGGTAACCAGATTTTACAATCATGCTAACCTACTGCTTTAAAATATATCACATGACATTTCTTCCAGAATAGAGTTATAAGATTATTTATGTTTGTCAATCAGATGAATTAAATGAGTTATAGTAAAGTATATGTTTGGAACACAAATTCTTAACACAGATTATTATGCTGCTGTTAAGTAGATTTTCAAAAACATTTAAATAAATGTTTCATTTTTTATGCCTTCTAAAATAAGACATTTACTTACTACAAGAAACTACATCATTTAAACTCATTATAACTGACATATTTTATGAAGAGAGTATTTTTCCTGAATCTGTGGTGTGTCAGTGTGATAACCTTGTCAATGTTTATACTAACTGCTTTCAGTTTCTCTGTGAGAATTCTGTGATTTGAAGATTCTGAGGAACCTCAAGGACATTGTGCATAAGACAGCCCACATCCCAGATTGTCTCTCTTAACATTTTGGCGGGAAACTTATTAAAAACTAGTGACAAACATTCATTTAGCAGTGTAAATGCATCTAAACATGACAGAACCTCCACAATGTATTCCACAGATCATCACAGCCTCTATGCAAGTGAAATTAAACTCAAAATTACCAACAAGCAATAAAACTCAGCATTCTTCTCCCAACTCAATTTTCATACAAATCCTATTATTCACTGTGCCCACACAGTCTAAAGCATTTCTATATATTAATAAAGAAAAGAAAAAGAGAGTAGAAAATAAAAGGGAGTGAGGCAGAAATAAAAAATGTAAGAGAAAGCTGTAAGAAGTATATACAATGGAATGTTACTTACTGTTTATATTAATAGAGTTAAAAATAAAACATATTATTTACTCTTATTTAGTTCTGATTATTATTAGTTAAAGCATGACAGATTATTTACAAACAAGCATAAGCAGTATAATCAAGAAAGTATAATTAGAAATAGCATCTGAAGAACTTATAAACTTTTACAAGAAATAAATATGTTATTATTCTATTAATGATATTTTCATTACTGTTCTCTCCCTGCCCTCCCCCACCCTTTACCCACTACATAATCTAAATAGAATGTCATTGTTTAAACAAAGAAAATAATAAAAGAAGAAGGAAAAAAAAATGTAAAGATAAAAAAATGTATCAAATTACTAACCTTACTTTTTCAGAAAGAAAACAAATCGAGTCACAGCCTACCATTAAATCCTCAGGCATTTTGACTGGTTATGAAACAAAACATTTCTTTGCACATAGAGAATAACTTTGATTAAATCTTTTCCAAAATATTTGTGGCTTTCTGGAAATGCAGGAACTATATTCAAAAGATTAATAATGAACTAAAATGATGAGAGAGAAAAAACATATAACAAATCATTTGTTTTTAGTCTCTTCTTCTTCTCTGAAGTCTTCCAGGAAGCTTCAGTTGCCAATCTCTTTAATGAAGAACTAGCCCATTCCATTTCTTCTATTTTATCCAAAATCCTTTTTCTTTGACAAACAGTAAAGCAGAGTCTAAATCATCGAAGACCTTAGGACCATCAGGAAGGAAGATTTTAAGCTTGGCAGGAAACAGAAGGTATGTTTTAAACTGTGCTTTTTTAAGCTCCCTTATTAGTGGCAGAAAAACTTTTCTTTTAGCAATTACCATGGAAGAATAGTCATTGTCAAAACGCACAGTTGTCTCATTAAACTTAACAGGAGCTTTAGCCCAAGCAGATTTAAGAACCATCTCTTTATCAAAAATGATAGAAATCTAACTATAACTGATCTAGGATAGTTTTGTTAGAGTTAGTATTAGCTATAGATCTATGTGCTCTTTCGATACCAAAAGAGAATGCTTCTGGTAAATCTAAAGTTTTAGGGAGCCATGTTGTTAAAAAAGAAGTAATATTGTTACCTTCAATATTTTCTGGCAGTCCAAAATCCTAATGTTATTGCCTAGATCTATTTTCCAGGTCATCCAGCTTTGTTTGTAAATGTGTATTTTGTTTCAGCAGAAACTCAATGTTGATTTCCTGTTCTTGTATTTTATTTTCCATGTCATTCACAGCTTCTTCTATGCCTGTCATCTGGATCTTCTGTTGTTGCAGGTCCATATGTAACAAGTCTATTTGTTTTGTAGTTTTTTTCTATAAAAGTGTCTATTTTAGTATCCATTTTATCCATCTTAGCAGTAAGTTGCTGGACTATAGTTATCAGAGACTGAAGTTCTTTCTTGATGCTGGAGTCTTGAGAATTTGTCTTACTGGAACTCATTTCAGACTGATAAACTGACAGGAAATTTCCAAAGTAATTTCTGACAGGAATATTAAGATTTCCTTTCTTTTTTAGATATAGTTCAAGAACTATATAAAACAAACATATTTAGAAAGAAACTTACTTCAAGAATTAATTTTTTAAGTAATTAATTCCTGTCAATGTAATGAAATTGGTGGAGCTGAAGAAATCTGCTGCTATCCTGTGTTCATCCTTGGCCACGCCCCCCCATTCTTGAATTATTCTGTTGCGAAGCAATAAGAAAGGTGTTAAGTAAGAAACAGGATTGATTGTTGAAGAATTTAGAATTCCTATTATAAATAAATCTCAAATTAACATAAATAAATTAACATAAATATAAAATTAATTTGGTAGAATGTAACAAGGATCATGGAATCATGCAGGAACAACAACAATACATCACACCAGTAAAGGCTGCACCATTATATACTGAAACTGTTGAGTGGACAAACCATTTTGCTAACTACAACAGAAGCATACAAAAAAAAAACATTTTTGCAGGGATATAAGCTGTTCATCACCCTCCATATGGGTGGAAGTGCCCTCTGGAGTCATTCATTTGTTTGAATATTCACTTTTTTGTTCAACTTTAGAAATGTCAAATAAATGCCAGCAAAATAAGGAGGCCAGAACACTAGAAAGGAAAAGGAAGACTGCTATAATTTGTGTGTAGGAGATTGCAGTGCAATGATGACAAGGAATTGTCGTTTACCTGCTATTGTCTGATCTCGGTGTTGGTATATATAAGTAGCAGAGAATGCTATTGTTTGTGTGTAGGAGATTGCAGTGCAATGATGACAAGGATTTGTCGTTTACCTGCTATTGTGTGATCTCGTTGGTGGTATATATAAGTAGCAGAGGATGTGGGGAGGGGTTCGTTTTTCGATTATTTGATGTTTGATATTTTAGGATTGATGTTCAGATTTTCAAACTTTGTTTTGCATTTTTTTCTTGCCCGGAGTCATTCTAATAGCTGTTCCTATGCCCCACTTACATATTGGATTTAGTGGCCACGCCTATCATCCCCTGGATAGTTAACAAGTTTGACACCAGACTATGCATCCTAAGTGTGTACTGGCTAATTAGATCTCTTAGTTGCCCATTTACTTTGAGGAGAGAGTTTCTACCTTTGTGGGAATTACCCTTCCAGATTTATGCCATTTTTTTCTTTTGTTATATATCCTGTTTAATTTGGAATGCTACCATGGTGGTAGTTTCTAGGGCTATTCCTGGATTTACTCCTGGGAGGTACAGCAACCTCTATGCAGTCACTGACATGGTTGTACAGTTTCTGAGAGCAATTAGACATAGACTACTGTGGTCTCTGGGTATGAAGAGGCATTGAATTATGACAATCTATCACTTAATAAAAGGTAATTTGCCTTGGAATGATTCCTAACTGTTTCTGGTTTTAATGGGATATGATAGTTGATTTTGATTTTGAAAGAGGCTGCTTTATGGTCAGTCCTTACCAGGGAGGACAAAACACTTGAGGGTGGGGTGCAGCATTCTCCCATAATTGTCCGCACAAGGTTGACTATGTTGGAGTCTCTAATGGGCATATTCACTATTTCATCAAGGGTGCTTGTATTTATAAAGTCCAGGAATCTCCATGCCTGTACATTTGAGCTTGTATAGGATTCTCAGTCTATAGATGGGTAATTAAAGTGTCCCATAAGTAGGATGTTAGGTTGGATGGTAAGTGTCTCCAGTAGGTTCAAGTATGCATTGCGAGCTTCTTAGGACATGGACAGTGACCTATAGCTGGCTAGGATATGGTATGGGATTCTGGCTATGGTGATCTGCACGTGGTAGAACTCAAGTGCGTCATCCTGTCTGAGTACAATAGAGGTTTACTTATAATAATAATAATAATTATTATTATTATTATTATTGTTATTGATGCATATTGAGGCACCTTCTTCTTTGCCCCTTGTCTGTGCAGCTACTGGTCTAAAAGTGGAGAAGGCACTGAAACCTTGCGTTACTGTTTTACTCTCTGCTACTTTACACTATGTCTTGGCAACTGCACAAATGTCTATTTTCTCAAGTGTGAGGAGGGCTTGAAGGGAGTGCATTTTTTTCAGGCTCCAGGTATTGATCAGTAACACCTTGAGGTTCGGTTGAGTTGATTTTGCTATGTCGATAGGCATTACCTAAAAAAGGCACTATATGAGTGGAAAATGTTTTAACCAATATTCAAAAGCATAGAGGGGAGAGGTGCAGACTGTCCTTGGCAAAAATAGGTAGTTTGTTAACCATTTTGGATGATGCAGTGGTGCAACAGTAGCATTGTTACCTCACACCAAGAGATTCTCTGGTTCAATTCTTGGCTGGAGTGCCTTCTGTGTGGAGTCTGCATGTCCTCCCTGCATTTGTGTGAGTTTCCCCTGGGTGCTCCGGTTTCCTCCCACGTTACAAAGACATGCGTTTCGAGCATTTTCCCTAGGGCCTCTGCTGAAAATTGGCTTCATTCCAAGTCAGATTTTCCCAGTTAACAAATGTAAAATAAATAAATAAATGTTTTCCCAAGCTGACAAATATTGGAGCCCCTTAGAATGGCACCGGAAAGAAAGCCAGTTGATGAAATCAAACATTTTGCACATATTTATTTTTATTTTCCATTTGTTTACCGGGTTAGTCTGACTAGACACAAAGTGAACATTTTCAGCAGAGGCCCGGGGAGAAAAGCTCCAAATACATAGTAAAAAATGATAAAAAAATAAAAATAATTAAAAATTTATATAAACATAGCTATTTTGTACAAAGAGCATAGAACATATAACAAAAGTAAAATCAGAGTTTTACAAATGATGCAGCATACAGTGATTAGAATACTGAGAGACAATTAAATCAGATATTATACAACAAATATACAATTGCTTAAACATAAATTCAAAAAGAGGTTTCCATAGCCAAACAGGGTCATAAATTAGAAATCATAACTACAAAGGTGGCCTAAACCCATTAAACAGAATTACTTTTCTAGATTTACACAGATTAATGATGTTCTCAGGTACAAAGGCACACTAAAAATTTAAAAAAGTGATAAAATATAACATTTTCCAATAGCAGTGCTTTTAGAAATATTGCAGAGTTGAATGATGGACCAGCAGCCAGATCACAGCCATGGTTTTTAGACCATATTTTCCATCAGTGCCAATGTAAGATAAGACAATATTATTTGTATATAACTGAGCTATGGACCATTTTTACTAGAGAAAGGGGAAGATTGCCTAGTTCAGTGAACTGTCTATGCCTAGAGTAAGAGACTAGGTAAGTGGGGAATGAAAGGACTAAACTCATGGCTAGAGGATCAGTAGCAGGACATTACCAACTTCCAGGTTGTGTCTTACTGTGGAATGCTCTGAAAAAATTAGAAATCTTAGGGAAGTAATTCATGAGCAGACGGTGATTCACTGTGGCGACCCCTAACTGGGAAAAGCCGAAATAATAATAAGAAGGGAAGTAATACATGCATTGAATCTATTTCTTTTTTGGCATTTGTATGAAGTACAAATGAAGAATCTTGGTCATTCACTTTGATTTGCTCAGGATACCCTTGTTTTAAACATTCGACCGAAGAAGCACCATATCCAGGTAAGGTAGACATTTAGAAACCTTCAGTAGCATCTAATTAGCTCTGGGATTCAAGGAGATTCTCTTTGCCTGTGTTATTTGCCTGACACAGGTTGACTGATTAGCGATAAATAAGAGAATCCTCAGTTCAGAGGCATGGTAAAGCTGCACAGATAAACACCTCACTAATAGCCAATTACCATGCCTCTGAATTGAACATTGCACTATCAGACCTCACCACACTAGTGATATTGCTAACATCCCATGGAGAAAGCATAAGCATCCATGAAAATGCACACACATACACCGAGTCTGATGCTCAGGTCCACCCTATACAAGTACAATACATTCCTAGACATTCCATTCACACATCTACATCCATGTAGCTGTGAGCAAGCCCATAACACATGCACACCTTCACAGAAGCGCTCACAAACCTGAATGCATGCTAATCACACACACACACACACACACACACACACACACACACACACACACACACACACACACACACACACACACACACACACACGCATACACACGCGCACACACACACACACACACACACACACACACACACACACACACACACACACACACACACACAGTTACATTATGCTTACCTGTAGTCACAGTAAAAGTTGCTGAGACTGTAATCTTAGGAATAGAGAACACATGGCTAATTTGCATTAGCTGTTCCCCCCTAATGGCTGCATTAGCATGGAGCTTCCCCAATGAGAACATTGCCTGTGCTATGGCCCTCATCAGGGGAGTCAGAGTGTTAGAACAATCTCTGAATTGGAAAGGCTTACAGACAAGTGGGAACCTTCCAAGTTAGGTTTTGCATCACAATAATCTATTCTGAATCCTGCCCAAAAGCAGAACTAGAAAACTTGTAATACTTAGAAGCTCAG
Organism: Protopterus annectens; assembly: GCF_019279795.1. Taxonomy (NCBI): domain Eukaryota; kingdom Metazoa; phylum Chordata; order Ceratodontiformes; family Protopteridae; genus Protopterus; species Protopterus annectens. The sequence goes on along the minus strand of NC_056744.1, from coordinate 471,878,089 downwards.
ATACCATGAAGACTTGTAGCACCAGTCCAATACTATGAATCAAGAACTGGCATTAAACAGTGACACCGATAAAAACATATAACATGGAACTGTACACAGAATATGCAAACTTTGTTTAACCATTGACTTACCTGTTGTAAGTAGGCTACAAATTTGCACATGAACTCTCCAAAGATCCAGCTGGGCAAAGGATAAAGTGTTGCAGTAAAGGGAACGCAGCATACAAGGAATATAATGTCTGTTGCAGCTAAGTTTGCTGTGGAAATATAAAGGGAAAACAGAATTAAGTCTTCTGTTATTCTATCTAAAGCATACAGAATCAGCAGCAATTATTAAGTTTTGTGAATGCATCAGTATTGGTGTGTGTGTATGTGTGTGTGTGTGTGTGTGTGTGTGTGTGTGTGTGTGTGTGTGTGTGTGTGTGTGTGTGTGTGTGTGTGTGTGTGTGTGTGTGTGTGTGTGTGTGTGTGTGTGTGTGCATATATTTGTGTGTATGTCTGGGGTTGTATTTGTGAGAACAGGAATTTATATGAGTATCAGATATCTTACATGTTTTACATGTCGTATAATGATTATGGCAAAATTGTTGCTGAATGCTGAAAATAGTTTTTCTGATAAAGCTCAGTAGTTGATATCATTCTTTTTCATTTCTTTGTAGAATGATTCAGTTAAATGAACATCACTAAGTTGGAAATATATAAATAACAAGCTGGTGGCCAAACCTTATAGAAGTGAACTAGTTTTTTTTTTTTTTATGTATTCGGTTTTGTAAGTAGGGTATAGCACTAATCCCAGAGGACAAATCAAAGTCCCAGTTTGGAAAAAATACATTATACATGTAGTAAAAGAAAACATAATGGGTTAATCAAACAGAGTTACAAAAACAAAACCAAAATGTGAGGCAGCACGCAAACAGAGGTCAGTTATGTATAATTGTTTCAGATGAATAATTGGCTTATAAAAATTAGACTCTGGCAATGTACTAATGAAAGAAATGCTTACAAAAGTCAAATATATACATATATATATATATATATATATATATATATATATATATATACAATATTTACAAAGGCTCATTTAAAGCAGCCACTCCTTGTGATTCAAAAAGGCTTCCTATAATAGAAAAGCCTTTACCCTCCTCTCTCTCTACAGCTTTACATGGGCATTGGCCATGGCATGGACATCAGTCTTACTGCTGAGGTTGCATGGAAATGCATCCGTTTGGGGATTCAGCTAATACTATGTAGTAATGTGCTCAGCCCTGGACTTGAAGCTGGCACTGGAACAGTGGCATAGCTACAGATTGTGCCGCCTGGGGCTGCCTTTGAGTTTGCCTCCCCTTCACCCTCACAAAATTATGGTCAAATGGGGCCCCGCATATACAGTTCTCCCCCCGCCGCAGCCATTCCCATGTCCCATTACTTGGCTATTTCTCCCCATTTACCATAAACACTGTAATGTGCATACTGTTTTACTCCTACAGTGATTATTTGGATGTAATTTAAACTTTTATTTTAACTTTTATAGCAAACACAATAGACATCTGCTAAACAAATCAGTACAAGCTCACAATGAAAACAGACATAGGATTAAAACTTCTCTGCCCTTGAAACTCAAATTTATTGAAACAAATTGAAACTTACATTAAAAGAAAATGCATCTGGCCAGTGGTGGATAAAGTTTACCTTTGGTCTCTTTTCAAATCATAGGCCCCTTGCACATATATTTAGGACCATGCAAACATACACATGTTCTTTGATTCACCTTCCTGATTGTATTAAATTATATTCCTTGTGTAATATAGCACACTTGTTAGAGCGTGTTTTAAATTTACTGTTTTGAACATTATTTCAGTAAGCAATGAAGCAAAATGTATGAACCAATAATGACAAACCTGCCCAATTCAGAACATTTCCATCATAAAAGTCTACTCAAACTTCTGTCATTATAATCCACTTATATCAGTAAATATGCACAATCTCTGCAGAAGTAAAGGCCATCTAAATAATACCACATTAAAGAGATCTGTAACTAATGAAGATATTGCTGTTAGAAAACAACTTTATATTTCATTATTTCATCTACAAATAAAGTGCCTGCTGCCCTTGAAGAAAAAAAAATGCCTATGTTACATTAAAAATGATAAGTTGGTAATATTGTAATAGGGAATGGATGGCAAACTGATAATAGGCTCATAGTTACTAGGTATCTCCTCCAAAGGAGGACATACTTAGGAAAGCAGCATCTACCCCCTTTAAAGAGCAATACAGTTCAGTATTAGCAATCATCTACATACTGTGGGAGTAGAACCCACAGCCTTCTGCATCAAAAGCAAGTATACTACCTGTAGTGCTACTGCCAACATTTTAAGCACTTTAGCACAGTAGTGATATCATTAGCTAAACAACAGTTGCATGTTGCAAACAGACTGGCATAGGCAGCATTAAACTTCTGTCCTCTTGAAGCTCTCAGCTCCTTGTAAAATGCACTTGACACTCAACTATCTCTCTGAACTTTGCAGCACAAGAAATCTGGAAAAGGTCAAAATTTGGGGGGGGGGGGCAAAGGCCTAAAACCAGGGACATGTTTTAAACATTGCTTGCATATACTCTTAGAAAGTTGCTAGAATAAAATGTTTTGCATTAGCATGCATTTACTGAAATATAGGAAGACTGAAACTTAAATGACTGTCATTATTTAGTGAATTCAGTCCTCACTGATTTGGCAGAAAACCACAAATTTTAAGAGGAACAAACTAAAAGTATGAGCCACAAATCAGCTATGGACTCAACTCCTTAAATCACAAGTGGTGGTAGGGGTAGAGAACTCAAGCTCTTGTTTCTTGTACCTATGGGACAGGGTTTGAGCCTGAGTAACACTAAACACCAGGTATCCCTAACTGGGGCATTTTACACACATGCTAAACACTTACTTGCAGCAATGAACAAGTTTTGTTCTGTGAACAATCTTGTGTGACTCAAATCGAACAGAGCACCTGTGATCTTTGTGAATTAAGCACTTACTTAAATAGGCAGAGACGGCAATGAACAGAATGCACATTAACCTGCCAAACACTTAATAAATAGGCAGAGGCAGCAATGAACAGGTTTATTTCCGTGAATGTTAAATTTCATGCACACGGGTGAAGGAAGGATGTCTGTGTGACAATACACAGATGTGATAGAATAGAACACCTTAAAAACAGTACTTTTTTTAATTGAAGTCCCTTGACAAAAGTGCCACCTGAGGCAACTGCCTCTCTTACCCCCCCCCCCCCAGCTATGCCACTGCACTGGAATAATGCAACACAGTGCTACACAGAATCTTTCTGCTAAGTTATTTTTCTCACAAAGAGGGAAAAATGTATGCCATCTTTTTGACTGCATGTACTCATTCTCTTCTATTTATTAGTTAGAACTTACAGAATGGCTAACCATGTGTGTGTGTGTGTGTGTGTGTGTGTGTGTGTGTGTGTGTGCGCGTTTGTCTGTCTGTGGATGTGTGCATGCCTGTAAGGGCAAGAACGTAGTGGTGCATGCGTGTTTGTGTGTGTGTGTGTGTGTGTGTGTGTGCACGCGCGCGCGTTTGCATGTGCATGGCATGTGTGCATGCCTTTGTGCATGGGGGTCAGTGTGTTTGTGTGTGTGTGTGTGTGTGTGTGTGTGTGTGTGTGTGTGTGTGTGTGTGTGTGTGTGTGTGTGTGTGTGTGAGTGTGTGTATGTTCAGTTATACCTGTATAATGATGTGTGGGCTGGTAGGGGAAATGCTAGTGGGGTCAGGTCTAACAGTACAGTGTTCTAATTCCTGGTAATTAGCTGCCAATGAAGTGTTTTTTTTTTGTGCATCTCTGAAATGGAGGATATTGCTTTCATGCAAATCAACAGTCCAGAGTTATCCAAGTAGAGTTGGCAATAATAATTTTCTGATCTCAGGGGCTGATTTTTTTCTTGAAAATACAACTTTGTATTTGTTATCATGCCCTCAGATTTCATGAAGTAGAAGAAGAATCGATTCCTAACACATTTTATGACTCTGTATGCTAAGTTTATGAGCAAGTGCATCATTTTTTTTAAATGATAAAATAATGTTGCCAGCTAAGTAGAATGCCTTACTGTTGGAATTAACAAGAGCTGTTATTTTACTAATAGTATTGAAATATATAACTTAAGCGACATGCTGCATTATTGCAAAGGTTGGTTTACTGTTCTACCAAAAACAAAGACAGAGACAGAGCCTTGGTATAATATTAGATTAGAAATGTGGCCGAATCGAAAAACTGCCAAGAAAGATAAAAGGTAATATAAGCAGATCATTGGTAGTCTCATTTTACAAAATAAGTTGCTAAATTATTGTCAATGTTATATTAAATAGTTTTAATGGCAGAAAATACAACTTCTGTATGTTGTTGGGTACATTTCTATATCAAGTTTCATTCGGTTGCTCCTTTTATATACCATCTCATATATCTCAGGCCTTACTTCAGTTCTGCAGTTTTACTATCTAAAACCCACTGAAGTATGTAAACATTACAAATTTTACTTCTGTAACAAAAAAAAACAAACTTTCTAATATTTAGATTACATGTTGTATTCCTTAATCTGGTAGGCATGAATACTCCTACCTCTTACATCTTTCCTGTTAAGATGCATTCCAATATACTTCTCTCTCTGGGATTTCTGCACCAATATGGTCTGACTTTCTCCATCTGTCTTCAGGTATGAAAACATTTATCTTCCATAGCCTTTCATCTTACCTCTTGTCCTCCATTTCATTTTTTACATTGGCAGCCTTCCTTTGTATCCCCTCAACTAGTTTGACATCTTTGTCTGTTTATGAATATCAGAAATCAATTTAGTACTCCAGCTAGGACCTGACCAGGGCCCAAACAGAGTTAATAATTCAATCTTTGTTCATTCAGTCTGATACAGCCCAACAGATTACTGGTCTTGGTTATAACTATTTTTTTTTCAGATTCTGTCTGGTGGTACATTTTTCTTGTTACTACTATATTGAAGTTGCTTACTTCATCTCTGATTTCAGGCTCACTTCTGGTAGCTGGTACGACACTTTTGAAGTATTAGAATGCTCAACACTTAAATTCTATATGTGCATGTATCAAATGGACAAGCAAAACTAATCAATCAGATTGTTAATTCCCTGTGCTTAATCTATTCCATGCACAGCAGAAAGCTAGTGCAGGCCACCTAGAATGCAGTTTCAGTCAGAAATCCCTAAGCCTTTTACAGATTCAAAAATTAAACAGACTTGTACAGTCTTGATGATTAATGCAAAATAAATCAAACACAGAAATATTCAAAATAAATAAAAGAAAGAAAATGTGTACACAACTCAAATGCATTACCAAGCCTGCATCAATTTAATAAAAAAAGAACAAAAGAGAAATCTGTGAACTTCAAAATTGTGACACAAACTTTAACATGAAAGACAAGGCTGGTGAGCTCAATACCAGGGAATGAAATAGCCTTAGAGCTCTTTCATTGAAAGTGGGTGGGCCCAAACTCAGCCCCAGATGGGAGGCACTGTGAATTCTGTTGTCAAGGAGCAAATAGGACTAAGGGGCTCTCACCCTGTATTTGAGTCCACTATGACCCATAGTTGCCCACTATGACCCAGAGGCTAGGGAGACAGTAAGCTCACCCCATGGGATGAGTTCCAGTGTCTCGAGCGGCATGAGTGGGCCCTTTGTATGCAGGTAGTAGAGCTGCTGGGTGATCTTGAGTGAATCAGAAGAAAAAAGTGATGGTACATACAGTATGTCATTTAGATAGAAAGAATAAAACTGTATAATAGTAAAAAAAAAATGTAATTCTGTTTTAGAGATCTTTGTGAGTTGCATTCACAGTTTATTCTGTTTGTTCCATTGAAACATAGATAGTGAGCTACACTATCTACTTACAGAAATAAATATATATATATATATATATATATACACACACACACACACACACACACACATATATATATATATATATATATATATATATATATATATATATATATATATATATATATATTGCAGGTATGTATTAATCCTGGGTATATTGGATGTTAATCAGTTTAATAAATCCACAAGTGTGCTTCTTAACAGGATTGATGGATATTATTTTGTTTTGTTTTTTTGTGTTACTTTTATTTGAGTCTGTTTTGTCTCCATATCAAGAGTTTGATATGAAGCAGAAAATAGAGCTCATGCAATAGTGTGTGTTTATTATGGTTCAACTATGGATCACCAAACTGTACAACCCTGAGCATCAAAAATGTTGAAAAATAATTCCCAAAACTTACAAGGATGAAAAAGTTAACCTTAAATGTTGTCTGTAGGAGGGCAAGCTCCCCATACCCCTAAACACACACACACACACACACACACACACACACACACACACACACACACACACACACACACACACACATATATATATGTGTGTGTGTGTGTGTGTGTGTGTGTGTGTGTGTGTGTGTGTATGTGTGTATATATACCAACTCCTTGGTCACACCAACTTAAAGAAAGGAGAAATCTACCAATAGAATGGAATCATTGGAGGTACACAGTGATTACAACTGCAGTGATTTTCTATTGAAATCAGTGATCAGTTGATATAGTGTTTTTCTCTGGGCAGCTGACACTCTGTGAGTTTCACCGTATCCATCTATGGAGAAGTCATTCATTACACTTAATTTTCCAAGTTATTACATTTTGGTAAGATCAACTCACACTGGAGACCCATGGGAGAAGAGTTCTCTCACAAACTACTACTGTTGAGTCTGACAATGTTTTTAATATTAAGAAAAAAGTAATTGCTTATTTATTTTATTAAAAGTGCTTATACATTTAATGGGACTCTTACAGCTGCTTGAGCCCCAACTGCTCAAAATTCAGAAACTCACAGCCAGGGACTTCAGCGGCTTTTTCCCTGTCTGGCCACTTGACCAAGCAGCTGCTCAAACTCGAATTTGAGTGTGACTACCCTCCACCTTTGGGCCAGTAATCAAGGAGCCTCAATCCTCACCACTGTCACCTGTGGGGAATGTTCTAAGCAGGATAACTGGTACACACTCAATATTTCCAGATCCAACTCTCTCCTTCAAGTACAATCAAGCACAATTTCCCTAAAGAGCACACAGAGAACACAGTCAATCTGGGGCTGGTTCCTTTCTCTTTCTCCAGATCCCAGCAAGACTCCCCACTGCCACAGCTATAGAGCTGAGTCCTTAGCCAGCAGGCCAGATCCTCCAACACTCTCTCTGCCAACCAGTGCTTTGTGTCCCTGCCCAAGTAGCTGACATACACAATCTTTGAGATTTGATTTACACACACGCACACACATACACACACACACACACACACACACACACACACACACACACACACACACACACACACACACACAATCACACATACACACACAGACACCTGGGAAAGGCTGGCACAGGTTTACTAGCTATGCCCCCTCTTGTCCAGACTATAAGGTCGTTATCACTGCCACCAGAATCCCTCACCAGCTACTTTAAGGCCCTTATCAAAGGGTGTCCAATTTTACTGAGTGAAATTAATATTAATACAAATGGTAATTTGACCAACAGCAAGGCTATTAGGAGTGGCCCACACAGTGTCACCAAATAAATATGCAAATACTGTCAAAACTTAACTATCTCTACAAAGATCAGCCACAATGAAAGGTTTAAATATATTTAATAATAAATAATAAAAGACCAAGATAATGCTAAATATCAATTCACACTGACATCAGAGTTCAAAATAACAGAAAATATTTAAAATAACATTGCAGGGCAGACTCAGACAAATACAGAAAACAATATCTAAACTAAGCTTCACTATATTCCTGACTGAATCTAAGAGAATTATACTATTCCCTACTTACTGCAGATGATGTGATGAATGGTCCTTCTTGTTGTCAGACCCAAAACAAAATTCAGAATGCTGAGTCTCACTAAGAGACTTCTCAAAATAATATCTAAAATATTACCTCTGGGATAGCTTGCAGAATTACATCACTTCTGGTCATCTGACTTTTAGTTAACATGCAAATCCCCATTGCTGGAAACTGGCAGGATTTAGCACCTACCTGTAAAAATACACATACAAGAGCCTTTGTTCAGATCTGTGGTAGGTGCTGGCAGTCATAAAACAATTGCATAGCTCCATACTTCTAGAGTAGTAATTACTTCACCAAAACTCAATACAGAAAGCTACCTAGTACAAACTTTCCGTCTTTGGCTGCACTGTAACCTGTGAGATAGCATCTTTATGGCTTAGCCCAAAAGTGATTTAATTTTATATATATTTTAAAGTTTGTTGAACTGAGGTTAACCTCCTTTTTTACCAGAGTCCTGTTAAAACATATACTTTTAGACAGTTACAATAGTGCATGCACATTTCTGTTCTCTCCAGTAGAGCACACTGTGGATACATTTCAAGCACAAGCACTTTATAAATACTTTTTGAACACAAATGTCTGTTCAAATCAGTTTGATATACACATGACATACAAATATAATACATTTGTAACACAAGCATCTTGTATAAATTAGTTTGATATTCACAAGTGACATAATTATTTACAAAATTCCATCTAGCTGTGCTGGCAGTACCTCCTATCATCACATTAAGTTCCGGGAAGTAGCTGCCACAATAGTCAGGCAGTGTCAAGGTATTGTCACAGAAATGGTAAATGGATGGGAAGGGTGGGGTAGGTTTGGAAGGGGGAATTTTGGTTTAGGCACTGACCTGGAATTAGTGCTAGGTTATGGTGTGGAGGGGGATTTTAGGTTTAGGAAGGGGGATTTTAAGTTTATGGAGTGATCAGACCTTAACACTAGTTTAGGTTTAGGAAGCAGAGGGGGATTTTAGGTGTAAAGAGTGGTCAGGAGATTAGGTTTATGGAGTGCAGAAGGATTTTAGGTTTAAAGAGTGTGTCAAAGGAAAAATAAACTTTAAAAATGATCAAAACACGGTAGGTTCAGGTTAAGGCACTTTAATCTTGCAGCAAGGAGACAAAAATGTGCTATTACAGAGTTTGTCTAACTAGAAACAGGAAATACTTTCATTTTTATACACTTTCTAATAAGACATTGCCTACCAAGCTGACGTAGCAAGTTACAAGTCTTTTCGTCATCACTTGTTGGCCATCAGTCTCATGAATTTCTGCTGAATTATCAATTGTTGTGAGAAACTTCCTAAGGAAAACAATGTGGCCTTGGTTACCACCGGTTAGATACATGTTATGTTGCCATTCAAGGTACTATGGCTAATTCAAGCACAAAGCTAGCAGTTCATTTCTCTAATAATCCTTTGTCTAAATTATCTCTAAGCTTCTGCAGCTGTACATGTTCTCATACTTCGAACAGAGCTGATTGTTTAGAATCATTACATTTACAGAATATAGCATTGTTCATTCATTCGTTCCTGACCTAGCAGATAAGCACCTGCTTCTCAAGTACATTTCCAAAAGGCATAAACATGAATATTGCTGTGCTAGCAATTACTAGGTCAGAGGGCATCTTGCAAGTTTCAGAAAGCACACTGCAGTTTCAAAAAGCATCTTTTTTCAGTTCTCATATGAAGCTCAATTTATATATAAGACAAGACAGTGCATATAAAATAGAATGAAAAACGTGTTAACTCTTTTAACTACTAATTAGCATTAAGCATACACACATTAATACATATTTTTCTAACATTTCCCCCCAGTTAATACTTTTTAATTCTATTTTCAAAAAGAATAAACAGTTTGCTTCTTTTCCTAACCTCTTCCAATCAGGATTTGCAGTTAAGAAAGTCATTAAGTTTAAACTTTATGAAAGTGTTTCACATTCTAGCAGCTCTTCAAATTCAGTACTCTGGTACATAGTCTCAGAGACTGATATGTCTATGAATTCTTTGATTAATTTCTTTATGCAGGGGATTCCACAACAAACACAAACTCCTATTAGGGGTAGTCCCACCCCAATGGCAATCAAAATGTTCATTAGGATGGAACCCCACCCCCCAAACAAATTCTGGAAAAAGTCCATCAGAGGGTTTGGGCCTGGTTTGGTCATGGCCGACACTTGCTGAATTACCTCAAGATGGTCATTAATCTCGTGCTGATGATCTGGAATAAATGCACAGCATTCTTCTTTGATTAAAGCGCATGTCCCACCCCTCACCGCTAGGGTGAAGTCAAGAGCCATTCGGTTCTGGAGCACTACAGTTCTCATTGCATTCAGTTCATCAGTTATCAGTTCAAGAGCAGAAAAAGTTGCATTACTCATCACTTCGAGATGTTTAGACAGTTTTCACAGTTCCCAAATCGATTTAACTGCGCCAAATGCTGGTAGTATGCCTGCCCACGATATGACAGCGTCACTTAAGTCCATGTGCGTAAGTTTGGTACCCACACTATGATGGTCTTTCCAGCCCACCTCAATCTGTCCCACTAGATTCTCAGGTTTTTTAACAGTCTTTTTGGTTACATCTCGGGTATTTTGAATATTTCCCTGAGGCAAGACTGCAGTGTGTCGTATGGCCGGGACCAGGTATCCCAAAAAACAACTGCCGAACCAATTCTCAGGTAACCATTTATATTCTTTTTTACCACACACAAAATAACAGTCCTCTACTTTAGTGGTTACTTTGTTACGAAATGACTACCTGCATGAAACATTTTCCTATCTATTACAGATAACTGTTTAAAAAGTACAGAATTATGTTGTACCTGATCAAGAGTCTTATGCATAGATTTAAGAAATGAGTTATAATCTGTACTACAAGATCCACCTAAATTGTTTGCTTTTGCATAACATTTATATTGTACGGTCACATTACACTTGCTCCAACCCACTTGTATGGTATCATTCTTATAAAAACATACAATTCCCTTTTGTGTCACAGGCAAATACAGTGCTACCTTATCATATGATTTAATGGCTACTGTGTCAAAAAACAGATTTTCCCAGGTCTCATTGACCCCTAGGGGGATAGCAGTCATTAATAACCCCCCGTATGCTGTTGGTATGGCTGTGCAGATCCAGCAGTTCGAAACATTAAAAGTCTCAGCATACACACGTGTAATTGCCTGATAAGTGTTAAAGTTCAGATGCCAGTCTATATTTGGCCCATCACGTTTAATCAGTTCAACTTTTGTGGCAGGAAAAAGGAAAGGCCACAACAAAAAGAACAATGTAATTAGCATAGCTATCAAAATGATCATGCAAGTTTTCTGAGGTTGTTTAATGTCTCCATTCACTCTATACCTGGCCATTTTGTTCTCGTTGTACAACAGTAACAAGGTTTTTGTCCAGTTCAAAGTTCTTAACCAATTTACAGTGTGTCAAATGAATCCAGGATGCTCGCTCCGTGATCTTGACTGCAGTGGGTGTCGACAGTAGTACCTGTTATGGCCCTTCCCACTTCGGAGAACTCCAGTTCTTTTTCTTCACAATCTTCACCCAGACCCAGGTGCCTGGGGCTACTGCTGCTTCCGATTTCGGTTGCTCTTTATCTGAAACAGAATTTAACTGCAAAAGTTTGTTATTCAAAAATCTCCTCATATACCCTGCAAGTGAACTGTCAGCCTCCTGCTCTGCAGACATGAGAGGTTTCCACTGAGGTAAATAATATGCCCTCCCAAACAAAACTTCAAAAGGAGTTAATCCCTTTGCATTTGGAACAGTTCTCATGCTCAACAGTGCCAGAGGTAAACCCAGTTCTTTTGTGTTTCACTAATCAATTTTCTAAGCTTATTCTTCAACACCCCATTGTGCCTCTCTACTAATCCTGCAGATTGGGGGTGATACGCACAGTGGTTTTTCAATGATATCCCGAAATAGCGACTAAGTTGTTGTATCGTTTGGTTTACAAAATGAAAATCTTTTCCGGTATGCCAAATATAGGTATAATTTCTTTAACAAGGACCTTTGCGACAGTAGCTGCATCTGGATTTTTAGTTGGAAAAGCTTCCACCCATTTGGAAAACATATCTATAATGATGAGACAGTACTTTTTATTTTCGCATTTGTTCCGTTCTATAAAATCCATACAAATAGTATGAAATGGATACGGTGGTTTAGGGAAACTCACTTGCTTAGGTTTCAATGCCCCTTGTGCATGGTGCTTGCTACAAACATGGCATGCTGCACAAAATTTTTTTTGTGTAATTAGTAAATCCATACGTCGTAAACACTCGATTCACTAGCTGTACCATCCCCCCTGTTGAGAGATGGCTCTGCCCATGGCTCAACAAAGCTGAGTATCTAAACAAGTTAGATGGTAGAATTGGTTTCTTTTCTTTGGAGATGTACAGTATCTTCTCAAGGATTGCTCCTTGTTTTATCCACTTTTGTTTTTCTACATTTGTAGTAAGTGTCTGCATTGTTTTTAATATTTCTAAATCTAAAATCTCAGAAGGTTGTAATTCCTCGCTCAAAAGAAAAACTTCTGAAACTGAAGCTGCCTGTTTTGCAGCTGTATCAGCCCTCGCATTACCTTTTGAAATTCTATCCTGTTGCTTGGTATGAGCTATGCATTTGCAAATAGCTACTTTTTGAGGTAACTGAATAGAGTCTAACAAATCTAAAATAAATTGCGCATGATTAATTGGTTTACCAGTAGATGTTATCATTCCTCTATTTTTCCACTGCTGCGCAAAAACATGTACAGTAGAAAAGGCATACTGGCTGTCAGTAAAAATATTCACTTTCTTACCTTCTGCTAAGGTACATGCCCTTGTCAAGGCAATCAATTCTGCTGCTTGTGCAGATAAGTTGTGTGGTAGAGACTTTCTTCTAAAATCTTAGTATCAGAAACTATTGCATACCCCACTAGATTCTGTCCTGTAGGACCCCTCCTGCACAAGCCGTCTACATAGTATGTCACCTCGGCATCATCCAAGGGAACATCTGTAAGGTCTTGTCTAGGTAGTGTCTTTTGCTCAATCTCCTGCAGGCAGCAGTGAGGTTTGCCATCTGCAGGGGTTGGGAGCAAGGTTGACGGATTTAAAGTTGTGCATCGTTCAATTGTCATATGAGGTTGGCTCAACAGTATAGTCATACAGGAAAGACATCTAGCAGGAGAAAGATATGCTACTTTTTCTTGCAGTAAAATGATTGCGACTGCATGAGGCACTCACAAGGTGAGAGGGTGGAACAACACTACTGAGGCTGAGGCCTGCAATGCCATTGCAGCTGCAACTACTGCTTGTACACAGTGGGGCAAGGATAATGCCACTGGGTCTAACTGTGATGAATAGTAAGCTATGGGGTGTTGTCTGTCCCCATGCTGCTGTGTCAACACTGATGTCATATAACCTTGCTTACAGTCTACAGTTTGGAAAAATCGCTTATGATAGTTTGGTAATCCTAGAACTAAGGAAGATGCTATCAGTTATTTTAGCTTGCAGAAGGCTGCTTCTGTTTCTGGTGTCCACTGTAATAAATCCTGTGCTGCCATCGGCTTTCTGGATATCAAATTAGTCCGCGGAGCAGATTCCAACGCATAATTTGGTATCCAACTCTGACAAAAGTTAGTAGTTCCCAGGAAGGACATAATTTCCTTCTTGGTAGTTGGTCTAGGTGCTTGTAATATTGCTGTTTTTCTGTCTTCATCTAATATTCTACCTTCTTTGGATATTACATATCCCAGGTATTTAACTTGTTTTCTCCAAAGTTGCAGTTTGTTTTTGTTTACCTTGTGTCCTTGAGTAGCTAAAAATTGTAATAATGCTATGGTATCCTCCCTGCATTCTTGCTGGGTGGGGGCTGCCAGCAGAATGTCGTCTACATAAAGTAAAATCTGACTACCTTTCGGTGGGATAAATCCCGCCAGGTTACTTGCCATTTCCTGTGCAAATATCATTGGACTTTCACAATATCCCTGTGGTAATCTCGTATATATATATACCGTTTCCCCTGAAATGTAAATGCAAACCAATGTTGGCTGTCAGGGTGTATCGGTATTGAGAAAAATGCATTGCTAATATCTACCACAGAAAAATACTTCTGCTGAGGTTTCAAATCATTCAATAAGGTGTGTGGATCTGGCACCGTTGGTGCCCTGGGTATAACTGCGTCATTTACAGCCTGTAGATGTTGGACCATACGCCATTCCCCGTTTGCTTTCCTAACAGGAAATAAGGGTGTATTACATGGTGAATCGGGAGATTCTATTAAGACTCCTTCCTTAAGTAAGGCTGCTATTATAGGTTTGATCCCTATCTCTGCATCCTTTCTCAAGGGATACTGTCTTTTCTGAGGACTAAATGCTGATTTTGGCATAATAGTAACTGGTCCTGCTGTACGAATAAGTCCTACATCTGATTTCCCTGTTGACCAGAGAGTCTCTGGTATGGCTCATAAGGCTTTTTCCTCTTCTTCCAGTAAGAGTAATACTCAGCTATCCTCACTGGCCTGTGAGTGCACAGCTGGGTGTGTCTGTGTTATCCAATTCAATTTCTGATTCTGTACTCCTTGTTCAGAGAGCTCTAACTCTGTCTGTTTTTCCCACCTCGTGACTTTTTCTCCTAAGTCTGCCCACTTCAAATTTCTATTTTTGGTTAAGCTTACATGTGGCAATCCATTAGATTTGTAAAGTGCTAAATATTCCTGGGGCAATGAACAGCGTATTACACTGTTTCCTTCTGTGTCCCAGTACAAATTTCGTAATACTAGCCGGTTTGCATGGTTTTTAAACAACTCTTGCTCATATTTTTTATCAGGTCCTGGTCTATTACAGTAATATAGAGTACAATGCAACAAATGCTGTTTGTCAGTGTCAAAGGAGGGGGATTTACTGATGGCTACGTTCATCAGTTCTTCGGTTACTGTCCCTGGACCAGTCGTAATCAAGTCCTGGCTGTACCAATAATATGTCTCACCCTCCGGTCGCACTACAAAAGTATCCATTTGTCGCTGTGCTTCCATACCCTGCATGGTTGGGACTACGGCTATGCCAAATATCTGCATTAAGTCTTTGCCCAAGAGATTTACTGGGCATTTTGCAGAAACAACAATTTTGCTTTTCTGGGTCATTCCTGAAACGGGGTCAGTTATTGCTATGTCATGAGCGAGTGACTCCCGATACAGCTGTCCATTAGCTGCTTTTACTAGTATGTAATCTGGTGATTCTGAATCTTCCAGTAATTTGGAAGGATGTATCAGGGTCCGTGAAGCCCCTGAGTCACACAAAAATTTGACTTCCCTCCCTTTTACCAGAAGCATAACTTCCGGTTTTGTGTCTGCTAAGTAGAGCTCTAGGCTCAATAATGCTAAATCCAAAATTTCATTTTCTTCATCATCTACAAATTCATGTACATCCTCTACCCCTTCTGTCACATCCTCTACCCTTGCTACCACACTCGCATTTGTCTTTTCCTGTTTGTTCTTATCCAGTGATACCTGACTATCATATAGTCATTCCTCACCCTCCTTATCTTCCGTAGTTACCTTTTTATTTAGCCTGCAATCCCTTGCCAAATGTCCTTTTTTCCTGCATTTAAAACATTCACCCCTTTTCTTTCTTTCTTCAAAATCTTCTGATCGTTTATCAGATTGTTTGTTTCCCTGGGCATTTTTCTTACCCTTTTTCCCGGTTTGTACTACAAAGACTTCTGACCCATCTTCTACTGCAAATACTTGAGCTTTCTTTTTCTTTTTGCTATTAAAATGCCTTTCGGCATGTCTTGCATATTCAAGTAATGACTGTAATCTACTTGTACGATGATCTACCATGTGCTTTGTAATAAAGCTGCTAATGGGAGTAATACTACCTTTTAAGAATGCGTTCTTTAGCTGCTGCTCATATGGGGAATCATGTGTTTGATCTTCAGGTATCTGCATCCCGCAATGATTATTAAAACATTCTAATAATCTAGAATAATATCTATCAACAGTTTCACCTTCCTGTTGTATGCACTGATTAATCCAAGCCCAATCAGCCCTAGGCTTCTATTTTTCAGAGATTCGGTCTGTCAGACCTTTCACTCTATTATCCAGTTCTGCATTACTATGTGGGAGTGGTCTGAGCTCTGCGTCACGGGGATTCCAGTTGCCACTGATCATGTGCCAATCTGGACCTACAATTTGTCTAACTACTTTTTCTACGTCTTCTCCATTCAAATGGTAACTTAATCTCATACCCTGTAAGCCTTCTAAGAATTTTCTAATATTAACTTTAGGATGGGGAATTCCCTCTGTGGCTTTCCGGATATCTTCCTGTGTCCACGATCTATAAACTAAGAGAGTCGGATCCTGTCCTTCCTGTCCTGCCTGTGGGTTTGGTACTTCTATGAGTGGACATATCTCTTCCTCACTCATAGCTTGTGAATTTTTATTCATTTCATATAATTCAATTTCCCCTCTCAAGTTACGTGTTCGAGACCTAGTCTCGATAGTATCCCTGACAAACGGTTTTGATTTTGCAGGAACAGCCGGGTATAGCGGAGGTGGATCAGCCTGTCCACTCGCTTCATATTCTGGTAAGGGAAGCAGAGGGGGTGGAGGAGGGGCTGTTGCTATTACCAAGTTATTATCTTCATTGTCTAAGAACATTGCTTTCGAATTTTTAATCTTTTGTTCTCTGCGATTTGCTTCCTCAAGCCACCTATGTGCCTGAGGGACTCCTAATTGCCGTTGCTTTTCAGCTGACCTTTCGCATCTGTTTTAAGTTGTCTGACGAGTTTAATAAGTGAAGATTTATCTAAATTACCATCAAATTTGTATTTATCAACCCATTTCGTATAGTACTTAACATTATCGGCACGCTGTAATTGCATGTATTTTGCGTCTTCAGTTAGGGGCGGGTCTCGGGAATTTTCCGTGCACTGATTTCCCATGTTGCCTTAGCTAAGCAGTAAATTGAACCCTTCTTATCACATGGTACCACAATTTTACACCTTTTCACAGTTTATCTAGAATAACTGTCTACCTATTCTGTTTCCCTGATCTATGACAAGACAGTAACCTTTTTGTCCCTGATCTGCACATGCAAATCCTCCTGACAAAAAACAGTTCTGCAACTAGTCCCTGATCTAAAACAGAAAAAGGTAAATTCCTCCTTATCTGACCCTCCGTGAATTGATCCACCGGATTGTTGACGCGTCCTCCAATCCCAGATCAGAAACAGTGGCTGGCCTCTTTCGGACGACAATTCAGTCGGAGGTCTTTCAAAACAGAAGATCCGATTTGGCCTCTTCTCTGTATGGGTACATGCCACCGGGGCCCAATTCTGACCTAGGCTTAGAGCGAGAGGTACTTTCCGGTCCGAAGGTCAAAGGAAAAATAAACTTTAAAAATGATCAAAACACGGTAGGTTCAGGTTAAGGCACTTTAATCTTGCAGCAAGGAGACAAAAACGTGCTATTACAGAGTTTGTCTAACTAGAAACAGGAAATACTTTCATTTTTATACACTTTCTAATAAGACATTGCCTACCAAGCTGACGTAGCAAGTTCTAAGTCTTTTCATCATCACTTGTTGGCCATCAGTCTCATGAATTTCTGCTGATTTATCAATTGTTGTGAGAAACTTCCTAAAGAAAACAACATGGCCTTGGTTACCACTGGTTAGATACATGTTATGTTGCCATTCAAGGTACTATGGCTAATTCAAGCACAAAGCTAGCAGTTCATTTCTCTAATAATCCTTTGTCTACATTATCTCTAAGCTTCTGCAGCTGTACATGTTCTCATACTTTGAACAGAGCTGATTCTTTAGAATCATTACATTTACAGAATATAGCATTGTTCATTCATTCATTCCTGACCTAGCAGATAAGCACCTGCTTCTCAAGTACATTTCCAAAAGGCATAAACATGAATATTGCTGTGCTAGCAATTACTAGGTCAGACGGCACCTTGCAAGTTTCAGAAAGCACAGTGCAGTTTCAAAAAGCATCTTTTTTCAGTTCTCATATGAAACTCAATTTATATATAAGACAGTGCATATAAAATAGAATGAAAAATGTGTTAACTCTTTTAACTACTAATTAGCATTAAGCATACACACATTAATACATATTTTTCTAACAGAGTGATCACAAGTTAGCGCTAGGTTAGGGTAAATGAGTGGAGAGGGGCTTCAGGATTTGTTTTTGGGTTAGAGTCAGGGATTTGGGAAGGATCACTAGCTTAACGTTAGTGCACAGGAATCAGGGTGACGGGAGTTAGGGTATTTTCCAACATGAGTGACTGGCAACAGGGAAGCATGCTTCAAGCTAAAAATACATCATACATGAGCACTTGTAGTATTCTTCATTTAATTAAGAATATTCTTTCTTTTTTTTCTATCGCAATTTTATTTTTATTTAACATTGTTTTATTCTACTGTGAGAGGTATGGCTTTTCTATTGGTTTCTACTTCATAGTTGCTTATTTAAGATCATGTTTTTAACCTGTACATATATATAGTATTCTCATGGATCAAATATTTAAGTTGAGTGGAGAGGGACTTTAGGATTAAGAAATGATCAGGATATGTTTTTAGGGTTAGTCAGGGATGAAGACTACAATCTGTCAAATGGCAGTCATCCTATTCTACATTTCTACCTGTTCCCAAAGGCATACCACAGGGCTGTATCCTGGGGCCACATCTTTTAAACATCTTTACCAATGACCAACACTCTTCCACTACTCTCCCAACCCTCGTACAATACACAGGCAATTCTACTCTGATCACATCTTCAAACTCAATCATACACTTACACAACAATCCTTCCTCTCAGTGGAAAGCTGGCTTAATGAAAATCAACTTATTCTGAATCCAAAAAACACAAAACTCCTTCTTTTCCCTTCTCAAGGCTAGTGACCACCTAAAGATCTCCTTCTCTATCACCTCCCTAAATAAAACCATAATTAATGCTAAACCCACATAAAATTACCAGGGATGACAATTGATGACCAACTAAAATATGACATGCATATCCAGCAATCAGTTAAGAAAACCAACCAAAAACCTGGCCTTTTATATCGAAATAAAACGTTTGTATCACCTGATACCAAACTATCCTTGGCACAAGCCTGCTTATTCCCAACTCTCCTCTATGGAGCCCTAGTGCTTACTAGCCTTCAGTCCTGCTCCCAAGCTGGAGCAAACATAACAAAATCGCTACATTTGCAGCTATCTTACCTAATTCAACACACCACTGCCTCACTCTTAAAAAAACATCACTAGACTGAAATTCTTCATCAACTCAAAACATCTCAACTCCATATGACTCACTTCTCCCTCAATAACCCTAGTGCCTGTCCATCTCTCTCCAATCTAGTTACTTACTATACTCCTTCGCACCCCCTTTGTAGTGCTGACAAATCCTTTCTCCAAACGTATAATTCCAGAATTAAGATTGGTAACCTTCTATATAAATCGTCTATAACAAAATCCTGGAACAACCTCCCTGACAGCTTACATTGCATTGCACTACTCACACTAACCACTTCAAAAAAGAACTGAAGAACTTCTTCCTTAACACTTGGCTCTGCCCCTGCCATGACCCAACCTAATCCGGATTCTACTTGCTATTATCTATTTTATCTCTTTCTATTAACTGCAAGTCTGCTGACTATGTTCACTCTACCAAATAAATAACAAACTCTGTATGGAAGGAACTTCATTTTCATTATTATACTTACTTATTCATTACTTAGTTTATCTTTCATACTACATTATTTACATTTTCTTTAAGAATTGTCTTTTTTCCTTGTTGTTTATACTTATGTAATACCAATTTGAAATTGTCTGTGCTGGAGCTTTTCTCCTCGGGTTTCCACTGCAAATGGGCATGTGCTCAGCTGGACTAACCCAGTTAACAAATGTGAAACAAATTAATAATTTTTATAAAGACAGCTGCATCCTTATACCTACACATAGTGCCGAACACAGAAGATTCAAAAGGGTAATTGTATAACAGACTTTTCATTTCAAAGTGGGTGGCTTAGCATATTTTGTGTGAGAAACATGCTATAGTAATTGCTCAGTAATGGAAACTTTAACATTCTTATTTATAGCAATAAAAAAGGTGCTATGTATTGTTGTGCAACCCAAGTTACAATTTTCAACATTTATCATAGAACTTACTTGAGTGGAAATTGCAAGCTGAATGACCAATATAATAAGTGAACAAATTTAAACCACATACAGCATGCAGTCCATTGAATTTTTCAGTGAAGTCCAAAAGCATAGCTATTGGCATTATCTTAATAAGAGCTAAATCAAAACAAATAAATACTTTATTAGATTTGCTCTAGTGAGTTAATTAATGTACCTAAGAGAATTGTCAAAGTCCGTGTCTCTCTGGAAAACAATAACCAGAGCTGATATTATAGGTTTATGTGGCACTGTAATATTGTCAAATGTATTATGTTTTTGTCAAGTTTAATCAAGTAAAATCAGTAATATATGTAGCAGGGATAGTGCTTTTAATCGTTTTGATTACTGTGAGTTCTACACTATGAGAAGATGTGCAACTCATATTTCTGAAATCAATGCATACAATGTGTACCCATAATTTAAATTTCAAGTTGTCATGACAATTTTATGAACAAGCGGCATCAGCATTCAACTAACAAGGATTATGAATAATATTTGAAGATGTGAATTAAGTTAAATTTTAACCTTATAAAACAAATATTTGTTTATTTTTATTTATAGATTTGGTAAATGATTAACTGTACAGAGCCTTATAGTATGCTATCAGGCATGGTCTGTGAACAAAACAGATTTAAGCATTGAGGAATATAAAATATTCACTGCAATAAGTGCTTAACTCATTATATCCGAGTGACGTCTCCTGGTGCATCTGCAGTTAACTCCGACAGATGCCTCTTGGCGTCAAATATTGCTTGTTCATATTTGCATCAATAATTCCAAAACCATGCTATGTACAAGATTTTGAAACATTTCATCTTAAAAGCTTACACAATGGCAAAACCCAACTGCATTAATATTTGACCTCTATCTAGTGCAGGTAAATAGATATTGACTGTTGTTTTTTATGATATTAATTTATATAGATATAATTTTCACATTTTCTAAATATCTCAACAACCAAGTAACACAGGCAGAGCTCCTTAACCTCATATGAAAGTTCTAAGCTAGATGGATAAAGTGCTGATAGTATGTGTATAACTTGAGTGGTGGCTTTGATATTGTAAATTGTTAACAAAATATTGCAAATGTAATAGTTACTGGGCTTTCTGTGACTTATAAAATTCAGTTTAACACCTAGAACCTAAAGATGTCTACCACTATAAAAATAATTTATACTGAAGAATTTGCCATTTGTACTTCTTTCATGACCCCTATGGTTCCAGTGATATGAATATTTGTTTGAAATGTGAAGACATAATTTGATTCTGTCAAAAGGCTTAAACCCCTGCCAATTGGAAGTTAAACTGCAAACTTCCTGAGCTCCGTTGGAGGGAATTAGTTAAAAGCATACAGTTCCTAATCTGTAGAAACAAGCACTTCTTTATTTATTTATAGGTTTGGAAAATGGATAACTGGCCTGAGAAAAAGAAACAGATATATGCATAGAGGAATATAAAAGTACTCACTTTAATAAATACTTGAAGACATACATTTCTCCTGAGGGAGTACTGTCTAGCTACTTTTTCTTACCCACAGACATTTCTTTACATACCTCTCAACTGTCCAGATTTTTGCAGCATGTCCAGATTTCTGCTTCATTGTTTTGGTCTATCCCTCATAAAATTTGCAGTTTTCTGGCACATTACTGAGGAAAGAAGTCACTTAATGATGACATACCTTGAGTTTCAGACATTATATCCCTCATAAAAATGCATGCTAACATAAATCCTGTTATTCTAGCAACGTTCTAAGTTTATAGGAACAATATTTAAAATCGGTCCCTATATTTTGGCTGTTGTCCCCTCATTATTTTAGGCTTTGCCCAGATTTCTTGCACTAAGACATTGAGAGGTATAGTTACCTTGCACCGACTTATGCAACGTCAGCCAGCATTTGGTATGTTAGGGCAGCAGTGTTTTGGTGAGTGTACAGAGAATTGATGCATTGAGACTTCTAGCAATGTTGCCTTATCTGGAAAGTAGTGAGCTACTTATTGTGACAAAGTAGGGTAGCATACAGTACAGGTGATACAAGGGGATGAATGACAAAAGAAATGAACAAGCATAATCAAAGGAAGGAAAGGCAAGAGTTGGGAAAAGGTGTAACGACTTTCTGTAAATGGTAAGTTGTTCAAGATATGAGAATAAAAAAAGAAGTAGAGATGGTTTATAACATGGAAGGGATAGATAGTATTAGAAAACATTACATTTTTCCATAAATGTTTGCACTGTTACCTATATGAATGTGTGAGCATCAGAAAGACAGAATTTCTGAAAAAAAATAGTTAGAACCTATGGGAAAAAATGGATGGGACTATTTATCCAGTAATTGGAAACTTTCTGAGATGGTTTGGAGCAGAGCTGAGATGTCAGGAGTGACAGTAAAATGCACCATTGAATCCTATAATGAATCAATTGAAACTTATGAATATTTGCAGCCAATCCTTTTGTAGCTTGGGAGAAGTTATATTCTAGTCATGGCATGGATAAATTATTCCCAAAAGTTTAATGTCCCTCGAATAAAGAAATAAGAACATGTTGTTAAATATTTCTATCTGCTGTGTTTCTATCATGTGAGAAACATGAAAATGTTTATTATTTGTTTGAATGTAGGTGTTTATTCTATTTTGCATTTGTTACTTTTTTGTATGATGCAAACTAAAACAATGAGTAACAAGGTCACACCGACAAACCAATCAGTAAATACTAAAATAAAATCTAGCGTGGCTAGATTTTTCTTTATGTTTTTACTGATTGGTTCATCTGTGTGACCTTGTTGCTCATTGTTTTAGTTTGTTAGTTGGGATATATTGCCGACACCTTAATGGTTATGGGCATCAGCTGGGTATGACAAACCTGTGTTTCCAAAGGTCAGCCAAACAGTCCACTTATGCTGTACTGATGAGGCCACAAGAAGACTGAAACATGCATGTCCACAACTAGTGAGGCTTGGCTTTAATGACCTGAATTTGTCCATAACGGACTTAAAAAGGAAAATGTTATGGGCATTCAGAACTGCCATATAGCTGAAACACCTGATGTCCTTAAGGGCATTTACAAATATCCTATGTCCCTCTAATACAAGAGGTTTTAAGGAATCACACAATGTTAAATCTAGCTTGGCTAGATTTTTCTTTTAGTTTTTACTTTTTGTATGATGTCAATATAGGCCGAGAAAAAAAAAAAGGTGTGCATCCAGGTACCCAGCTGGTTGAATAGGTTGATTATTTGTTTGAGGTGACAAATGCATACAAAGATATGTGAACTAAATTCATCAGCATTGTTTTATTTTTTTTCCGTGTATGTATAGTTGTTTTGAAAAATAAGTCATTTTTATAATGACATTGACATCTTTTTGCAGTGATTTTCTGATTATGGCAGTATCTGGTTTAGACCAGAGTAGGACAATGCCACCAGTGTAAAGAATGGTCTTTTGTTCTTGGTATTACTGTGCAAGTAAATTAATTCAAGAAAGTAGTTAATCCCACTACAGAACAAGTGGGAGTGCCACAAAGGAAAATGAATTATTGTGCCAGAAATTGAGTTAGGGGATTTCATCCTGCATGACCTGTTTGATAAGTAGTTGTGTAGCCAAAAGCTACTGGAGTTTAATGAATAAAATATAGTGACTTAGATCATTAAATGGTCACAAGAAATTAGAATAAAAAAGGTAAGCTTAATAGTTAAAATGCCTGTGACTACATTAAAGTCTATGTTTTAACAAAAAAAAATGTCTGGACTTGAGACTTTCCTGCAACTTTAACACATGCATATATGTATAGTTATAGAACCATGGCTTCTGAGCAATGAAATTACTCTGTTCCTGAATACAATGTTTATCTTGTTTAGCAATTGTGGGGCAGTATCAGTATTTGTCAAGGATATCATCACCTCATGACAGATTCATTGGGACACCACAAGTGAACTCCTAGAAGCAAAGCCAGATCTAGCACTGGGTGACCTAGGTGACTGATTAGGGCCCATTGGCTTGGGAGAGGGATCCTGCCACAACATTAAATTAATTTAAAAAGTAAAACTTGTACTGCAATTAAAAAAATAATTGTTTCCTTTATGTCTCCATTGCATTGCATCTGTGTGTGTTTCCAGTCAGTGTGGACACACTTAAAATAATGTGTGAGAACTGAACAGCAGATCAGACATGAAGGCTTTACTAACGAGTTGTATTTCCAAATTTGAACAGACATACAGAGAACCAAACAGGTATTTTTGAAGAATGAGCTTACGAACTTGAGAGTTTACAAATGCAGAACTTGAAGTGTATGTGTGTGCGTGTGTGTGTGTGTGTGTGTGTGTGTGTGTGTGTGTGTGTGTGTGTGTGTGTGCGTGTGTGTGCGTGTGTGTGTGTGTGTGTGTGTGTGTGTGTGTGTGTGTGTGTGTGTGTGTGTGTGTGTGCGTGTGTGTATGGGTGTGTGGATGTGTGGGTGTGTGTGTGTGTGTATGCATAAAATGGCCTAGCTAGAGAGGGCAAGTCAGTTAACTCACTGCATCTAAGTGATGCCTCCAGGTGCAGCTGCAATTAACTCCTACTGATGCCTCTAGGTATCAAATATTGCTTGTTCGTATTGCATCAATAATTCCAAAACTGTGCTAAGTACAAAGTTTTAAAAGATTTCATCTTAAAACTTACACAATTGCAACCTCAACTGAATTAATATTTGACCTCTGAACAGTTTCTCTAGGTCACAGTTAGTGTAAATGTATCACCAGTAACAACCAAAATTATTTGTAAACCACAGAAAAACAGCTAATGATCCAAACCTCAGCCAAGGAAGTCACTGTTGTTTGCCAAGAAGTACAAAGTTCTATGCCAAAAAGTGAAAAATTATTTTATTGTAGGTAAGTGCTTTTGTGGTGCTACTCACACCACTTCTTCAGTCCTTTTAAAATCTTGTATCACATTATTCTATACTTTATACTAAACTTTAAATCAGCCCATTAACTTAATTGATTCAATTGAATAAATTAACCTGTTAAACCTCCATGAAAAACTTCTATAAAAGCTATACATAGGGTACACAAGCTCAGTCATAAACTTAATTCTACTAAAAGTAACGTCTTTCGGCTCTTCCCAGTTAGGGGTCACCAGAGCAGAACTCCAGTCCACTAATAATTGGCAGTGGATTTTTGCAATGCTGAGGTGCCAGCCCAATGCCCAACCTCCAAAGAGGCACACCCATACCTACCTGCATGTCTTTAACATCATTTGACTGCAGGGAGGACATGGAGACTCCACACAGAAGGCGCTTCAGCCAAGAATGAAACCAAAGAATTTATTGCTGTGAGACAACAACACTAACCGCTGCACCACCACAGCCTAATCATAAGCTTTATTCTACTATAAAAACATATAGAAAGGGATGCATATATAACAAATAAAGATGTATATATGAACAACATATATAAAAAACATATATAAAAAAACACATAAAAAACACTTATAAAAACGTATATATGCATACTTTTAGACACAGGTTCATTCATACAAAAATGGAAATATAAAAATAAATGCATACCTACATTTCTCTCTTTCTACACCTAACCAAAGGGGTACTTAGTTATTATTTAATATATAAAATATAAAAAAGTACTAAATGACTTTTATAAATCAAATCAAAGGCCTGTTCTGCAAAACAGGTTTAAGGGGGATCCTGTCATTTAACCCTTGACACCTATCTGCTCTCAATCTGATGATCCAGCATGTCTCTGAAGTCTCAGTTCTGTTTATAATGTCCCCCCTTCTATCATTTTCTTTTATTAGTTCTATCATTTGGAAGCTGAATGTATGCTCTGGCCCCTTGCTTTGCACATGCTTAGCTAATGCATTTGTCACATTCTGGTTCCTAATGTGAAATAAATGTTCTCGTATTCTGAACCTCAATTCCCTGTTGGTTTTTCCTACATAGAAACTCGAACAATTATTGCACACTGCTATATATACTAAGTTCTTGCTATTGCAGGTGGCTTGAACATTAAACACATATTCTCTACCTGTATCAGGGTGCAAGAAATTATTACTGGCATCTATATATCTGCACTGATTACATCTAGTGCATGGTAATGTACCCTTATTAGTGGTGACATTTCTGCTTGGTGGGGGGAAAAAGACAAGTAACGGGACGACAGAATGGCTGGAGGCTGTTGGTCCATTACTCTGCCTTGGGACCCATTTGACCATGATCTCACTCTGAATGTAAGTCCAAATCACCCCAAACAAAAATAATTATCAATAAAACAAAAATACGGGCGAAGGCAAATGCAGATACAGACAAGAAATTTATTTTAAGCGCTTTTCGTAAGCTACAACAGCTGACTTCATCAGAAATACACTAAGTATCGTGAAAACAATATATATATAGTAAACCACTTAATAACCTCTAATGAGCACGTAAAATTTAAAGGAACAGATCAAATTCATGATCCATAACTCCAATAAATACAGTTAGTAAAGGTATGATTAAAACCAAAATAAGTTTCTTCATTTTAAAATATTAAAATATAAAGTCATTAATGGAAGAAAATAGAAATTAGTGAACAACAGCGTAATTCAAACGAGACATCGCACATAAACCACCCGAAGCAAAATTTAATACCGACTTGATAGGGTAGATGAAATACAAAAAATATGTAGGTGAATGTAGAATGAATCTAATTGATAACTAGTATAACTCTGGTTTGCTTGTATTTGTTCACCTTTTTAAACTGTTGAGTTTCAACACACTACTAATTGAACAAGAGTCATTTAGCCTAGGGAAACTGTAAGCATTCAGTCTCACTTGCCAAGATAACTCGAGTTCATCAAGTTTAAGGTGTCTTGGGCCTCCCCTAGGGTCGACTTTAACTTGCTCAATGACCATGAATTTGAAGCTGTGGTTCAATTGACAGGATGTAGCAAGAGCATTTTCAAGTTTACACTGTTTTATAGCATATAAGTGTTCATACATCCTGTCACGTAGTCTTCTCTCAGTTTTACCTATGTAAAACCCTAAACAAGATGTACATCTCACTAGATATGTGACAAAGGTCGAGTTGCAATTGCATTTACCCCTCAATTTATAAGTTGCTCCATTTACATGGAAACTATTAGATTCATCCACAAATTTATAGTAATTACAATTCAGGCATTTATACATGCCAGGGTTCCTTACCATTACCTTATCCTGCTTTTCTAATAGTGTTTTAAGGTTTTTACCCTTCCTGAAGATCACTCTCGGACGTTTGCCTATTTTCTGATGGATATCTGAGTACATCTTGAATAAATCCCAGTTTTTTCTCAAGATAGATAAACAATGCTTACTGTGTGTACTGAATGTAGTAATAAATTTCACAGACGAATTAATATCCAACTGACCTGTACTTTCAGTCATGTTCATATTAACATTTAAACTATCGTTACCCTCTGAGTTGAAACTTGAATTTGGGGGTGAAGCCATGGGTTTGACACTCAAAAGTGGTACGTACACTTTTTTGTGTCTTTTATCTTTTACCTCTTGGATAAGCATATCCAAGAGCGAAACAGGGTACCCTCTCCAGAGGAACATGTTCTTAATGACTAAGCACTCATCAAAGAACTCCTCATCCAAGGTGACCATCCTGGAAGCTCTCACTAGTTACCCCTTAATCACAGATCTTTTTTGATGGAAGGGGTGGCTACTGGTATAATGCAAGAAAGTGTTGGAATACGTGTTCTTCCTAAATATCTTAGCTGTAAAAGTGTGTAAGACATAATTTTTATTTAAAGAGATGTCCAGGTAGGCAATAGTGTCACAATTGAAAGTAGATGTGAACTGGAGAAAATCAGTTGTTTGTTAAAGTAGTTTAAAACTACCTGACTATCATCTTCGTTACCATTAAACAAAATGAAAATGTAATCCAAAAATCTGGTGTAAAATATAAATGTGTCCAAAAACCTATCGCCTCTGAAAATGTATTCCGATTCCCAGTAAGCCATAACCAGGTTAGCTATACTCCCTCCACAGGGAGACACCATAGCAACCCCTACTTTTTGCAAGAAGAATTCATTGAGGAACATAAAATAGTTGTTAGACAGTACCAAATCTGTAAGTACTGAAACCAACTCTATTTCCCTGGTGATTGCATTATGTTTTTAAGCATGAAGGCTACCCATTCCAATGCTGTATTATGAGATATACTGGTGTACAAGTCCTTCACGTCTATGGTAAGAAAGTTGTAATTCACATTAACCTCCAATGATCCAATTCTACTCAAGAAGGACCAGGAGTCTTTACATATTTGAGACTCATTAATAAGATATTTCTGCAAAATAGCATCTACAAGTTTAGCACAAGAGTAAGTTGGTGATCCTCTACTATCCACTAAAGGTCTTAAAGGTGGATTCTCAATACTCTTGTGGATCTTAGGTATAGCAAAGATGCAAGGATATCTGGGAAATAAAGTCTTCATGTAGTTGTAAATTTTTTGGTCTATCTTCCCCTCAATGAATAAATCTTCTATACAATCTTTAATGATGTTATAAGCTTTGTTCACTTTAGATCGGGTACTGGGACTGTATGCTTCAGTATTTAACAATGCAGTCATCCGATGTTGGTAATCAATGTAATGTACCCTTATTAGTGGTGACATTTCTGCTTGGTGGGGGGAAAAAGACAAGTAACGGGACAACAGAATGGCTGGGGGCTGTTGGTCCATTACTCTGCCTTGGGACCCATTTGACCATGATCTCACTCTGAATGTAAGTCCAAATCACCCCAAACAAAAATAATTGCCGCATGAAAGTTAGCTGTAGAATTCTCCTTATGTCCCTTCAGAACATGATAACTATCTTAACACATTAGCTGAAATTTACATTAAACCCAAGGCCCTTCTACTGGGGGACTTCGACTATCCATCAAAAAACTGACTGACCTACACTGCCAATAGTCGGCAAGCCAGCAACTCCTTGACATTATAAATGCTAACTATCTTTACCAAATCATTAACCATCCTAATAGGAAACTCAATAATCTGGACCTAGTCCTCACAAATGTGGCAACTTCTTGCACAGCTCCATATGTATCATCATGTCTTGTTAAATAAGACCATAATTTAGTGACCTGCACATCTCAAAAGCAAATCTTCAGTTATTTGATGATTTAAATACATTTTGCTGTAATCCTCCTCTGAAGGATCCTATTGCTAAAGCTACTACCTATGTTTCTGACTTCTACTCCCACTTAAATAGCTGTATTGATAAGGCAGTCCCTGTCCACAATAAATATAATAATAAGTTTAAAAACAAACCCCTAAGGTGGAATACCCATATAAATAAATAAATAAATAAATAAATAAATAAATAAATAGATAGATAAATTATGTAACAAGAGAAATAAACTGCTCAATGCTTATAAGAGGTCTCATTCTTCCTACCTACACTTAAGCAAACTAACAAAGAGCTTAAGGGAACCATTAGGAAGCTAAAAATGGAGTATGAACTCAAAATACCCAATAAAACCAAAGTAACTGCAAATTTGTCTTTAACTATGTAAGGAAGTTAAGAACTAATATACAGCAGGGTTCAGATGTCATCCGCAGTAATACTACACTCTCTGGCCCAATGAAACAGCTAATATCCTAGATAACAAATTTAGTGTACATTATAATCCACTCACAGTTATAGCTATCCCACAGGTTCCGCAATCCCAGCCACACCCTTTAATTACTATAGAACAAGTTCTCTCAGCCCTTTCAAAAACTAACACTTCACCCATGGGTCCTGACAACCTACTTAGTTGCCTGATTATAAATGACAAATATGGCCTTTCTGAACCCCTACTTAAACTCTTTAATCTAAGCCTCTCCACTGGATACATTCCTGAAGCCTGGAAAACAGCTATTGTAATAGCATTAGACAAGGCTAGCCAAACCATTGACACTGGTAAGTATAGATCAATTTGTTTCACTAGTCTCATATGTAAAGCTATGGAGCACATTGTCTCAGACTTCATTAATCTGGATACTGAAAGCCTCTCAAGCCTGGACAATCATCAATTTGGCTTTATCAAAGGAATGTCCTGCCTCTTTAACCTCATTAATTTATTTGAAAAAGTAACTGAAACAGTGGATAGTGATTATGCAGTGCATACAGCATATCTAGACCTGGCCAAGGCCTTTGACACTATTTCCCATCAAAGCATTACTGTTACAATTTGTAAATATGAATATAAATCCTTATATTGTGCAATGGACAGCTAACTGGTTAACTGATAGAACCCATGCAGTTAGAGTTGCAGGTACAACTTCTGAAAGGAAAACAGTTTTACTAGTGGTGAACCAAAGGGCTCAGTTTTGGGCCCTATCTTAGTTATATATTTGTCAGACCTTCAGGCGAGCACTTCTGGCCTATGGATAACTAAGTTTGCAGACAACTGTAAATTGGGTGTTGTTAATTGATCTTCAACTGACTCACAATCACTCCAACATGGCTTAGACCATGTTAACAATTGGTGCAAGGACAATGGTCTCAAACTGAATGTATAAAATGTAGCATATTTAATTTTGGTAAACAAAACAATTTTACTTACCGTATAGGAGATACACCCCTCCAATCAGACATTATTGTAAGGGGATCAGGATACGTTTGTTGATAATTCCATATCATTTGACCATAACATCTCCACAGTAGTTCAGAAAGCCTTTTATCTGGCCCATCTAATTTCCAAATGCATCTCTACTAGATCCAAAAAAGTCTTAATTTCCCTTTAGTCATATCTTATCATATACTTATTATTGAATATAATGCACCTTTTGGCATGTATTTATCAAAACATATCACACAACTTGAGAGGCCTCAGAGATTCATAACTAAAAATATCAGTGGCCTCAAAAATCTTAGTTATCAGAAGAGACTGGCAGTCCTTTCTCTGTACTCAGTTTTTTAGAGACTCTTCCATGGAGATCTATGTCCACCCTTCGGTGCCATGAAATATCCCACCTTATCTGATCTCCTATTCCTCTGCAGAACTAATGGTACATCAAATACTGGGTTAAAGAAACTAAACCTTCTTCAGCAGATAAGTAAGACATGTTGCCTTGATAGATTTACTTCCCAACATATCCCTCACTTCTGGAACAATTTTTCACTACAGATCAATCAGAGTAGCACCCTTGCCACCTTCTAGGTAAACCTAAATAATTGGATCAGTAGTCTCAAATTCTCTCCAGGCCTATCTTGTCTTGTCATTCTTGTGGCTAGGGGAAGGTTTCAATAGTTTTTTTTGTGGCAAGGCTTGAAATGGTCACCAGACTGATTGCCTAGTACTTACCTATGAACTTACGGTATATGGTGCTAAAGCACAAAAGCATACAATACATTCAATGTGATAAAAATACAAGGAGCAAATATGACAGATTAAGTTGCCAAAACTCAGGCAACAGTGCAGTATATTCAATTTGATAAGAATCCACACAACTGTTGTACCATATTAGACTGACAGTCCTGTATACAGGTTGGCACTGAGAGAGGCACCGTAGTGGTGTCAAAATATCAACACAACAGTACATTTGTAGAGGGCATAGAAAGGGTTTATTTGTTCAGGAGATAAAGGTAAAGGAACTGGAGGTGGAGAGAGAAGAAGGAGGGATATGTGGGAGAAGAAGAGGGGAAGATACAGATGTCAGGTAATGGGTTGTGAAGTGTTTACACAGGGGCATTGCCACTGGGAGGGGAGATGATGTTTCAATGATTTTTTAAAGATAGATGTATTACTAGTAGATCTAAGGGAGGGAGGGAGAGAGTTCCATAGTTTAGCAGTGGAAAAGGAGTGGAGCCATTGTCCAGTGGTGAGGTTGGGTTTATCTGCCTATAGGAGCATTTGGTTTTCTGAACAGAGGGGCCTGGTAGGGTGGTAAGGAGTAAATAGGTTAGAAAGGGCTGGGCAACTGGAAGGGTTGTGTATTAGTTTATGGGCAGTAATTAGTTCAATATATGTGAAGTGGTGAGGTAATTCTAGCCAGTTCAGTAGTCTAAGAGAGGTGCAGTGGTGAGATAAGGGCTTACCATTGGTAAAAAAATTGTTATTTTGTTATATCATGAGTGTAGTTTGGATTTAAGACTGGTTTGAATATTGGTGAAAAGAGGAGTTCCATAGAGAAGAAAGGGGGACAGGAACGAGGAGGCAGGGGCTAGTTTGGAAGAGTAATTGAGGAAGGTTTTGTGTCAATATAGCATGCCCAATTTCTGGTGGGCTTTTTTGATATTGTTGTGAATGTGCATGTTGAAAGTTAGGTGTTCGTCAATGTTAACACCTAAAAGTTTGGTATGTGTGACAACCTCTATAGAGGTGTTGTCATGGGAGAGGATAGTGAAAGTGTCTTTGCTTTTGGAGCAGGATTTCCTAGGGGTAAATAACATGAGTTTAGATTTTTTAGGATTTAGTGCTAAATGGTTGTTAGCCATCTATATTTTGGTGGTGCTGAGGGCTGCTTGGGTAAGCTGTTGGAGTTCATGTGGGGAGATGGCAGTGCAGATGATAGTAGAATCATCTGCATATTAGTTGCATAGTGAAACTAAAATAGAAGACATTGATGAAAACACTGAAAAGTATTGGGCCTATGATGGACCTTTGGGGAACACCTGTGGCGGTGTAAAGGAAAGGAGAGTAGGAGTTTAGCCATTTTGTAGCTTGTTGCCTGTCTGATAGGTAGTTGGAAAACCAGTGAAAAGTAGAGGGAGAGATACCTGTGTTGAATAGTTTTCTAAGAATGAGTGCATGAGAGATAGTATCAAAGGCTTTGGACAGATCGAAAAATAGAGAGAAGGCAAGTTTTCTGTTGTCACGGGCCCGATTGATGGTGTCACAGGAGGAGGTAAGAGCTGTTGTGGTACTGTACCCTGGTCTAAAACCATGCTGGGGTGAATATAGTATGTTGTTGTCAAGTAGGTAGCTAAGGAGTTGGCTGTGGATCCATTTCTCAAGGATTTATTTAATACCTCCCCCTCCATTAGTCCTCTCATTCTTACTTCCCTGTTCTCCCACTATACTCTTCCCTTCTATTTCTTCTCCCTCTTTTTCCTCATCTTCTACTATCATAATAAACTTCCACCCCTCTGTCTCTATATTTAACCACTTAATTCCCACTCTATTCCTTTTGTACATGTATTGTATATAACCAAACAGGAATTATGAATGCTTTATTCCTTTCATGACATTGTACCCAAGTGTTTTCTGTATGATTTATTGTACATGTTATCTCTTTAACTGTTAGTTTAGTTGAAAATGGTAATGTCTTAACTGTTTGTAAGTAAAATTTAAAAACTCACTGCGGAGCTTTTGTCCACGGGTTTCCCGTGAAAACGAGCCCAACACTCAGCTGGACTAACCCGGTTAACAAATGTAAAATAAATAAATAAATACATTTATGAGATGGGAGAAAGGACGGCAATGGGCTGAAAGTTGGGACATCTATGTTGTTTCCGCCTTTGTGGAGTGGGAGAATGAATGCTTTTTTTACAAATGGAAGGAACAGAAGACTCTTGTATGGACCTATTAAGAAGTATGCTGATGGGGTGTGCAATGGAATCTGTCTTTTGTAGGAATTCTGGGGAAAGGCTGTCAGGGGCATTTGTGTAAGGTATTAATTTCAGAAGCATTTTCTTTACTATGGCTGTGGTAATAGGAGCTAGAGAGAAGTTGGGAGAATGGGCAGGGGAGGTATTAATGGTGGGTGGGTCAGGTTAGTTAGGTAGAGTTGGAGGGATGGGGTAGTGAGATTAGCTATAATGTCAATAAAATAAGTGTTGAAAAGTTTGGCAATTTCTACAGGGTTTTTGTCTGGCTCTGGAAATGGGTTAGTTTCTGATCCCAGGTGTAGAAGTCTGTTGCCTGAGCTCCAGAAATGTTTAGGGTTAAACTTGTGTTGATTTTGTAAAGTATGACAGCATTCTTTTTTATCCCTAATGATTTGGTGCTTTACTTGGTTGCAGAGGTGTCTTTAGCTTATGAGGTCAGAGGTTTTTTGTGCTTTTGCCAAAGATTCCAGGCTTTGTCCCTGGTGACCATGTTCAGTTTGGTAGCTCTAGTGAGCCATGGGGCATGCAAGGATTTTACAAGTTTTAGCCTGAGGGGTGCTAGGCTATTCAGAATATTAAGGAATGAGGAATTAAAATGTACTGCGTTATATACAGGGAGTGTTTTTAGGTGTTCCCAATTTATGCTTTGTAGGGTTTTGTTAAAGGTTTTAGGAGAGAACTGTTGTAAGTCTCTAGTATATTTGTACTGATGTTTGTGAATTTCAGTTGTAGTTTTGTGTATTACAAATGCTGGCAAGTGGTCACTGATGCTATCTGGGAGGGGTCCTGTAGTGGCAATTTTATTGGGGTCAGAGACCATGATCCAATCACAATGTCATCTGCAAACATCATAGTCCACAGGGACTCCTGTCTGAATTCATCTGTCAACCTGTCCATCACCATTGCAAATAAGAAAGAGCTCAGAGCCGTTCCTTGATGTAATCCCACCTCCACCATGAATGCATCTGTCACTCCTACTGCAGACTTCACCACTGCCACACTGCCCTTGTACATATCCTGCACCACTCTTACATACTTCTCTGCCACTCCCGACTTCCTCATACAATACCACAACTCCTCTCTAGGCACCCTATTATATGCTTTCTCTAAGTCCACAAAGACACAATGCAACTCCTTCTGACCTTCTCTATACTTCTCCATCAACACCCTCAGAGCAAACATCACATTTGTGGTGCTCTTTCCCAGCATGAGACCATACTGCTGCTCACTAATCATCACCTCCCTTCTTAACATAGCTTCCATTACTCTTTCCCATAACTTCATGCTCTGGCTCATCAATTTTATCCCTCTGTAGTTACTACAGCTCTGCGCATCACCCTTATTCTTAAAAATCTGTACCAATACACTTCTTCTTCACTCCTCAGGCATCCACTCACTTTCTAAATTTTTTGTAATTGGGTATTTTTGATATGATTGTTACAAAAAAATTATCTTTTGTTTGATTTGAGTATTTAATTCAGCTTTACTAAAATATTATGTCACTACTTGATGGTTACTAATTGAAAGTATTCTGGCCAGCTTTTTACAGATGATATTAGGAAATACATACTTACCCAGAAATTAAAATCAGAAAAGTAAACTCTTTTTAGCAATTGAAAATTGCAGTCGGAAAATATTTTGTTAGTTTGTTTCATAATAAAGCTCATTTGCAAGATGTCCTGGTACTTTTTATGTTTAGATTTTCTTCTATCTGGATTTATGTTCTATAAATTTATTTATTGATACCAATCCTTATTGTTGAAAAATGTATGATAAACTTTGAAGTTCAAAGAAAAAAAAGTTTGGTGAATATGAACATAAATTCAGACACTGGCTTTAATAATGCCCTGTCGAAGAGAAAGGACAGTTTGAAAGAGCTACAATATAGCCAGACTCCCAACATTTATTTACCTAAATTTTCTGATGAAACTATAGAAGAAGTCATAGATTATGGGAAAGCTTTTATTACTGAATGGTTAGTTACTGAAATTGATAAAAAGTCAAATTTTCTGAGTTTTTTTTTAATAGAAGGCTGTATTGGAAGAATACAAAATACAAGAGAGTTTGGAAAGTTCTATAAAAGGAGACTTGGACTTTCAGTAGAAAGCTATTGCATTTTACTGCTAGCTTAAATATCCCATGGTAACTGAGAAGAGCTGTTTGGCAATGCTCCGTAGAGGCCACCTTACTATTGTAAATTAGATGAAAACATTAAAAATATATGGCAGAAATATATGCCATGACATTTATCATTCAGCATTGTCATTACACCCAGGGGAATTTCCAAGTGCATGTAGAAAAAGACTACACATTTTGCTTGGCTGTTCATATCAGCATATTCATAATGATTTGTTTCATTTACCTATAATTAATAAAAATGAATTGTAACAATGTATTCATGACTGCAGTGGCTGCACATTCAAAAGGGCTAGATGTATTTCAGATGTTAGTTACCATATCTCAAGCAACAATTAGTTATTTAAGAAGGCTATTTACTGCATATCATTTGCCTAACTATACAGTTTAAATAAAAACACTCATTAATCATGTAATCTAAGACCATGATGAAAGACTTAATTTAATTTAATCAGTGATTTTATTTAAACCATGTTTTCTTTTGATACAATGGTTCTGAAGAAGTCCCGTTTGTAGGGATGAAAGCACTTAACCATTGTCATTGAGGCTGTAACTTTTCTTTTCTCCTATTGTGTTTTAAACTTTGTATTTTTTATATATATACCCATCTTTATTTGTATTTTAATCCTTTTTATTGGATATCTTTTGGAGTTTAATGCTACTGGTCCCCAACACTATGGGAACCTTAGTTTGGTTCTGAGTTTTGGGTTGGCTGCACCTTCACTTGCTGTGTTTCTAACTATATAGTTGCTGAAAAAAAAATACAGTTTAAATCAGATATATTGTTTCATTAAAAAAAAAATCTATTTCATTAGTATACCAGGACATCCACCAACCAACAGCCATGCTCCTCAACTTCTTCAAGAAAGAATTATGGACACAGCCAAAATATTGTTGGGACAAAGGTCCAAAAGCAGGCACAGATTTTAAATATTACTCTTATTAATTTTGAATTGTATTGCAATGTATTTGAAGGTTTTCTATGTCCTTCTTAATCATTTCCATGGTAAGTCTTTCCATGGGTTCGCAATATGAGACTAATCAGATGTGTGGGTCTGTAGATCCTGGGGGTCCTTTGATGGCATCCCTTGTGAAGAGGCATGATTGCTGCAGTTCTTCATTCTTGTGGCACAAAGCCTGTCTGAAGGCTATGGTTAAACAGTGACTCCAGTGGTCCAGATAGATCATGTTTCAACACATTTAGGAGGCATCCTGGGATATTATTGTGGCCCATCAATGCTGTGTGTGTTTTTCCTTAACGAGATTATCAAGAACATGCTCCCTAGTGATAGTGTAAGGAGGTATGTTTGATTTTATTCCCTGGGTGACGGCCAGGGGAGAGAGGGGAGATAAAATTGGAGCTAGATTTATCAGGCAATAGATTTGCTATATCTTCGAGAAATTTTGACAGGTTATCAAATAGCAGTAGGAAGTTGCCTATTAGTTCCTAAATAATATGGAGCTAGCCAGGGTCATAGGACTGATTTTTATTATGAAGGAGACAGCATTGTGGTTTGACCTTACCAAAGAGAATACTACACTAGTGGGAATAGAGCATTCTCCTATGTTTGTGAGTACCAGGTTGAGTTTGTTTGCACCCCAGCTGGTGAGTGGATTATTAGGTTCAAGGCATTTGTGTTGATAAAGTCCATGAATCTCTGACCATGTACGTTTTGGGTCATGTAAATACCTCAGTTTATAGTGTAGTAGTTGAAGTTGCCCATTAATATGGTATTGGGTTGAATGGTGAAAGCCCCTAGTATGTCCAAGTATGAGTGTCTTGGGTCTTACAGGATGGCCTATAGCTTGCAAGGATGTGACATGAGACTTTGCATGTGGAAATATGGACATGGAGAAGCTTAAGCATATTGTCCGTTTTACTAGTCTTGAGGTGAGTTTATTGTCCATACAGATTGAGACATCTCCATCTTTGTTTCCTATCTATGCATGGCTGTCCTAAATGTGTGGAAATCAATGTAGCTCTGCTCTTCTTGGATGTTGTCCATGGCTTTAAACCATATCTCTCAATAACTGCAGAGACATCCACATTCTCCAGGGTCCGAGTCTGGGGAAAGTAGAGATAGGTTTACCGATTCATAGGTGTGTACTAGGCTAATGATCAGTAGGGCTTTTTTTATCCTAGCCATGCACCCCAAATATCTGACATGTTCTGATAACCTTTATAAATGTAAGCAGGAGCTTTGGAGATGAAGCATTTACAGGCAAGGTCCTGGGAGATGACCCGTTTACAGGCTGCCTGTGTCCATTAGAAACAATGGTGCCAAACCAGGGATGAATTTCCTATTCCCCATCCAACTGTACAAGTTAAACTTAAATTGGGTTATGGAGAAACTCTGCTTCAAATGGATGGGGAGCCTGTACCAGAGAAGGGGTGGTAGCTGGAATGCATACCTGGATCTCCAGCAGGTTCCACTTAAATCACAGGCAAGGTTTAAGTCTTTGGAATGGGTAATTCTGGTGTTGTTTTTTTTTTTGGCTATGCAGGAGCCCTATCAGAGTGGGGTCTGACACCACCTTGTATGCCATAGATCCCCCACCTCGCTTCAACAGTCTGTAGGAGACAAAATGACAAAATACAGTAATAGGGCTTTGAAGTGCTCTGTATAGGACATGTTACTATGCCCTGTATTCATTTAGTGATAAACCTCTGTGAACATTCCAATTGCTGGATGTGCTGGGTTAGGTACACACCAAAGGAGGCATTACACTCAATGATAGGTCAGATGAATGCTGAATACAATAGAACAATGACCTCCTTGGACCTAGATACTATACCTTTGTTTATAAGTTGCTCAGCATAGAACAGTTTCCTCACTACTGTAGACATGTGATGGTCAAAGGCTAGATTACTGTCTATGTGTGTCACTAAGTCCCTGACTACTGGGTCGACTCTTAGGGTTGTGCTGTCACTATGATGGTTACCAGGAGTGGTTGATTTCCCAAAGAATACTATTGTGCATTTCTTGACATTTAGCTTTAGTCCATGACTCTGACACAAGTTATTTGTCTGTGTCAGCCCTTCCAGGAGAACATTAGTGTCAGTGGGGACTCTATGACTGTTCCTAATTTGCAATTGTTTGCAAATTTGGTCAGCGAGAGACCCTCAACATTGGCATTGGCTTCAGAGAAATAAATGCCAAAAAGGTAAGATCTCAGGTCTGTTGACATTCTCCTTCCATGCTGACAAATATTGCACCCCCTTAGACTGATACCAGAAATTAAGCTAATTATTAAAGATATTCATCTTCTGTTCATACTGTGGCATCATCTTTTGAGAATGTAGAATGCTGCTAAATACTGGGCACATACCAGTCCAGGGCACAAATTTGAGAGAGCCATGATGTTTCTCTTCATATAGTCTAGGGAGGTATGATTTATGCCTTTTAAACCCACATGGACTATGAATGAGTAATACAGGTACTTGTGGTCCAATAACCTGAGCTTATGTATAATTTGGAGGATCCTGGCCTCTGATAAGCAACTGGCCATGACTTTATTCTTAATCAACCTGTTGAGAAGGACATCAGTGTGTCTCACAATGGAGTCTCCAATGACCAGAATGTTGGCTCATTAGGTGGTTTGCCTTATGGACTAAGAAATAAAAACTCCATGAGATGTAGTATATATTCTATAAATTCCATATGCCTCTATGGAGTATCATTCCAAATTAGGAAGATATCATCCACAAAGTGTTTATAGCACATGGTGTGTGGAGTATATGGATTAGCTTTTAAAATCTGTTCGAGCTCCTATTGGGCTAAGACAACATTTGCATAACTATTTGCACAGGATGTACCCATGGCAATTATTTCTTTTTGTAAATAATATGCTGTACCAAAAATTAAAACATTGTTCTAAAGTATTAATTTAAATAAGATACAAATAAACTCAATCTTGGAGTTAGAAAAATCACTATGGCCTAAAAGAAAAAAATCTCATATTATCAATGCCTTCTGTATCAGGGATCACTGCAAATAATGAGGTGATATTAAGAGTCAGCAATAAAAACTCTATTTCTAAATGAATAGTATTAGACCATTCATGCAAATTTCCTAAGAAATTCATATGATCATTAAGTACAGTGTAGATATGATCCAAATCCGTTGTAATGCTTTTTCTACAAAATAGAAAGTGTGTCAGTTAACCATCCTCGACTAGACAATATAGGACACATAGGAGGACTAAATTGATTCTTATGTACTTTTGTTAGACCATATAGAACCAGGATCACAGGATGATCAACTGTAAAATACTCAGAAAGTTCTTCTAATATCATACGTGCCATTAATAAATCATAAACAAAAAAAAATAATCTTATTAATCAACCCAGTCACTTGATATTTAAAAAGAGGCATGTAAGTTCCTTCATCCTTTAACATATTTTGCATCTTTTCAATATAAAAGTATCTATCCATAATCACAATGCCCCCTCCTTTATCTGCTGATCGAATCTCTAATGTAGAATTATCAGACAATTCTCTCAAGGTATCATGTTCTCCTGAAGACAGATTATAGTAGGAAATGTTATGCCTTTTGGTCAAAGACTCTCTAATCTGTTACTCACACCAATTCATAAAGGCCTTGAAGGTTGGAGGTGGGGGTGGTATAAACATATTGGGTTTCTTAAACATTCTGTTGGCTGAGTCACATTGCTAGAAGGCAAGACAAAGAGACACATTTCTGAAAAATGCTTCAAGTCTATAACAACATCAGTTAATTCTGACCGCTTTGCAGGAATAAAGGAAAGCCCTTTGTTCAGCAGACTAAACTGCTCTTCAGAAAGAACAGTAGGAGATATATTACAAATTGATTACTGTTTCTCATGGTCATACCTGTATTTCTGTCATTTTGTGACTGTAAATGGACACTCCCCCTTCTCGCTCGATTTCTCGAGTGGCATTTCCTGTACTCATTTTCTATAGGTAATGGTTCCATGAGGGAAAAAAGGGGAAAAGGTAACTCTGGTGAAGTAGACGGTTGAGTGACAGCTGGAACATTCCTACTAATTATTTCAGGTAAAAATGGTGATCAGTAATCATTTATTCAACTCAATTATTCATAGAACCAGTTGCACTAACAGCTTGAGATGCAATATTAGCTGTAGTGGCCAAGAGAAAAATATCTTCTTAAAATCAACAAGGTCACGTTGCAACATCTTAATTTTTATATTCTGCAGTCTCTTTTCATATTCAGCCAAATTATCAAAAACTTGCTGAGTTCCACCTTAAACATATCAGCATTAATTTAAGAGTAAAGACATGCTGTATATTCTTAATCTCCTTATACAAGGATGTTTCAGTTGGTTTGAAGAAATCAATGAGAAGGCGCAATTAGTCAAACCCCAACTGTAAATTTAACAATTTAACATTTGCCAGTGCTTTAAAACTTCTGAAAAAACATCTCTATATGTAGGCATTTTCAAAATGCGGAGCCCACTGGAGATGACTCTGTGATGTAATGAGGCTTCAAGATGCAAACACTGCCATTGTAAGCATTTTTATTCATAGAGCTTGTTCTCAACCTCTTTTAATAAAGTATAAAAAGTCTCTAAAGTTGCTGCATCCATAGAATGCTCAGACATTAAAGACAAATCAGTCTGGTAGTGGAGTAAATGATTAGGATCTACCATGGGTTTCGGAACCATAGAGCCAGTGGGAGGGGTAGCCCCTCCACTTTTACAGCTACAAGACCTGTTGGGAAAGATTAATGAAGTGGAGTTTTCACTCTAATGTGGATTTGCTTGGGGAAGTTAAACTAACTAAGCTAACTGTTCTTGTTCTCTTATTGCTCTGTGTTACAGGAGTTATGCTGCCGTTGTTAAGTTGGTGCTGCCAGAGTCATGCCGGTAAAGACAGTTTTGTTCTTTTATTTGCAGGAGTTATGCTGCTCCCATGCATGTCTGTGTGTGTGTGTGTGTGTGTGTGTGTGTGTGTGTGTGTGTGTGTGTGTGTGTGTGTGTGTAAATTGCCCCAGTTAGGTATACTTGGTGGTTAGTGTTACTCAGACTCAAACAAGAGCCTCAATTCTCTACCCATACCACCACTTTTGATTCAGGGAGTTGAGTCCATAGCTCTCCACTGTCCAGATTTTTAAAGAATATTTGGCTTATACTTTTGGTCTGTTCCTCTTAAAATTTGTGTTTTTCTGGCAAATTAGTGAGATGTGAATTCACTAAATAATGATAACTCTTTAAGTTTTAGTCTTCCTATATTTCAGGAAACACATGGTAACAAAAAAACTTTATTTTAGCAACTTTCTAAGATTATACAAGCAATATTTAAAATGTGCCCCTGGTTTTGGGCCTTTGCCACCCTCCCCCCAAATAAAGTTTGGCTTTTTACAGATTTCTTGTGCTGTGAAGCTGAGAGATTTAGTTGATCGTCAAGTGGATTTTACAAGGAGCTGAGAGCTTCAGGGGAAGAGAAGTTTAATGTTACTTATGCTAAGTTGTTTGCATTGTTAGTAGCACAACAGGTAGTATAGTTGCTTTTGATGCAGAAGGCTGTGGGTACTTCTCCCACAGTATGCAGATGAATCGCTGATACTGTACTGTGTTGTACTTTAATGGGAGTGGATGCTGCAGTCCTATGAATGTCCTCCTTTGGAGGAGTTACTTAATAACTATGAACCCATTATCAATTTGCCATCCATTCCCCATGGCAAAATTATTTCTGTTTGGCATATACATCTTAAACGTAAAAGGAAATACCAAAGGGCTTTGGCCAACTAAGTCTGAGATGACTGCAAGCTAGGAGCAGTTACTGAATCCTCAAATGACTTAACCATCATGCAGGAAGGTTTGTCCCAAACAATAACTGGTGCCAGAATCTTGAATTGAAACTAAACTCCAAGAAATATATTATTGTATCTTTTAGGAAGTCATCTACTCCAGGGAACTGCCAAATTGGCAATGCCCCCTGAGAACTGACCCAGCTGTTTGGCATTTGGGAACTTGTGTGTACAGTGACCTAACTTTTGACCAACATGTGCCCAGAATCATAATAAAGTCTTTCTATATTGCACAGCTTATAAACAAATTGATTATGACTAGATCTACAGATGTTATTGTCCCCCTTTACAAAGCCCTCGTTAGTTCAATCATTTTGTATAATGCCCACTTTGGCATGTATCTGTCTAGACCCATGCAACAATTGGAATACCCACAGAGATACCTTACTAAAAGGATACAAGTCCTAAATAGTAGGTGTTGCATGGACCACCTCAAAGATTTATCACTATAATCAGTATCTTACAGAGTGCTTAGAGGTGATGTGTCTGGCATACAAGGCATCCTCTGACCTAATAAAGATGGACCTACTGAACACCAGCAAGTCAAATGGCATCAGAAATACTCAGTCCAGGTATCTAAACTGAATGTTGTGGAGAGAGGAGAGATGGATATATATATATATATATATATCAACCTGCTATAGTATTTAAGAAGGATAGAAATCTTAAACACATTTTTGAAATGAAACCGATGTCAAAGAGTAATGATGACTACATGAGGAAATGTGCAATGTGTAATTGTTGTAAACACATAAAGGAAGGGAATGTTTTTCAGATTAACAATATTGAGGTAAGGATCCATCAGAAGTATAAGTGTGTCTCTGAAAGTATTATCTATTGTGCTTTATGCAACTGTTGCAGTTGTTTTTATATAGGTAAAATCGATCATAAGTTAAAAAATTGAATCTATGAACATTTACATGACATAAAATTGAAAAAGGACACTAATGCACTTAGTAAACATATAATGGAAAATGTTGGACATTCCTTTAGCTTTATCATTATTGATAACATAAAAACAAAACTCCGGGGTGGTGCTTGGTCCCTATTATTAGAGAAGAGGGAACTATACTGGCAGCTGCGATTTGATGCATATAGCTGGCCAGGCTTGAGTGAACATATTTTTATTAGTTCCCTTTTAAAATTGAAGGCCTTAGAAAGATAAGAAATAATCATTTATATATATATTTTTTAAATATTTAAATACACATATATTTATATTGTTTTGTTAAATAAAACATATTTATATATGATTTTTTATTGTATTTATGGTCCATTTAAACACACTCCTTAATGTATTCTTATGTAGAATTACTGCATTTAATATGTGTTTCTTTTTAAGGGGGTATGTCATTTTAAATCAATTGATTAACTAGCTATGACTTTTTTTAAATTTTAGTATAAAATGTATCAGAACGTTTAATTGTTTATCTGATGAAGTTCTGAAGTGGTCAGGATGAAAGCTCTCATCTCTTGACATAATAAGCTCCAGTATTTGGATTTATTGGGATGAATTTTTGGTGTATTGTTCACTGTGAAGAAGCATATCCTACTGCTTTGCCTTGGCCTTTTATGTGTGTGAAAAATATATTCAGAACAGACTATCCATTCAAGTAAAACAAAGCT
The DNA here is from genome assembly GCF_019279795.1 of Protopterus annectens. Lineage (NCBI taxonomy): Eukaryota > Metazoa > Chordata > Ceratodontiformes > Protopteridae > Protopterus > Protopterus annectens. The sequence continues at coordinate 471,833,869 of NC_056744.1, read as the reverse complement.
CATCCCTGTCCATATTCAAATGCAACTTGGCTCTAAGGCTGGGTAATAGGAAATGTACTCCAGGATTACCGCTCATGCCACTAATGAATAGAGGCAGCTCCTAAATTCTGCATCCCTTTCATGGCTCCCCTCAAATTATCTACAGTGTGATCACATTTATTATCACTAAGGCTAATATATAATTAGCAGCCATGAGATAAGTAAGACCAATCAGGAAATGTTAATTCAAGCACCAAAATGGAAACTGGCTAAGCGTAAAATGTCCTCCAAGTGAACCTATGTTGTGGTAGTAAATAGTTTTTAAAAAAATGCCCTTTTTAGATCACTAAGTAGCCCTGTCACCCCCCCCCCCCCCCCCCCCAGTCTTCAACAGCTTCTGCCCCCTCTGGGATCTACCTGTAAAATACATTGACAACAGCCAACCCTCAAAGTAAAATTGTTATGATGTTTATAATCCAGTTCCAAGTTATTGCCTTCAGTAATGTCTCAATGGTAACTGCAAAAAAACTGAATGTACAATGAAAAAAGAAGCAACTGATAGGGAGAGACCTGAAGTAATCAAACAAGCCACATAAAAATTCCATGAAACTCTGACTGCCATGGCTTAAAAGAAATTTATTAACAAGCTAAAAACAGGGTAAGCACTTTCACAGCTACATGCTGCTTCATCAGACCATAATTTATTGAAACACTTACATTTTAAAAAATGCAACTAAAAACAATGCAACCAATAAGAACGTATGACATCATAAATACACTAAACATTTATTTCGGGCCACATTGATTTTTCTAATTACAAGATTGAGCTTTTTTGTACCTTATTAGAATTAATACTTGGGAACAATATTTTTATTTTTAGTAAAGAGTATTATTTACAAAAAGTAGGAGTTCCAACAATGTTTTTATTTTTAGTAAGGAGTATTATTTACAAAAAGTAGGAGTTCCCATGGGTACATCCTGTGAAAATAACTATGCAAATGTTGTCTTAGCCCAATGGGAGCTTGAACAGATTTTAAAAGCTAATCCATACACTCCAGACATTATGAACTATAAATGTTTATGTATGATATCTTCCTAGTTTAGAATGATACTCAACAGAGACGTATGGAATTTATAGAGTATATGCATAGCATTACCTCATTTTTAAGGTTCAGTTATAAGTTTTCAGATAATACAATTGATTTTTTAGACATTATGGTTAATAATAATGCATTAGGTGGTTTGAATCGTTATGATTTTGTACAAAAAAATCTTGTAATAAAAACACTATATTACACAAGAAAAGCATGCATCCTAGGCACATGTCTAGAAATGGTCTTAACAATCAATTTTTTGAGAGCAGTGAGACTCCATAATAATGATACAAAGATACAAGGAGTATTCGACAATATGAAACGAGTTTTTGGCCTGGGGCTATTCTATGAAAGAAAACTGAAGATACAATTACTGAAGTATAGTCTTTAAGGTGCACAAAAGCTAAACTGTATTTTTATGATAACAACAGTCCTATTAAGAGCAATAGTAATCTGTTTTTAGAATGTAGTATCCCCAGAGTCTTACTAACTTACTCCAGTGACATCGACAATATTTGGGATATCATTAATAAAAACTGGCCCAAATTGATGGCTGATAAGGACATCAACAAAGTAATAGGTTCTGTACCCAAATTTTCATTTAAGAATACGTGATCCCTAAGACAACTCTGATACAAGAAGCATGAGTCATTTTCACCCGTAACATCAGAACGTAAAGGCACTTTTCTGTTTCGTATATATAATGCATGTAAAAATATACAGAAGGGTTTATGCATTTTACATCCATTATCAGGATTTAAATTAGAATTTGATTTTTATGCTGATTGCAGTAGTAGAAATGTGATTTATTATCCTAGATGCTTATGGTGTAGTACATTTTACATAGGGAAGACCAATCAGGCATTGAAAGAAAGAATAGTAGAGCATATTAATGATATTAAAAATTGTAAGGACAGCAATTGTTTAGGTAGGCATGTGATAGAACATGGCATGGAACATGCTTTTAAGTTTTTTGTCTTGTAAATTTTAGACAATAGTATTAGAGGAGGTGATTTTATTAACAGAACAGAAAAGAGTGAGCTCAAATGGATTATCAAGCTACAAACTGACAAGTATCCTTGGCTGAATAAATGTATATCGCTCAAGCCCATACTTAAGCCTCACCCATTATTTCACTGAGGAGATAGGTAATTCATTTGTGGATATATGTGGCTTCTTTACTTTGATTGGATGTTCAGTTTCATTGAATTGATAGGTCTATTTTTAATGAATGAAAGGAGGTGTGTATTGTTCTTTCATTTTTTATTGGAAGAAATATTTAATGTTTTTGTGATGTGATACATCCTTACTGGTTGCATTGTTTTTTTTTTTGCACTATTTAAAATGCAAGTGTATCACTAAATTATGGTCTGATGAAGCTGAGTGTAGTCATGAAAGTGTTTACCCTGTATTTAGCTTTTTTGATTACTTCGACTCTTAGCCTATTCGTTGTTTCTTTTTTCGTTGTACTTAAGGGGATCCTGAAGATTTATTGATGAACTATTTAGGGGCACATTTTGAACTTAGGTTAGACAATCAAGCAGTACTTATTTATTTAACGCATGCCCTCCAGTACAGCTCACTTTAGAGTGCACTTTTAACTCCCAGTGGGTGTAGTTTGAGCCCTTAAAACATGAAGTTATCACATTACAATTCAAACAAATATTTATATCTGGAACTATAAGTGTCACAAGAAAATTGTAAATGGCAAACTATTTAGGATAAATTAATCTTTACATTAGTTGTATTCATTCAGTTTGATGGTTTAAAATGGATTTAATAAGCCAAAATAAAGGAAGTGAATATTCATTTTGTAATGTATAAACAGCTTATGATATCTTAGTAACCATTCAAGCAAGACACATACTGCCAGCAGGATTTTCTTCATACAGCTGAGAGCTTTCATATGAGGCTATGTAGTTCTATCTGTGATACCTGAATGTTGACATATTTAGAGAAATATAAAAATTATTACAATATAAATAAACAGTATACAAATAATATTCAATATCTCTTTAGCTGCATTAGACAGAGATCAAATGTCAATACAATTGTGTTTGCCGTTATGTGTGCTTTAAGATGAAATCTTCTGATACCTTGTATGCATCATGGGTTTTGGAATTATGAATACAGATTTGTACAACCAATATTTGATGCCTAGAGACGCAGTAGGAGGTAACTGCAGAAATTCCTGGAGGCGCACTTGTCTGTAATGAGTTAAAAGAAAGAATTATTTTTGTCAAGAATGATGAATAGTGAGGATTCACCTGATTGGCTACTACATGGATGCTACTAGTGCTGAATCATCCCAGCTTCACACTGCTGGAATTCAATGTCTCTTTGCTTCTCCTGTCACCAGAAGCACCAATTTCAAGATGAGAAGCAAGCTACAGGCTCTATGGTGATCAGCAGTTTTATCCCAGAAGATGCAGGGGTCTCCAGGCTTGTAGCTATTTTCTTTCTGGTTGATGCTTTGAATAGCAACCAGATCAGTCATGAAGGTTCCACACAGACACTCACTGCCCACCCAGAAACAGTCAGAAATCAATGCCCTCTTCTTCCTCTCTCACTAGGAGTAAAACAGTACCACATGTTCCAAGATGACTCCTACGAAGCAATTATCAGGCTTTCTGGTGATAAACAGTCTCCAGCAAACGATGTTCCTGTGCTCCATCTCTTACCAGGAGTAAAATAATCACAAGATGACTAATGAAAGGCTGAATATGGGCCCTCCAAAAATTGGTGATCTTGGACCAGACACTGTAGATTTTAAAGCTAAACTTGAAAAGGGCTTAATTTCATGAGTTGCATTGTGCATTAAGCAGTCGGTTAGATATGAAAGAGTGGGTAAATTCAGCTGCACTAGTTAAAGAGGGGATCCACTCATTTTAAAAGAGAAAGACAGATTGGAAGGGGATGGGCAATCTGTATTCTGACTCTGTGGAGCAAAGCGGGAGGGCAAATAAATGTATATATATTAAGGGAGAGTCACTTAATAAAAATGAAAACTTTGTGCTTACTGACAATAGCCCATGAAAGAGGAGAGGGAAGGGATTACATCATCAAATCAGCTTAAGTGTTAGGCAACTAGTGAACAGTGAGTTTAAGAACACCACAACTCTTGAATGGGGGGTGGCTAAAATCTAAATTCTATGTGACTCACAAAAGGCTCAGCTTTGTTTTTTCCTACTTTAAATATGCAGTAGAAAACAGAATATAATTAAAACACAGTGCAATGAAAATGCACCATACTATATAAAATAGAAGAAAGCAAAAAAGAAAAAAAAAAATAGAAAAAAACAAACTAACATTTTCTTCACAGCAGTCTATGGCTTACTCTGTGTGACTGTTTCCAGTTAAGCCTTGAAATGTTTGATTTTATCTGTTATAAACAAGGTTTAGTTCCTAGCTCTTCCCTTGGTTCACAGATGATTAACTTTAACACGTTAACACCTATGCGGTGTGGAATGTCACACCTCTAGCAGCCAACACACATCTTGCATTCCAGAGCATTTTCTGAAAAATAAACTTAAAGAGGACAAGATAAACAAAAGTAAATAATTTGTGAACAGTAAAAGCTATTAAAGCTGTACAAATTGCAATGTTATCAGTAAGAAGCATTCTTTGCAGTGATAATAGTCCATTATACCTTGACCCCCCCCCATTAATATTCAAAAACGTGCACGCTGATTGGTCAGCGTGCACGTTGTAAATCGGAGTTATAGTAATGGAAAAAGGTCCGGTCTCCTGGACTTTTTCCATTAGTATAACTCTTATTTTTTTTTTTTTTTTTTTTACAGCAACGGAGAATGCAAGATCTCCATTGCTGTTTACAGCCTGGCTGGCTATGTTAAACGAGTTTAACATAGTGAGACAGCTTTTAAAAAAAGCAGCGGAGCATCTCCGTTGCCTTTTTTAAAGCTGTCTCGCTATGTTAAACCCATTTAACATAGTGAGACACTTTAAAAAGCAATGGAAATCTTGCTTTCTCCGTTGCTTTGTTCAAAACTGTCTCGCTATGTTAAATGGGTTTAACATAGCGAGACAGCTTTAAAATAAGCAACGGAGATTCCCCGTTGCTTTTTTTAAAGCTGTCTCGCTATGCTAAACTTGCTTAACATAGCGAGACAGTTTGTAAAAAGCAACGGAGATTTTGCTTTCTCCGTTGCTTTTTTCAAAACTGTCTCGCTATGTTAAATGGGTTTAACATGGTGAGATAGCTTTAAAAAAAGCAACGGAGACTCCGTTGCTTTTTTTAAAGCTGTCTCGCTATGTTAAACCCATTTAACATAGTGAAACAGTTTGTTAAAAGCAATGGAGATCTTGCTATCTCCGTTGCTTTTGCCCACAGCTCTGATGTACTGCGTAGGTATATGCGTGCGCAGTACATCAGAACTGCTGCAGAATACCAGACAGCTGTGGAAGGGCAGCAAGGAGGCATTATACAATGCCATTATTTAAGAAAAGTAATTTTTTTTTCTTAAATAATGTCATTGTATAATAGCTTCGCCCTCGTGACCAAACCATGCCAACCGTGGGTAAATCCAGCATTACCCACACCCAGGTGTGGGTTATTGCTATATTCATAGTCTTTCCATAAATGCTATAATATAGTACTGTATAATGTACACAAAAACAAAATTCTATGTTTTGCTAAACTTTCACAAGCAATTTATCATATCTTGATAACTGTAACCTAGACATATATTATTAGAACAATTTTTTTAAACAGACGTAAGCCTCCACATGACAACAATAAATTCCTCTGTGTGCATATTTATTGATATATTTACAGAAATATGAAAACGTATGCTTAATGGTATGAATAACAGAATAAATAACAATGAATATTTCTCAAGATTTGCAACTTACATTGCAAATCTGAAATACAGTTTTCTTTGACAATAACTAATGGTATCACCTGATGTCATGCAACAGTTTGTAAGTCACCTGTTTTTTGAAGGTACATATGGAAATATTGTTTATTTTCATAATTACTAACAAACAACTAGAAATATATCTGCCATAGTGTGGTATAAAAGGACATTGCAATGAATGTTTCTATCTCCCACCATGGCATATCACATCATACCCCTCAATAATATGTAGGCCTCTCTATTGTGAAAATATGAACATAAATATGGAAATATGAACAATAAAGTGATTAACAATGATTAATTTCACTACTGCAACACATCCTATAATGTTAATCTTAGTTTTAGTTTGTTAATAATTCCTTGCATGTTCTAATATTGCCTATTATTAGCTGGTAAGTCACGTCACTTAGTAAATGAAGCCATCCCCCAAAAAGTTCTGGATTCCAGAAGTAGTTATGGGTGTGAACTAGAAGTACACAAAAAATATGATCTAGGCTTGAATGAGTTAAATGACCTGTTCTAGTTTCTTTGTAACTCACAAGAGACACAGCTTTGGTTATTGTTCTAGTTTAAATAATACAAAATAGAAAAAAAGAAATTAAACAATATGTCATAACCAGAGGTTCTGTGACTTATGAGTAAAAACTTAATGGAAGCAACACGGTGTATATGTGCATCATTTTTCTTTAGACCAATGTGGCTCAGCAAGAGATGCTAATTAATTGAGATTCTCTAGTTGTATATTTGACATACCATGGCATTCAGAAAGGCCTAACATGACCATATAAAGGTTTTTTTGGAGATACTGAGCTGTATATCTTCTCTTGAAGAAGGAGATAATATGCACCTTGAGTATTAATTTAGAAACCCACTCATGGAAATAACAATGTCCCTGAAGAGAGATGAGTTTTGTGGGTGTGGGCAAAGAAATCCTGAGCAGTACCATGCATGCATGTCAGAAGCACAGGAGAATATACTCCCAGATTGGTAACCTCATGACACTATGAGAACTGCATCTCATACCAATGTCACTATTAAGTCTTTCTCATTAAAATTGAGAGCAAATGGGAGTTTATGAGAGTCATAAATGGAAAAGAGAAAATGGAGGAATATATACAAGAATGCAGGAAAGGAACGTGATGGAGTATGGAGGGTGAGAAACGATGTGTGTGTGTGTGTGTGTGTGTGTGTGTGTGTGTGTGTGTGTGTGTGTGTGTGTGTGTGTGTGTGAGTGTGTGTGTATTTTGCCAGAATTGCCCATTGTAAAAGGATCTCAAGTATGGAAATAGGGTAGAGGTATGGAAGCAGTGACATAAAAACACCATGATGGTGTGATGGTGGAAAGGGTAGAAACTCAGCTCCTGATCACTCTGCCTTTGATGGGACCCAGGAAGAGGTCAGTCACAACTGTGACTTCTCTCCCTACTGGGTTCTCACATGACACACAAGGCAGTGACAAGCAGAAGTATGACTATACAAGTTGCACAAAAACGTTATCTTATTGGCTAATGGAGGTATCAAGTTGCCAGTCCATAAACTCTCCCTAATAACTCTTCTGCACCTGCTAGGTAATGAATTGTGACCTACTGATGGTATTACCAGAAGAAACTAGAACACACACCTTGAGACATCAACTACCAGACACAATCAGGGACACCTTCAGGTCATGCCTACACTGAATGTCCTCTGATACTCAAGCAAATGATGAGACAGCATTAGATGGAGGGACACAATGGCCAAGTGTTGACCACTGCTACAACATAGTCATAGAGAATGCTAACATAAACAGAGAGAAATGAACACCAAATTGAAATAGAAATAAAGATACTAACAAAGAAACAGTGAGGAAAAAAATAATATACTTTGTATATCTGAAGATCAACCTTACATGTACCTACTGGTGGACTAAACAGCTCCAGGTGCCATAATACTGACTAGATATAGAATATCATATGACTCTATTAGAAGATGTACTCACAGAGGTGCAGTAAATTGTAATACTTAGTGGGAGGGGAAGGCAATGTTATACTGATGGTGTTGGCAATAACAGACCATGGAAAGTGTGTGTGAGACCCTAGGTATGTCATGTAGGACAGGGACAAAGACAGACAATGTGTATATGGACAGTGTTATTACATATGCAGGCTCACAGGCATATGGTGCCAGTGTGATGTAACAATGCATGCAAATCAGTGGTGGTAACACAGGCAGCTGTCAGCATACAGTGGTTCAACCACTGTAACAAAAGCTGTTACATACTATGGGACAGAGGTATTTTAATTTATGAATGACATGAGTTTGCTATTTGGATGTAGCAAATGCACAGACATTCAGTGGGCCAATGCATGGGCAATATGATTAGATGTGTACTTTATATGCTGGAGGACTTCTTGCTCTATGACAATATCCACAGGATGGTATTGGGCATACATCAGTGGATGTCAGGCACTGTTTTGCACTGGTCATGCTGTAGAGGCATATTGAATTATTTGTTGTTATATTGGGTATAAAGTTGCAAATTTGGAATGTGCAGATACTCTGACTATATAATGTGCATATGTCTGATAGCTGATATGCTGAGGTAGAATCTGGGGCTATGTGGTAGGCTTCCTTATGGGTATTATATTTACCTCTACTGAATAATAGTAGTGGGTAATACATTGCTGCTATGATATGAAAAAGTTATCTATAGCATGATAGTAATCATATCCACCCATGTGCCTGGATGTATACTTCAATCTCCTCCAATACAGGAGCTTGTGCTCCAAAATTTGCTTCCATGAAAAAAAAAGATTAATGAGAAATGCTTGCATCATGAAGAAAATGTCCTGCAAGGGTCCTTTTAACTGATCTGCAAACAATGTATATCTTAACTCTCTCTCTCTCTCTCTCTCTGACCTCTGCTTCCCATTGGTGTAGAATGGTGGCAATTCCTGTTCAGGTCACTATAATGGTGTCTCCACTGCTTTCCAGGGTGGTAGATACTAGCAGCATCAGTCATTACCATGTGAATGTTGTACCAGGAATCTTATAGTGAAGAAGCCAGTGGAAAAAAGAAAAATATTTTTTTATTTAATAAACTCTAGCTCCTCGACAAGTCACGTGCCTTCAAGAAGTACAAACATCAAATTAATGTACATCTTATATACCATACACAAGAGCCATTAAACAATTAAATAATTATATATCAATTAAGAAATCATATTAAAAGCTTACAAGTGCATTCTACATTTAAGCCACTTGGGATTAATGTGTTATACTTTAAAATGAAAATAGATTCCTTATAAAGCAACTTTTTCTTTACATCAAAACATTCAAAACTTTGAATTACTTCTTCCAAAATAATGCCTCTTAAAAATCAGGATTGCTATCATGACAAGATTTAAAATGCACAGCCACATGGCTATTTTCCTTCATATTTTCTATATCTCTTATGTGTTCCAGTAATCTAATTTTAAAGGGTCTTTTACTCTCCCCTATATAAAATAGGTCACATGAACATATTAGGGTGTAAAAAATACCTTCTGTATGACAATACTATTTCCCATTAGGATAAAAAAGGAACACCATTAATTTTAATAAAATTATTTAGAATATATTTACAAATAGAAAAATTTCCGCATCTAAATGTACCTTTTATATGTATTTCATTATACAGGTTCTCCTTAGGTTTAATAAACTTGCTGTGAATAATAATATCCTGGATACTTCTACCTCTCCTATATGAAAACACTGGGGTAGTGCATAAATTATTTATGAATTCCCTAAATGTAAACAACCCCCCCCAAAATTGTTTAATAATATTCACAATTTGATTACTAAATAGACTAGTAGTTACTATATGGATCTCCCCCCTCCCCCCAAATAATATATGATAAATTATTTGTAAATATGATAAATATATTGTAAATAATTTTATTAAAATTAGTGGTGCTCCACACTTTGTTGTTCCTTTTCCTGATACCTGGTGGTATAGTATCTCATGTTCAAAAAAACATTTAGGTTATCCCCTGTTTTATAAACGAAACTAGGGGCTTGTCCTATACTTTCAAGAATTTCAGGGCTATTTTTAAAAATTGTCCAATTTTTTATTAATATGTTTTTCACTTCCTGATTACCCATACCGTAGGGTAACACCATTACTATTTTAAAATTTTTAAATTAGATTACTGGAACACATAAGAGATATAAAAAAATATAAATGAAAATAGCCCTCTGGCTGTGCATTTTAAATGTTGTCATGATGGCAATCCTGATTTTTAAAAGGCACTATTTTGGAACAAGCAATCCAGGGTTTTGAATGTTTTGATGTAAAGAAAAAAGTTGCTTTATAAGGAATCTGTTTTCATTTTAAAGTATAACACACTGACCCCAAGTAGTTTAAATGTAGAATGCACTCAGAAGCTTTTAATATGATTATTTAATTGATATATTGTATAATTATTTAATTGTTTAATGGTTCTTGTGTATGGTATATAAGATGTAAGCTAGTTAATGTTTGTATTCCTTGAAGGCAGGTGACTTGCTGAGGAGTTAGAGATTATTAAATAAAAAATATTTTTATTTTTTCACTGCCTTCTTTTGTTATTTTTATTATTATACAGTTTTTTTTGGTTTGTCATTGTATCTTATAGTGAAGACACTCATAAGAGTCTCCAGTTGGTGCTTACCAGGATATCTCTACATTAGGTACAAAAATATTTTGCTGTCTTTAGAGCACCATGTTGAAATCCTGTCACACTCAGTGCCTTCAGAAGCCAAAGCCATGTAGCAGGGTGCAATCCAGACAAAAATGGCAGTCTTGTCATGACCATGCATGTTGCTGCTGTCAACATTTGACATGCAACTGCAGCCGCCTCATGAGCATGGAAAGGCATGATGCCATCATAGCACTGCACAAATATATACAGCATGGTATGTTGGTGTTAGGGTGTGGATTATGGAGTTAAGAAGTGTATTGACAGCATGGTATGTACATATGTTTCCTTTCTGCACTTCAGCAACTCTGTAGGTAATAATATTATCAGTTTTCACACATGCTTGCTGGAATCTTTTGACCTATCCACATAAGTACAGTGTGCTTTGCAGGGACACATGTGAGCACATAGTGTTAAACAAAGCTCTGTATTGCAGCTTTAGGCAGGTGTGCAATAAGGTAAAAGTGTGATTCAGGAACATTCCCTTTAAATAGACTCATTGGTATAACGATCACCCTGGGATCCTTGTAGTTACATGATAGAAACAGACACTGCCACTAGTCTGCTCATTGTGCAATGGAAGTTTGCTACTGAACAAACTGTGGAGTGGCTGAGACAGTGTGGTACTTGAAAATCTGTCAGTTACATGACTGTTCAAGTGAGATAAGTGGTTCGAGAATGCTGTCTGCACATTATTTTACTTCTTTTTACATATAAAATAGGAAAGTTAGAATTAAATCAAATTATGCTCCCTGACACTCTATGGGTACTAGATCCCTTAAGCAAAAAAGAGATACCACTTGGAAGACCTGGGTCAAAACAAAAGAACTTCCTCTGCTATAAAATTACAGAGAACTACGGAATCTTGTTAAGAAACAAATTAATGAAAACAAAAAACAGTACTATAATTCTACTCAACTCAATAACAAATCCAACCCTCGTAAGTTCTGGTCTACACTTAACAAAATTCTTTCTCCAGGTCACCCTTCCACTCCCTTCCCTTACCCAAATAAATCTCTTCAGGAAATTGCTACCCTCCTCAATAAACACCTTATTGACACAATTGAAAAACAAACCATCCAACTCTAACACAACTACTCCCCCAACCCCTCCCAACCCACTAAATACAAATCTTTTCTCCTTTCTACCTGTTCCTACCTCTTACATTAAATCACTTGTTCTGAAGCTTAAACCCTGCTCTCCCTCCACTGATAATCTCCCTTCTACCTTGTTCAAACTAGCTGCAGAATCTATAGCCTATCCTGTATCTATGCTTATTAATAGATCAGTTCAAGAAGCTACAGCTCCTATCATATGGAAATCCTTCTTCACTAGACCCTGCATAAAGGAGGAAACTCAACTGACCCATCCAATTACTGCCCCATAGCCATCCTATCCCACCCTCTCTAAGGTACTCGAAAAATGCATTCACTCACAGCTTCTCAATTACCTCCTCCAGCATAACCTTCTCACTTCACTCAGCATGGTTTCCGGCCTAACCATAGCACAACTACTGCCCTCTTATCTTTCACTCATACTATCGCTGAGGCCTGAGATAACAATCAACTTATATCCTGTCTCTTCCTTGACCTTTAGAAAGCCTTTGACACGGTCTCTCACACCATGCTGCTATCAAAAGCTGCTAACTTCAACCTATCTGCTTCCTCCCTTGCCTGGTTCTCTAGCTACCTCTCCTCTAGGCAGCAGTCTGTCAGATGGCTCTCATACTCCTCCCCCTTTATTCCAGTCCCAATCAGAGTACCACAAGGCTCCATCTTGGGTCCCCCACTGTTTAGCATCTTCACTAATGAACTTTATGCATCTTGTAAACAATCCTCCCTCATCCAATATGTAGACGACTCCACTCTCATCTCCGTCTCCAGGAATATCTCTGAACTCCATACCCTAACCCAACGCACATTTCTATCACTGAAAAGTGGTTGTCTGACAATCTTCTCATACTAAACCCTAAAATGACCAAACTATTACTCTTTCTCCCCCGCTCTCTTTCTCACCACAAATTCACCTTTGCTATTACATCCTCCAACACAATCATAACACCAGAATTACACACAAAGCTCCTAAAAAAAAAAAAAAAAAAAAAAAAAAAAACACACACACACACCAGAAACTGGGTTTCCTATATTGCAACATGTTTCGAACTTCTAATGCAATAATGCAAACCCTCTCTGGCACAGGCACTCCTCCTCCCCTCCCTTCTACATGCTCCCCCATTCCTAACCAACATTCAGGCCACAATCTTGAACAAACTTTAACAAACATACCATAAAATAGCTAGATTCATTATAAACTCACCATACAACTCACACCACTGCCTTGCCCTAAACTCTCTCCGATGGATCGAACTTCCCCAACAACTCCTTCTATCGCAATATCAAATAATTCACTCTAGTCTATACAAACCATCTTCCAGTCCCACTCTTGCATCCTTGGTCTGCACCTATACCTCACCTCGGACACTACATACCTCAAAGCAACAACTCCTGAATATCTACCAACCCAAGAAAAATCAGACAAACGTCTATACAAATGCTCTGTAGCCAAGCTTGGAACAAACTTCCCTTAGACATGTGTTCCATTACCCACCCATCACACTTTAAAAAAGAACTGAAACTTCAACTTCTTAATACTTAGAGCTGCCTCTGCCACCACCCAACCTAATCCCCCTCTTCCTCGGTATATTAAGCTCTCACCTTTCACCCAGTTACCTTCTAGGTACCAAACCCACTCAACTAAATGGAAAATTTTAATACAGTATGTAGATCTATATTTATCTCTGTAAAATTACTTGTATATTTGCTATGTGCTTGCTTTCCATTTTGTGTTTTATTTTATTTTATTTTATGACCTTTTGAATTTCAAGATTCTATATTGTCTTTAAATGGTAAACTACTTTTTTACTATAAATTGTATGTAACTGTAGCTTTTCTCCTCGGGTCTCCACTAAAAACGGGCCACAACACAGCTAGACCAACCAGATTAACAAATGTCAATCAGTCAATGAATAAATAAATATACTGTTTACTTAAGTGCCTGAATCTATGTTGAGGTAGGGAAATGACGTATTGGGTGCAGATAACAACAGATACATTCTGTCTGTGGTAATGGGAATACAGGTAGAGGGGTATGCCATGGTATGACACTTGTAGGTGGTGTTACATAGTGGTTCATCTGCAAGATTATAAAGTTTGAGGTATGGGTTGAAGCATAGGTCCCGGTTTAAGTAGAGGAATATGTGTGTCGTACTCGCTGTTGATAACCACACCTTGTGATCTGTTTGATTCTACACAACTCATGCAACCTCAGGGAGTGAATGAGCTATAGGGCTGCAACACAGGGAAATAATGGGTCAATTGAGTGACTGAAAGGATTGATCTCAAATAATCTGTGAGAATTAGGGAAATAAAGAAAAAGAAGAATGTAAGGGATCTAAGAAAGTACTGACGCACAAGCTACTGAGGTGAGGCACACAGAATATGACTATCAATTTAACGAACTATGTGATTACTTAATCAGAGACAGAGTAGTCTGTGATATAAGAAAGCTCAAGTATGAGGCCGGCTGCTAAACGAATCCGACTTAACACTGGAAAAGACATGTATGTGTGTCATGTGACTGATTTTTTAAGTGTGCAGTTACAGTCTTTAAGTGAAGACTTGAACTTTTGCAAAAATATACCTTGTTAAAATACAGTAAACCCAAAGCACAAGAACAGCAAAAATGATTAAAAACATGAAAATTATGCTGTATGATTTCCCATAGAGGCATCTGGGATGATGCTTATAATATGAGTAACAAGGAGCCATATCAAGATAAATTGCTATGGCTACAGCTATTATAAAAATCAAAGCTCAAATCAAGTTTCCAGTATAGTGGATGTGTTAATAATATTTTTAAATGTAAGAAGTCACAATGGCAGAGTGTTAATTTTATGGAAGCATACAGGCAATTTAAAATGCAAATACTTATGAGTGAACTGAAAATGCAGTTTGTGAATACTGTACAATCTAGCTGACAAAATGGTTAAGAGTAAAGAGCTGAAAAATTACATTCAAAAAGTTGTCTTTAAACTGCATGTTGCTGTCATATTTTAGGAACAAGATAAATCAGTGGGGTATATATTTTCAAATTCTATGTACAAGATGAAATATATAAGTAGCTATTTCAAGTCATTGTTCTGTTGCATCTGCATTAGTCTTTCATCATATAATTATTTTACTTGAACCCACACTAATGCATCACCATTTATGTTCACAATAATTTAAAAGCCTTCAGTTACTCAAACTCTTTGGGACACCTTTACTTCTGATGAAGTACTCAGCAGAAGTATAAGAGATCTTTACCTTCCTAGTGGCATACGAAATGAGCATAATTTGGAAATTTCATTCATCTAACTTTATATGCCAAAAATCCTGGCTTACATCTAGTACTGAAAAAGTTTAGCACATGGGATTCTATACCATTTCTTTAGCTATAAGCAGTGGGGAAAGTAATATTTTAAACACTCAAATTGCAAGGATCAATACAAATGCAAATGTTATCTGTTTCTACAACAGTGACCATTCCACTTACCAATTCTTTTGATGATAATTACTTCTTAATGATACTTGAGCTCTTTATTCACTTCAGTTTCTATTCAGTTTTACTTCTCTGCGTTATGGGTACTTTTTCAGAGCATTTATCAGTTTAACAGCATCAAATTTTATATATGTTATTCTCATAGCAAACTTCCTAATACTATAAATAAATCAGCATAGACATGCAGAATATCAGACATTATTGCTATAATTTTATACAGTATTTGATGAGTCATTGTAACTGTGTGATTGATTATTTACATATGCAATACTTGCTTTTACATTGTATATTCCTTATACCAATCCTAACTTCTCACAAGAAAAATAACCCAAACATATTAGAAGAATGTAGTTTTTTAAGTGCCAGGAATTTGTGGTGCAACGTTGGCACCTGATGATCAGAATAGGTTAGCAATGCATATGAAACACTGTTTTAAGAACCATCTAAACCCAGCAATTTAAATCTATTTTCTGACATGATGTTACACTCTGCACCTGAGTCGAGTAAATTTTATATTCACTTAATGATTCTCACCACCATTCTACCTTCCATTCCAGTCTCTGTGCCTCTGATACATTTTCAGAATTCTCGGTATAATGTCTTTTTACTTCCACAGTACCAACAAGCAGTTTCTTTCTATGTTTCTCTTCAAAAACATAACAATGTGTTGACAACACTTGTTTTTGCTTTCAAATATAACTGAAATGTCATTTTCTACTACAGAGTCTGCAGAATTTATTAAATGCAGGGTAATCTATAGTCTTATACTAAGATATAAGCATGCAGGCAGCAAGTATACAGGCAGCACAGTGGGAGGCTGTTTGACTCACAGCTCCAGAGTTTGAGGTTCATTTATGGCCTCTGTTCACTATGTCTGTGGCTTTTACATGTCCTCCTGGTGTCTGCTTGGATTTTGTCTGAGTAATCCTGTTTTCTCTCACCTCACAAAACCATGGTTGTTGACTGACTACATTAAATTCTCCAGAAATATATCTTAGTTATAGTTGCTTATGTGGATGAAAAGATTTTATGTAATAATCCAATTATCAAGTTAACAAATACTAACAAAATAAATAAACAAGTAAACAAACAAACAAATAAATAAATAAATAAAGTGTAAATCAGAGTGGAGTGTGTGTGTGTACTATATCTTTAAGAAGCATGTGCGGCTGAGCGTGCATGTATAAATTCCAGACATGTGCAATCCCTAGTGCCATTTTGTAGAAGCAGATAGTGAGTGAGTATGTGTAATCGCAGCAGTTAGTTTGTATATAAGTTAGTTAGTGATAGTCAAATAAGCCATTACAGTGATGTGTTTGTATAGAATAAAGTTGCTTAAACAGAACCCACGAAGACTCATTTATTTGTGTAAAAAAACAAATGCGACATGGTGCCAGAACCAGGATGGAAAAGAGCAGAACATTTGGAGCCATGAGATGTAAAGATGACAGAAAGGTAAAACCAAGAGAAAACAGTGTGAACACAACCAGAAAGAATCAAAGGTAATGAAAAGTAATACAAATTATTTACTCGATGCAAAGAAACAAGAAAAGGCATTACAAGTGCATAAACTGCATTATCAGTCAAGCAGAAAGCACAAAAAGTTTGTTAGCTAAAGAAAATGTTTAAGATAAAAGTATTTGATGAAACAAATTTGTTTAAAGTACAAAATGAGCATATTGAAGTAAAACAAGCATGTTTAAGGCAAAATAAGCATGTTTAAGTCAGAACGAATTGGGCATATTTAAAGTAAAATGAGCACAAAGAAAGTACACTGGGAATAAAAAAGAGAAAAAGGGTTTAAATGAGCAAAAAAAATATAATAAGAAAAAGAAAAGGGCACAGAAGTGAAAATAAAGCAAGGTGACTGCTATGTTTGAGCAAAGTTCTGTGGTTGGATATAACTATGGCTTTGTATTGTATCAAAGGCATAACTAAGGGTATTCAAAGTATCACAGAGTGTATAAAAGTGCTTACCATGTGTGCTTATTACTGTGCATGTATTTCAAAGAGTTCACTGTGTATAAAGTGCAAATATTTTGTTTAATTCAGTCAAGGCATGGTTATTTGAAGAAGGTTCTTGTGCTGGCTGTGTCTGTTCACAAAGTGCCGCCATTAAAGAGAGCTTCTTGTACTATAAGGAGTTGTCTAGCAAGGTGCCACCATTTTGGGGACATTTAAGTTCATAGGTTCATAGGTATGTACTAGGCTAATGGCCATGGAGCCTTTTCAAGTCTAGCCCATAAGATTACCCTGGCATCGTGCCACCTGACCTTAGTTCCCAGTGCCTTTGTCTAGTAAAGTCATTGGAGTGATCCCTGGGGTGAAGTTTCTATGTCCCATCCACTCAGCAAGATTTTTCTTGAAGAGGGTCAGTGAAGTGCTCTGCTTGACGTGTATGGGAAGTCTATTCCATAGCATGGGCAGTCTCTGAGTTGTGAACATGTCCCTCCAGCATGTTCTGTTGATTGTGGTAATGAGGGTGAGGTCTCTGGAGTGTGTGGTGCGGAGGGATTGGGATTTCTTTAGATATAGCATTTCTAACAGAGCTGGGTCAGACATGGCTTTGTAAGTCAAGCAGAAATTGCCTCAGACAGATAATAGTTGGAGGTTTTCAGTCTGTCCATATAGGACTAATGCTTAAGGCCTAGGATCTTCTTTGTGAGGTACTTTTGTGGCCTCTCCAGTTGTTCCAGGTGTTTAGTGAGGTACATACCAAATGGGGTATTGTACTCAATGATTGGCCTAATGAGGGAACAGTAGAGGGAGACAATGACCTCTTTCTCCCTGGATGCAAAACCTTTAGTAATGAGATGTGCCACATAGAAGGACTTTCTGACCAAAGTGGCAATGGGGTGGTCAAAAGAGATGTTGATGTCAACCTGTGTTCTCAAATCTCTTATAATGCTTTCTGTGTTCAATGGACTACTATTGATGTGGCAATTCATGGGAACTGAGTTTTTCTCAAAGGGGATGATGACACATTTTTGGCATTGAGCTTAAGGCCATGGTTCTGACACCAGTTGTTGGTCTCAGTGAGGCCTTTCTGTAGGATGTCAACATGACTCGGGGAGTTAATCATAGCTCCCAACTTGCAATCATCTGAAAACTTTGTCAGCCAGAGCCCCATCATGTTGGCCTGGACTTCAGAGAAATAGACACCAAACAGGAGAGGACCCCAGACCAAACCCTGTGGGACTCCACTTGTGACTGGTCAGCAGTCTGACTTGGAGTCAGCTACTTTCACACTGTGGGTTCTACCTGTGAGCCAGTTTGCAACCCACCTAGTGATATAGGGATTGATGCCTAGCTTAGTGGGTTTTTCTATGATTCTTGAGTGGGGAATGATATCAAAGGCCTTGGCCAGATCAAGGTAGGCTGTATGAACCACCTTGCCTTCATCCACAGCTCCGGTGACTGACTCAAAGAAGTTGACCAAGTTGAGCAGGCATGATCTACCCTTCACAAAACCAAACTGTGTGGGATCCAGAGTTGGGAGATTCCCTATATCCTTGTTTATTAGGTCCATGATGATGTATTCCATAGCTTTGCATATCAGACTCATCAGGCTAATGGGGTGATAGTTCACAGAGTCTGTAGTCACTCCTAATTTGTGGAGAGGGATGACTGTAACAGCGCACCATTCAGTAGGGACAAAGCCTGAAGTGAGGCTGTAATTGAACATCACACACAGGTGAGGTGCCAGTTCACTCTGTAGTTCATATAGAACACAGCCAGGGATATTGTCAGGTCCCATAGAAGCTGTATTCTTGGCCTTGGGCAGTGCTGTTTTAACCTGTGCAGCAGTAATACTGGGTGCCCGGCAATCTACTTGTATTGTGGCTGGTCCCTTGGGGGGAAGAGTTGGCATTGAATCTGTCAGCCAGTATATTGGCAATATCTGTTGGCTCGGTATAGGAGGTACCATTGTGCAGTAGCTCAGAGCAAATCTGGGTATTGCCGTGAAGATTCTTTCCATAACTATAGAAGGCCTTGTGGGTGTCTTTACCATCTGCTGCAATTCTGTTTTCATGGCTAGCTTTAGAGAATTTGATGAGGGATCTCAACTTTTCGTTGAGGCTGATAAGGGAATTTTTGCAGTCTTGGGACTTCATCTTATTCCACATCAGTTTCCTCCTTCTGTTGTACAGTTTGTTTATGGCAGGGGACCATCAGATTGGCTTCTTTTTTTGTAGGAGAGTGTCTTGGTTCTATTGGGTATGGTGAGATCCATGCATTTGTGTATGTGTTCGTACTGTACATTGGTGTATGATTCAGCGGTCATGCAACTGATCTCCATTTGCATGTGTGCTGTGAAGTTAGCCACCTCTGTTTTTAGGAGCCCAAAGTTAGCTTTGGAAAAGTTTTTCATGGTGGTTACCTTTGCGGGGGGTGGAAGGATGTGGATTTCCAAGGTGATTAGTTTGTGGTTGGCTCTAACCAGGGAGGGATTGACTATTGGTGTAGAGCAATGGTTGACCATGTTAGTAATGGCCAGGTCAAGGATATTGCTACCTCTAGTGGGGGTGAGAACAAGCTGATCCAGGGCATTGGAATTAATGAATTCCAGGAAACATTGGGCAAGTGTATTGGTACATGAGTAGTTTTTCCAGTGTGTGTGTGTGCGCGTGTGTATGTGTGTGTGTGTGTGTGTGTGTGTGTGTGTGTTTGTGTGTGTGTGTGTGTGTGTGTGTGTGTCTGTATGTGTGTGTATGTGTGTGTGTGTATGTGTGTGTGTGTATTTGTATGCATTTGCAAGACTCTTCTTTGCTGGTTTGTGTTAATATGGCAGATGCATTTTAAAAACCTCAACCACTTGTGTTTGACCGGAATATTGCAGAGAACTGGAGAATATTTGAACAGGAGTACAATATTTTTATACAAGCATCTTATTCAGATAGACACATGCACATGGGCATTTATTTTGCTAAATCTAGCAGGATCTGAGGTTATAGAAAGAGATCAGTCATTTGTATATGTACCAGCAGTATATGAAGGTGAAGATGCAGACTGCCATATTGTTGTGCAAGCTGAATCTAAGGAAGACCCAGGTGTTTAAAGCATAAGTTCAGAAAAATATGCAACCCACCCCAGATGAACATTACATTAGAAAGGCATTTGTTTTACACAAGAAATCAGAAACTGGGGAAACATTTGCAGCTTATATAACTGACTCGAGGAACAAGGCAAACACGTGTTGGTTTGGTAACTTGAAAGATGAGCTGATAAAGGACAGACTTGTATGTGGTATTAATAGTGCTGCAGTGAGAAAGATTTTGCTTTGTGACAGTGATTTTACATTAAGTAAAGCAAAAGAGATTTGTCAGATCCATGAGGTGACAGAAAGGCTTAGGAACATGCTTACAAGTGACAAAAGCATGACTTCAGTAAACTCCAGAGCAAATGTAGACAGTGTGCAACACGTGGCAAGCAGAAACAGACCTAAGCAAAGGGCAGCTACAGTTTTCCAAAGATGGTGCAAAGCTTTCCAGAGAGTTCCAGGAAAAGTAGATGCTCCACCGGCAGCTCAGTGCAACACAAATGTAGCAAAATTCAAGTCTAGTTTTACTTTTAACTGTCATAATTGTGGTGCAAATGACGAATCTAAAAGACAGAAGTGTTTGGCATATGGTCAGCAATGCCATAAGTGTAAGAAATGGAACAACTTTCAAAAGTTTTGCAAATCAAATAAGTCTCACACAGTTGTAAAGAAAAGGTTACACAACAAAGTAAGTTGATGAAGTAGAGCCAAAACAGTCAGCTTTCTATGTGATTGGTGTATCAGTACTGGGAGAAAGAGTGGATGCAGTAAACTTATTAACAAGGAGTGAAGTGTTTTGTAAGGTTCAGATCAATGGAAAATCCACAGCAGAAGTGAGAACCAACGAACGACTTACTGTGACTTGTTGCGTATGGAGGTGAAGAAATTCAAACCAAAGATTCCGTAATACTTTCATGTTATTTGGCTGAGAACTGTTACAACTTATTTTTCTACATAGTCTGATGACCAGTGCAATCTTTACCAGGTCTCAAAGATAGTTTGAGAATGAATCTGCTTTTTATTTGCTTTAAAAGCTCATCATGTGAGTGCAGTTCCAAGTTCAAGTTTTTCAGAAGCCATTTTCTCACTGTATGCTATTTTGATGATAAATTAAGCAAACTTCCAGTTGTGTATTCTATGAAGTTAGACCCAGAAGTCAGTCCAGTGCTCAGACCAGCAAGAAAAGTTCCAATAGCTATGCAAGATAAAGTCAAAGCTCAGTTGGATAAGATGGTGCAGCAAGGTGTGATTTGTCCAGTCACAGAACCAACTGAATGGGTGTCATCCATGGTAGCTGCTCATAAGAAAGGTTCAAACGAAATCAGAATATGCATTGACCCTAGAGATTTGAACAAAGCATTAAAGAGGCCATATCATCCAATGTGCACAGTTGAGGAAGTTGCAGCTGTAATAGCAAATGCCACTGTATTTTCTGTTTTGGATGCAAAGAGTTCATTCTGGCAAGTGATGCTTGATCGCAAATCCTCATTTCTAACTTTTTTTGATACCCCATTCAGCAGATTCAGATTCCTAAGGATTCCATTTGGAATCAGTTCTGCAAGTGAAGTCTTTCAGTGTACAATGGAACAATTTTTTTCAGGATATCCTTGTGCCATAATTGTAGACGATCTATTAGTTGGAAGCAATGGCAAAGGACAGCATGCCAGAAACCTCAACAAAGTTCTAGACAGAGCACGTGAAGTAAACTTGAAGCTTAATCATCTGAACTGCAAATTCAGACTTCCAGAAGTAACCTACATATGACATTTGTTTACAAGTAAAGGCTTGAGACCAACCAAACAAACAGCAATTTTAGAGATGTCAGTACCAGATAATTTGTAAAGTTGACAGAGTTTTCTAGGCATGGTCAACTATTTGGACAAGTCTATACCAAATTTCAGTGAATTGACAGCACCTTTGAGAGAGCTAACATACAAAAACATTGTATAGTCATGATTACAACAACATCAGAAGGCATTTAATGACCTTAAGCACAGAATTACCACCACCCCCATGTTAAGATACTATGATGTGAATAAACCAGTTATCCCATCCTGTGATGCTTCAAATTTTGGTCTTGGTGCAGTTATTATTCAAAAAGGCAGACCAGTAGCCTATGCATCTAGGACACTTAATCAAACTGAGATGCATTATGTTCAAATTGAGAAAGAGCTGTTAGCAATAGTTTTCGCATGTTCCAATTTTCACGATTATATTTATGGTCAAGCTATTCAAACTGAAACTGATCATCAGCCTCTAGTTACTATTTTAAAGGAGCCTGTGCATTCTGCTCCAGTGAGATTACAAAGAATGATGCTCAAATTGCAAAAGTAAAATTTCAAAATGGTCTACAAAAAAGGTAAATTGCTCTATCTGGCTGATACCTTATCCAGATCACCTAGAAGTACAACAGAACAGCTTGGTGCTGAACCTTTTGACTTTGATGTAATGTCAGTGTGTAATTTTTCCACCACAAGACTTGATGAGTTGAGAGATCACACTATGACTGATCCAATTTCACAAAAGCTTAATCACTACATCAATGTCGGATGGCCATCAAAGCAAACTAGTATATCACCTGAAGTGCAATCATATTTTAATTACAGAGATTAATTGTTGATGGAAGATGGTATCATTTTCAAAGGTCCTAAAATTGTTGTTCCTGCTTCCTTACAACATGGATATATTCAGCTTTTGCATCATGGTCACCCAGGTTTATCATCCACTAAGAGAAGGGCAAAAGAGCTAGTATGGTGGCCTTCATTATCAAAAGATATTGATAGAGTTCTTTCTTCTTGTTCAGCATGTAATAGTACCAAAGTGCATTTGCAGAGAGAACTGGTTCATCTAAGTCCAATACTTGAAATACCTTGGTCTACTGTAGCAACTGACATTTTAAATGGAATAATAAACACTATTTGGTTTTGGTAGACTCTTACTCAAACTGGTTTGAGATTGATCTATTACCAAACTTAACCTCAACAGCTGTTATCATTAAACTAAAGCGTCCTTTCTCAGTTCATGGTAGTCCACACAAACTTTATTCTGACAATGGCACTCAATTTGCTAGACAGTTGTTTTAGAAATTTGCAAGAGAATAGGACTTTGTACATGTCACTAGTAGTCCTGAATATCCTCACTCCAATGGTCTAGCTGAATGAGCAGTACAGAGTGCAAAGCAATTACTTAAAAAGTCAAAGCGTGACAATACCGATGTATTCTTGAATTAAGTTAACCTCAGAAACATACCTCATGACAATATTGTTGGCTCAACTTCTCAAAGTCTACTTTCCTGACAAACAAGACCTACGCTACCTATTTCATCAAGTTTGTTAAAGCCTAATTCTAAGAACAATAAAACCATCAAGGCTCAATTGTTGAAGAAGGGTAATATCCAGAAATCTAGTTATGATAAATCAAGCAGATTACTTCATTTTTTGTCAGAAGGAGAGACGGTATAAGTACAAACAATGAAAGGTTTTGGTCGAATAGGACAGATAACAGGCATCTGTGCTGGGCTGAGATCGTATGGGGTAAGCTCAGAGGGTGTAGAGTATAGGAGGAATCATAGACATCTTCTTCCTGTATCAGAATTATCACCATTGCAGTCACAACATTGTGTATGTGATGCAGACTCTAAATCAAACACTGAGTCAGACATTGTTTCCAGACCAGTATGTGTTCAAAAGTCTGATTCTGTTCCCAAAAGTAATTTGAGCATTCCACAGGTCAACCATTTTGCAGAGACTGTTCCAGTTGCTAAATCTAATTCCCAATTTTATGTCACATGATATGGACGAGTTTCTAAGCCTAGTATGAAATACACAGCAATGTGGACTTCATTGTATATGTGTGTGTGTATATATATATATATATATATATATATATATATATATATATATATTGTATAATGCATGCCTTTAGATTATCTGTGATTTCTGCATGCTAAGTAATCTCATGACAAATTGTATGATTTATTTCATAAAGAAGGAGGATGTACAGCAGAGTGTAATGTGTGGGTGCTATATCTTTAAGAAGCATGTGAGGCTGTGTGTGCACATATACATTCCAGACAAGTGCAATCCTTAGTGGCATTTTGTAGAAGAAGCCAGTGAGTGAGCATGTATAATCGGGTCTAGGACTATTCACTGAAAGCACATTTCACTGAAAGTCAAATGACTGTGCACAAATCACTGAAAGCACAATTCACTGAAAATACAATTCACTGAAACACATTTCACTGAAAGTTATATATGGCCTTTTCCCCACTGTAGTGTGACCCTGGAGTTAGAATAGCAAGGGGGTGTGTGGTGGGCATCACCCCCCCACATTGCGGGGTGTGGTGGGCATAGCCCGCCACATAGTTTGTATATATATATATATTAAGTTTAGAAAAGAGTAATTTATTGAAATTGCAAGTATCCATGTCTATAGTTCAAAATATTTAAAATAGGTGGGGGGCTATGCCCCCACACCCCCCAATGTGGTGGGCGGTACCCCCATACCCCCCCTTACTATATATTCTAACTCCAGGGTCATACTACAGTGGAGAAAAGGCCATATATAACTTTCAGTGGTACATTCATGAGGCAGACTCTGTTTTTCACAAAATCTCACCAAAATGACACATATATATATATATATATATATATATATATATATATATATGTATAGAGAGAGAGAGAGAGAGAGACTGTATTTTATATAGCATATATCATGGACAGAAGTAGGTTAAAAAAAATAACTGGGTGCACAAGACCCAGGATAAAAAAAAGTGCCCAATCCCGATAGACGCAATGGTGCCAGGACAATGATGATTGTTTTAAAAGGCATCATTTAGATCAGGATACTGATAGGCAGGATAAAGTATCGTTTTTTTGTTATCAGGTTTTCCCCATTTTCTGATATCTTGAGGAGATCAGTGAAAGATATGTGGCCAGTGGCTTGCAAAAATGAGCAACTAAAGCATATGTTCCCTTCACATTACATTCTCTTATCAAAGGTATTTAAATTTGAGGGAGTTGGTAGGTTTAAGAAGGTTTCTTTCCAGGGGGCTAATATGGGTTCCTTCCCCTGTGGAAGATGTAAAGTATGTTCTAGGATAAGGACATTTCAGGTAGAAAATTTTGTGGTAAATTGTTTTGTTCCATGGGAAGGTTTACATGTGTTTCTTGTGGGGTGGTTTATATTGTAGGGTGTGGGTGTATTCCTGTGAGGTGGTATGTTGGACAGACATGACGTATGGTAAAAGTCAGAATTCTTAAACATTTGGGACATATTAGAAATAGGAATTTTGATAGCCCAGTAGCTGAATGCTTTATTAATGCACATGGAGGTTCTCATGTTAGTTTCTTCTTGGTGTGTTAGCTACACCTTTTCTTACTAGGGCTGGGGATTTTTTAGCTAGTTTGTTAACAATGGAAAGCAGGTTCATTCTAAATTATAATACTTTAAAGCCTAAAGGTATGAATCTGGATGTGAATTTAAATGTGTAAGTTATAGTATTGTATATATGAAGTTTTGTAACTTATTGTATATGGAAAATATGTTACCCTTTTTAAGGGTATGATTGTTTAAGCAGGTTCTTGTAGTAGATTATTGGGTGATGAGATGATTGTTTAATTGGAGCAGTTTGATATAAAATGGGAATGGTGGTGGCTTATGTTATTCCTTGAAGGGTGTTTGCTGATGTACCAGAAGCACCATTAAAAGTTGGAGTTTGTTTCTAGTGACTGCCCCCTGAGTGTGTTTTTTGGATATATCATGTTGCTGTGTGTTTTGATAACATCAAAGATTGAAACAATATTAATTTCATGAACTTTGATCATACTTTGACTTAGAAACCCAAAAGACTTGGAGAAATTAAAAAAAAGGGTCATCACACATACCTACACCAGTGACATGGAATATTATATAAATGCTGATACATGCTTGATTAATGAAAGCTAAGGAATACAGTCCTGTGCTAAGGCAGGAAGCATAGAAATATCTGTGTAATCTGCAACACACAAGTACAGCATAAATACTGATGGAATCTACTCAATTGCCAACACCTTGTGCGCATAATGCCTTGCATGTGTATGATACCTATCATGGTAGCACATGGTCATATTATACATTGCAATAATGATACAGTTCAGAAAGGTAAACATACACATAATATGTGCCATGTATATGTGAAGTAGGGTAAAGCTATGAGAGGGAAGGGAAATGGGAAACATAGACCCCCAGCAGTGAGGAAATGCCAGCAAGTAAAAGTAGGCACAAAATAAAGCAGGGCAACCATAGCTAAGGAGACAAAAGGTGCACATGCATCTGTCCAGAACACAAGATGGACTGCGAGTCCTTGCAAATTACATTGAAGCAAATGGTCACCATCTGTCACATGCATAGTTCATTGGGGATGGTTGTAAATACGCATGTGTATAAATGACACAAACACTACAGTAATGTGCAACAATAAAACAGCAAATGACATAGGCATGCATCAAAAGTAGTTTTGAATATCACATACCCATATCTACTGCCATGCAAACATAATGCAACAGGTGGTGCAATCGCCATTGTTAATATAAATACCAACGCACATGTGTTGGACTGATCAAAGAACAGTCCCATGTACACAAATATAACACAACAGCATAGAATAAGTGCATTTAATAAGTTACAAATCACAAGGGCAGTAATGTGTCAATCATATTAGGGCCATACATATGTGCATCCATTTAAATCAGTGCATATGTACTACAAAAGCATACACACAGAAATGTATTCTAATCCACGTATATATGTCCTAATATGATCTAGTTTCAAAAATACTGGCTAGTGCCTTAAGCAAGATGCAAACAAAAAAAACGGAATCATGAATGATGCTAAGCAAAGCATTATCACCACATAGCCACTAAGGGATCAGTGAATGCCGGTGCAGTATATGAAGGATACATATTCATATGCACCTGTCACAGTACTGTAAAACAACATGGCACAATAATGGCACATGCAAGTACAGTGGGACAGCATGACCCAATAATGTTACATAAGCCATAATCAAGGATGTAATGTTGAACAGACATAGAGTCATGGATTATTACTAGGTTAATGACACAGGGAACCTTTTTAAGCCTAGCCAAGTTTTCCCGAAAGAATAATGACATCCTGTATCCCAAAAGGACATTAAGGGTCAGGCATTTATAAACTACCTCTGTCAGAAGGGACATGAATGCCAGGATCTCTGTAAATTTCCTATTCCCCATCCACTGGTCTAAGTTGCACTTAGATTGGGTAATAGATGAACTAATCTTCACATGGATGGGAAGCCTCTTCCATAAGACAGGCAGTCTCTGGAAAATATATCTGTCTCTCCAGCATGTTTTGTTTAAATCACAGACAAAATTCAGGTTCTTAGATCTTGTATTGCATGTGATGTTTGACTTATGTATATGTGGAGATTCATAAGTGTGGGGTTTGCAGATGCCTTGTAATCTAAGTATAGATCACCCCTCAGCAATCTACAGGAGACTGAATAGAGGGAAAGGGCTTTAATGCACTCTGTGTAAAGCAGGTTTGCTATGCCTTGCATTCTTTATGTAAGGAACATCTGAGGTTGCTCTAGTTGCTGCATGTGCCTGGTCAGGTACATACTGAAGGGAGCATTGTACTCTATGATTGATCTGATAAGGGCAGAGTATAGTGTGATAATGACCTCTTTGGCCCTAGATAAAATGAACTTACTTATAACTTGTGCACCATAAAGAGATTTCCTCACCACTATGGCCACATGGTGCTAGAAGTAAGGCTACTGTCTATGTGAGTATCTAGATCTCTGACCACTGGGTCGACTCTTAGGGGTGTATTATCAACAATGGTAATCAACTGGGATGGTTGACTTCCCAAAGGGTACAATTATGCATGTTTTAGCATTAAATTTAAGGCCAACTCAGCCACTGGGGATGCATAAGCCAATGTATTTCTTCGTGCCGGTCCCAATCCCGGATAAATGGGGAGGGTTGCGTCAGGAAGGGCATCCGGTGTAAAACATTTGTCAAATGATATATGCGGACAACAATAGAGATTTACATACCAGATTAGTTGAGGCCCGGATTAACAATGACCGCCACCAGTACTGTTAGCCAACAGGGTGCTGGCAGAAATTGGGCTACTGTTGGCCAAAGGAGAACAAGAGGGGGAAGGCATGCCCAAAGGCAGGAATAGAGGAGAAAAGTTAGGAGTATGGTAGTGAGGGTAGGAACTTTGAATGTTGGCACTATGACTGGTATAGGGAGAGTGCTAGCTGATATGATGGACAGAAAGAAGGTTGATATATTGTGTGTGCAAGAGACAATATGGAAGGGGAGTAAGGCCAGGTGTATCGGAGGTGAGTTCAAATTGTTCTATCATGGTGTGGATAGGAGGATAAATGGGGTAGGGCTTATCCTGAAGGAACAGTATGCCAAGAGTGTTTTGGAGGTGAAAAGAGTGCCAGATAGAGTGATGTTTATGAAGCTGGAAATTGATGGTGTAATGATGAATGTTGTTAGTGCATATGCTCTGCAATTTGGGTGTGCAATGGATGAGAAAGAAATATTTTGGAGTGAGTTGGATGAAGTGGTGATGACTGTACCCAAGAGTGAGAGAGTGGTGATTGGAGCAGATTTTATTTGGCATGTTGGTAAAGGGAACAGAGGGGATGAGGAAGTGATGGGTAGGTATGGTGTTAAGGAGAGGAATGCAGAAGGTCAGATGGTAGTGGATTTTGTGAAAAGGATGGACTTGGCTGTGGTGAATATGTATTTTAACAAGCGGGAGGAGCATAAGGTGACATAAAAGAGTGGAGGAAGATGCACACAGGTGGATTATATCCTATACAGGATGGCCAGTTTGAAGGAGATTGGAGACTGTAAAGTGGTGGCAGGGGAAAGTGTAGTTAGGCAGCATAGGATGGTGGTCTATAGAAAGACATTGGTGATCAAGAAGAGGAGAGTGAGGGCAGTGCCAATGATCAAATGGTGGAAATTGAAAAAGGGTGATTGTGAGATGGAGTTCAGGAACGAATTAAGACAGGCACTGGGTGGCAGTGAAGAGTTACCAAACTAGTAATGGAGATGGCTAGCAAGGTGCTTGCTGTGACATCTGGACAGAGGAAGGAGGACAAGGAGACCTGGTGGTGGAATGCGGAAGTACAGGAGAGTATACAGAGAAAGAGGTTGGAGAAAAAGAAGTGGGATTGTCAGAGAGATGAAGAAAGTAGACAGGAGTATAAGGAGATGAGTTGCATGGCAAAGAGAGAGGTGGTGAAGGCTAAGGATAAGGAGTATGGATAGTTATATGAAAGGTTGGATACTAAGGAGGGAGAACAGGACCTGTACTGATTGGCTAGACAGAGGCACTGAGATAGGAAAGATGTGCAGCAGGTAAGGGTGATAAAGGATAATGAGGGAAATGTACTCACAAGCAAGGAGAGTGTGTTGAGCAGATGGAAAGAGTACTTTGAGGGGCTGATGAATGAAGATAATGAGAGAGAGAGAAGGTTGGATGATGTGGGGAAAGTGAATCAGGAAGTGCAATGGATTAGCAAGGAAGAAGTAAGTATAGCTATGAAGAGGATGAAGAATGGAAAGGCTGTTGGTCCAGACAACATAGCTGTGGAAGCATGGAAGTGTTTAGGAGAAATGGCAGTGGAGTTTTTAACCAGAATGTTTAATGAAACCTTGGAAAGTGAGAGGATGCCTGAGGAGTGGAGAAAAAGTGTGTTGGTACAGATTTTTAAGAATAAGGGTGATATGCAGAGCTGTAGTAACTACAGAGGGATAAATCTGATCAGTCACAGCATGAAGTTATGGGAAAGAGTAGTGGAAGCTAGGTTAAAGTGAGGATTAGTGATCAGAAACATGGTTTCATGCCAGGAAAGAGCACTACAGATGTGATTTTTGCTCTGAGAGTGTTGATGGAGAAGTACAGAGAAGGTCAGAAGGAGTTGCATTGTGTGTTTGTGGACTTAGAGAAAACATATGACAGGGTGCCTAGAGAGGAGTTGTGGTATTGTATGAGGAAATCAGAAATGGCAGAAAAGTATGTAAGAGTGGTACAGGATATGTACAAGGGTAGTGTGACAATGGTGAAGTCTGCAGTGGGAGTGATGGATGTGTTTAAGGTGGAGGTGGAATTACATCAAGAATCAGCTCTGAGCCCTTTCTTATTTGCAGTGGAGATGGACAGGTTGACAGACGAGATCAGACAGGAGTCTCCATGGACTATGATGTTTGCAGATAACATTGTGAGCTGTAGTGAGAGTGGGAAACAGGTTGAGGAGACCCTGGAGAGGTGGAGATATGCTCTAGAGAGGAGAAAAATGAAGGTCAGCAGGACTAAGACAGAATATATGTGTGTGAATGAGAGGGAGGATAGAGGAATGGTGAGGATGCAGGGAGTAGATTTGTCAAAGGTGGATGAGTTTAAATACTTGGGATCAACAGTCCAGAGTAACGGTGAGTGTGGAAGAGAGGTGAAGAAGAGAGTACAGGCAGGGTGGAATGGATGGAGAAGAGTCTGAGGTGTGATTTGTGTCAGACGGGTACCAGTAAGAGTGAAAGGGAAGGTCTACAAGAGGATAGTGAGACCAGATATGTTATATGGGTTGGAGACAGCGGCATTGACAAAAAGGCAGGAGTTTGAACTGGATGTGGCAGAGTTAAAGATGTTAAGAGTTGCACTGGGTGTGACGAGGGTGAACAGGATTAGGAATAAGTATATTAGGGGGTCAGCCCAGGTTGGATGATTTAGAGACAAAGCCAGAGAGGCAAGATTGCTTAGGTTTGGACATGTGCTGAGGAGGGATGCTGGCTATATTGGGAAAAGGATGTTAAGGATGGAGCTGCCAGGTAAGAGGAAAAGAGGAAGGCTTAAGATAAGGTTTATGGATGTGGTGAGAGAGGACATGCAGGTGGTTGGTGTGACAGAACAAGATGTAGAGGATAGGAAGAAATGGAAACAGACGATCCACTGTGGTGACCCCTCACCGGAACAGCTGAAAGAAAAAGAAGAAGCATTAAATTTAAAGCCATGGCTTTGTCACTATTTGTTGATCAGTGATAGGCCTACTTGAAGAATGCTAGTATCTGTAGGGGAGTTGATGATAATGCCCAAGTGTTATATGGATTTGAACCCTGTACCACCTGTGTTCTGTATAAAATCAGTGCAGTTACACCTTATGCCACAGAGTCAGTGCAGTTACACCTTGTGTCACACAAACATAAGACAGCAACTTTTGATACACAAATGTGTGCAATAAACTCACATATGGATAACATGTGCAAATAAATACACTTGACTGACCTCACTGTGTTATGTGATATGAATGGGGAATAATGCAGCATGTGAATTGCTGTCATCTCTTATGAATATAGGCAGGAACAACACCAGGCAAGTATAACAACTGTTTCCCACTCACATCATGCCAATGCAACAGTCATATCTGTCACATGCAAAA
This sequence comes from Protopterus annectens, assembly GCF_019279795.1. Classification (NCBI taxonomy): domain Eukaryota; kingdom Metazoa; phylum Chordata; order Ceratodontiformes; family Protopteridae; genus Protopterus; species Protopterus annectens. Next base: position 471,802,097 of record NC_056744.1, on the reverse strand, counting down.
TAAGGGTATATCAGACATAATAATGTTATGCTGCACTGCATGCACAGCAAAACACACATACAGACTGAAGGAGTAGCACCCATGCCTGTATGGAGCAATGTATGCACTGACAGAATTTCATTAATATGTAACTAACAGTGGTAACACGTGGCATTTAGTAATGTGGGTCATACTGCAGCAGCAAGATAAAGCCACATATGAAATGATATGTGCTATGTACATTATGTCATATGTCAGAAAAACATGACAGTGATATGGGATGTGTGCACAAGTGTGCTTAGGCCATACAGATTTGAATATGGGAACCAACATGGTTGCAGCATTACAAAAGTGAATCACAGACAATACTTACCTTCCTGAGGGGTTAAACATCACAAACAAAATCTCTGGAGATCTCTCAGAAACAGTCACACATGTCCTATGCCATGTCCTGAAAGAAGTTACCCTTCATGTCATTTGTGTCTGAAAGATGTCTGGCATTGCATCTCAGATCTGGTCCCAAAAATCATCTGCTTGGTGTGGTGGTTAATGTCCTCTTCACTAAGCCACAGGAATAATGGCATGTGCAGGTCTTGGGCTGGTCATCATCACCATCAGTTCCATCATGGTCATCATCCTCATCTTTGAAGTCCAGCTTGGCTGGCAGTAGTCTGGTACATCGTCATCATCCAATTAGTGATCTGGCATGGGTTTCCATGCTCTCAAATCTGAACACAGGAGCAAGACATTTTTTCAGATATAATAGGTATATGAATAAATGAAAATGTGTACAAAAGTTGCACAGTCTATACGTTGAAACTGTTAAATTTGTAATGTTATTCTACTGTCTAATTTTATTCAAATATAACACCTTATGTAATGCTAGGCCTTCATTCAGTCCATAATACATTACAATATCGTGTGCAATGTACATCAGAGTCATATGCTCAACATGTCTGAAATAAAATCCAATCAGTGATAAGGCAATGCATAGGAAAGCATATGCCACTTAAAATACATTTACATTACGTATGTATATAGACAGATATTATATACATGGTGCAACTCTGTACAAAGTGTGGCTATAACAGGTCTGTTACAAAACCTGACAGTAGTCATATTTGCATGTATTGTGTAATAAACTACAGATTAAACTATGCACAATAAATGTTACTGAAGCATAATGAAAGCCATGGAAAGGAAGTCACTCTCACAGTGCTAATAAGTATGTGGCTATAGTACACTGCAAGTCATAAATTGCCACTTCTATCTACTGCTTCACAGTATGTATTGATATGTGTCACATAACACAATCAGCCTTAAAGGCAGACATCTGAAACAACTATGCATGACTGTAATGACATATGTGAGCCAATATAACTGTAAAGAGGTTATATGCTATACAGAAAACAACATCAAAATGTATGAAACCTGACGTGTAATGCTTGCCCACTGTACATCGCTTTATGGAACATTAGTTGTGACATAATAGTAACAAGATCTGGACCATGAGGTGTATTTATAAGCTGTATAACAAAAGACACAAAGGTGTAATAATAACAAGATTAATGTCATGATTATGCAACAGTCTAAATTTCATAATAGTCATAGATCAATGATATAAACAGAGGGCCATGAATGGGTCAGTGTCCACATCATATGATAACATTAAATTACTTAGGCACATTACATGGCTTGCAGTAATCAGTCTATTAGACATGTCTGTTATTACTTGTACACTTACATCTCAGCCTTCAGTATGAATGCAAAACAAACATGTATACTGCATATATATATATATATATATATATATATATATATATATATATATATATATATATATATATATATATATATATGAAACATTAACTTGTAAGACAGGAATGGCATGCCACTTTAACATGCAACATTGACATAGGACCCAATTCCAAAAGACTTGGTGCACTGCAAATTGATACCGACAATGTTGTCAGGTAGGCCCTGCAACAATGTCACTCCCTGCAAATCCTTATAGATATGCCCCTTATTCTCTATGCAATGTGTGCTTCACACATTTATGCTGTGGTATTAATATAACATTTAAATTTCCATTACATTTCATCATGTGCAACTAATATGTCATGTATATATTATACCATGGTTAAATACATGTATAAAAATATATCATCAGATTAACAATCCATGGTAAACGTAAAATGTATATGCAACATGGTTAATGTGGGACATCAGAACAGTTTATAAATTGAATGGAAGTTCAAAACTGAAGAAATACTGCACACAGTCAGAAGCACAGAAACAGTAAGTTATATAATCTCTAGAATTTAGGTATATGACACACATAGATATAACAGTCCACCAACAAATGTATCACTATCACTACCTCCATTTGTTTTGTGCTTCCGTGTCTGCTTGCACAGAGAAAACAATATAATGATCATCATGAAGATAGTATACAATACCTGAGACATAAAATAAATCTAGGCATGCCTTGTAGCATACCAATAACCGGAAACAGTATGTAATGTAGTTAATAAACCATCACAATGCAGTTATACAGCATTACAAGATAAGTGGAACTCAAGAACTACGTGGCAATAAAGGTCTGCCGACACCATTAGGAATGCCAAGTCAGCAAACACAATTTAACAATCAAGTAAACAGACTATGCACATTTCAGGAAGAACCACTGCCATACATACAAGTTTTCTACTGTCTGCTGTGCAAACAACAATAACAGCACAAGGAAAATGCATGTAAAACAATGAACACCAATATGCCTGGCGAGTTGGGATGTCTGGCATTTAGGTTTTGTCAACAAATAGCCAATACGCTCAATGTAGTAACAAACACATGTTGATAACACAACACTACGTGCCACTGAAATTTATGTAAACGTTAATGTAGTAGATGGAGTGCACTGATTACACCCTGATATTCAGAAAAACACAAACCAGTTAAGCTCCAGAATGGTGCGAGACTTGACCTTTACAAATGTTAAGCACCCCCAGCTAAAGTTGTTAAGGTTGGTTCTAATGTCAGGCAATCTGGCTATACTGACTAGTAAATGACAGTAGCAGAAATAAAAGATTTGTTTCTGCCTGCTGTCCATACAGTAAAGTGCCCCCAACTCCTTTAAACTCAGTTGCTAGAATAACAGGATGTGTTAGCATTCATTTCTTGAAGGAGACAAACTCTGTAACTCAAATTTCTGTCATTATTTAGTGACTTCAGTCTACACTGGTTTGTCTGAAAACCACATGTTTTATGAGGAACAGACCAAAACTATGAAGCAATGATCTGGAAATCCTGTTAAAATCTAGACAGTCTTGAGACGCATTGAAGGTAAGTGTAAACATAATTACACTACCACTCTGACAGTGCTCGCTAAGTGTTTTACAGCTATTAAAGCTGGGAAAACATTTAGTGACCCCCCCCCTGTGATTAGTAGTACATGGAGCCGATAATGCTCCACACACTACAAAGAATCACAATTGGTTCACCGATCATAACCCTAAATTATGTGTTTTTGAAATGGATGTCAAGAAATTCACCCTTGAGGTGAATTTTTTGTTATCCATGTCTTGAATATATAATAAGCAGGTTATAATCAGTGAGGCAATCATAATCCTCTATATTATTCACAGTACATTCATGAGTATTACACATACCTAGCAGATGTGTTATTGGAAGTCTGACATAATAGTAGCATGCTTGAATATCATACCACTACACAACTAAACCTGAAGATTTAAATATGTTAATTCTGTTTCTGGAAACATAAAGGTGGAAAGTCATAACAGATACCTCTCCCCCTCTACTTTTCCTCAAGCCTGTGCATACGCTCTATGCACAAGGCTCTGTTCCTGGAATCATCTTCAGCAGCTGCAAACAGAAAAAAAAGATGATGTATTACACCAACAGAAGGATTGCTTAAACTCAGTACATAATGACTGCTATTAAGAACAGTGAAAAAAAATAGTTATCAGTCCGTCTTAACAAACATTACCATACAATACAATGTCACATTTAGTCATTGCTGTTTTGTACTGTGCATACATGAGGATCACTGCAGACAAAGAGGAGAATGCTAGTTTCAAACCTACAACTATTATCTGTTTTCACACTACAAACCAGAACCCTACCTGCCTAGATAAGTGACCTTTACTATGATTTTCAGCTATGAAAATGCAAGGAATCATTACACACACACTAACGTGTGCTAATCTAAGATGGCATTTTGTAAATGTGCATACATACTTAACCATCTGGGCGAAGACCTACTAATGTACACAGTCAGGTTTTGAACTGTCATACTTTGCAAAAAAACATTGGTCTGTACTTGCAACACATAAATAGCCACTAAAGGAATTACTGTACAATTGTGTTTTTCAAACCTACATGTACATTATGTAGGACAGTCAATTAAAAGAAGTAATGGATTATAGCAGAGTGTTGTTTAATTTAAACTGTACAGGTAATGTATGTATTACCCAGCATTCAGACATACAGCATTCTCAACAGAAACATACAGCATTCTCAACAGAAGCATACTGTATGATATTTCTAGAAGCTTTCCAGATAATTGAGATATGTGTAGTCACCTGTGGCCTAGCTACTATATACAGCAATGCACCGTGGCCACGATCGGTGCATAAAAATATGAATTACATAAGTTATTAAACAAATATAGACCTTCCATATGTGATGTGAAACAGTACATGAATTACTGACAATTATGTTTAAAAATAAGTTACACTGGGGTTTAAACCAACACATAAGCAGATAACAATTACTTTGTCATACTGTTTAACAGACATCACAGCTTGCTGGATGTTTTTGGAAGCAGATATTATGGACTAGCAGTAAAACTAGTGTGCTTGAAGTATGTATTAATATACAGTTATAACCTACAACCCTGCATAATGTTTACACTGGCATAGAACAGTTGCAGATAACCTCAGAATCTATCAAAACATGAATGTTAAATTTGATGAGAAGAATAAAATTTACTCCATGTAAATTACTATGATTAATATAGATACCCACAGAATACATTGAAACACAATGCATCACATAAACAGATATGCTTAGTACAGACATATATGATAATGTAGGTGTTTAGGTGATGGGTATGAAACTTACTGTAGGCATCTGGTGGCCGTCTTTGGATTTCTGCTGCCCTCCAGTGAAGATCCTCTGCATCCCTCCATTGCAGGTTATCATAGGGGTGGTGGACTTGATAGCTAGTTCAGTAGATCCCAGTTCATCCATGGTGCTCTGCTCTTTCACAGTCCAGTTCCAGATGTCAATCACTGCAGTGTTCCTGGGGAATGTTTGCATCCTCTGCTCATGTCAAGCATAGACAGTGAGCATTCATTTTGCCCCCCTTTGTCTAGTTTGGCGCGCAGATACAATGAATCCTTTTCTCAGTCAGCATCCTGGCTGATGTATTATGTTGCAGAAAAACATCTTCCATAAGTGCTAACTGAGGTTTCACTCAGTTTGCAGGTGTAAGAATATTACATTTTAAAGTAAAGTGGTGTATATAGGATGGTAGCAGACAATTGGATGGCATCAGGTACATGTTACAGATATTCCTGTTTATTGATAACCACTGGGAAGTTGCACTGAGCACTGTACACTTATAGGATTATAGGATCATAGGAAGTTAGTAGGCTATTGGTCTTGAGGGCCTTATAAGCCTAGCCAAGTGTTTAGCCCATGTTTAGACAAGTCAGCACCCAAAGCCCCTTTCCAGAAGGGACACAAGTGGAATCACAGGGGTGTTTTCTGTTTCCCATCCAGTTATCCAGGTTGCACTTAAAAAAGGATAACGAGGTACTGATGTGGAGAGGGAGTCTATTCCACAGATGGGGAAGTCTCTGGGACACAAATCTGTCCCGCCATCAAGTTCTATTAATATCACAGACCAGGATTAGGTCGTGCATATGGGTTACTGGAGTGGAGCTTGACTTGCGGATATGCAGCAATCCCATTAAGGCAGGGCCTGAGAATGCTTTGTATGTCAGTCAGAGGTCACCTCTGAGGAGTCTGTGTGAAACTGAGTAGAGGGACAGGGCTTTTAGTCTATGTTGTGGGTAGATGTTTGAGGCCCTAGATTCTCCTGTTGAAGAGCATCTGTGGTCTCTCCAGCTGCTGCATGTGCTTTGTGAGCTACATGCCGAAGGGGGCATCGTACTCAATAATTGGCCTTATAAGGGAAGAATACAGGGATGTTATAATCTCTTTGTCCCTGGATGAGAAACCCTTACTTATGAGGTGGGCCATGTAGAAAGCTTTCCGTACAATGGAAGCAACACCTTGGTCAAAACTCAAGTTGCTATCAACCTGGGTGCCCAAATCCATCACTCCTGATTGCATGCTTAGGACATTGTTATCAATGTGATAATATGTGGGGACATCACTCTCCCCAAATGGTATAATGATGCATTTTTGGCATTCAGTTTGAAGTTGACCTATGCAGAGCTACTGGTTAATGCACTGAAATTTGAGAACTTACACAGACATTCGCTAATGGGATTCCAAAACGTTGAATGTTAATGAACTTCATTAATAATACATGGTGCAAATGGTACTTAAAAGCTGTGCGCTTAGTTAATTTCATTCTGAATAAGATCAAGCTTTGCAAAGGTAAGCTGTCACCTGCTTGCTTTTCTGTGATAGAACACAGTACTATTATCACATACTTATGTTCACATTATGGTGTGTAAAACAAATGATGCATGTTCTGAAGCATATATGAGGTAAAATTCTCTGCATTGCAATCTGTCAGTTACATAAAGAAGAGAGGTAGACTTCCACAATATGCATGCATTTGAGTACATGTCTATCTACTGAGGTTTTCCCCATATTTAGTTTTATGGCTACAAACAAACCAGCCCTGTTGAAGAACAAATATGGATGGAACCAACATATATCCATAATTAATGCAGAATAATCTGTAACAATTGCATGTTTATGGAGACCAGTGACTTGCAGGGTTGTCTGCAACTTGCATGTTCATTGACTGGTTTAAGAATACTTTCTGATATGGAATTGTATAGCAGTGGTTGTAATAACATTCAATGATATATAGGCAATATTAAGATGTTTTAGCATTAACGTTACTTCTTGTGGTGATATGTAGTCAGGCCAGCATAACAGGTCATTTTCAAATGTTGTTGTTTTACTGCCTTGTTTCTGTATAAATGTCAGTAGTTGCATTCTGTTGTATACAGTATCAAAACAGTCACATTTGTGATGCTGTCTGTCACTGTCCGTGATTATATCTGAGGTGCACCCTACATTACTGAGGTAGAATTGCTAGTTGTGTTTAGATGTGCACGTAACCATGGCTATACTATGTAAATGACAGATGAGGCATTCATTTGACATATCCTTTTAACATTGTCATGTAAATATCTGAGCTCCTGTAGGAAATCTAAGATTTGCTTATCACCCTGTCTTTCAGATGTCAGACCATAATAAGACAGAATTTCTCACATAGAAATAATGAGATTATAATAGAGGCTCTGCACCAGTATGGACACAACTTGATTGTACACATATGCAATACTATGTGGAGGGATCAAGTGTGGAAGAATCTGTCATACAAGATAAATTGTGTGGGTGGCCGCAATACACTTAGGAAGGCATGCTAGTGGTGTTGCTTGACATGATCCTCTATGCAACCAACATACTCCACCACTATGAGAGGTCAAGGAATGCCACTGGCAGTTGGCACAATTGCCTCCTCAGATGAGATAACAGTGTTCCTGACCTCCCATCATAACACCTGCCAGGATCATAGGATACCTGGGAGAGGAACTGAGGTAGGTGTTCCAGGATGTATAGGTATGTCTAATGCTCATGAACAGTAAAGGATACACCAATTCTCATTGAAAGACATTATCACACAGTTCTTAATGTTTTTGTTACAGCAGAAGAACTATATCTTGGATGTGGAAGCACACGTGATGTGGATGAACAACATAAGTGTTACAGCATGTTAACTTACTAACACAGTACAAACATAATGTCAGTGACGTGTTATGCTGTGTTTTTCATTTGTATGCCCATCGACATCTGAACAGCTTCAGTGCATATCCTGTTAGTTTAATCTTGTGTGGCTCTGCCTCCTGTTATGACTGTGGAGTATACTCATGTGTTGTTTGTGTGCCATTGTACACTAGAGGATCTGCTTTGCATTGGATGACACACTCCCCAGTCAGGGAAGACATACCTGGTAAGGCTGTCTAGATGTTTGTTGCTGTTCATTATTGACAATTACATATGTGTCCTTCATGTCTAATCTGTTCTTGTTCACCTGCACAAGACACATGTAATCAAAACACCACTACTGCCCATCCAGTATGTGTATATCTTATTTGTTGTGCTTTATGCCTCAGGTTTAATGCTACATGTTGCCTTGTGTGTACTTACTGCACAGTGGTGTACAAATATTTTTTACTTGGCAGTGTCATTTCAATCTCCCAACGCCAATGGCAGTGGAGTCAAGAGAAGGACATGTTAGGTAGAATTTACTATTTGTAATGACATTACCTGTCATATGTGATTGATTTGTAACTGACAGGACATATCTCTGTTATACAGGGCTCCCAAACCACTCACAGGGAAAATGAACTGGTAAATCCAGGTAACATAACTAGTGTGCTATATAGTTATCTGAATGTCAGTCCTATGCTGCATCTTTTGACTTCTTTGAATGTATATTACATGTGTCATCTGTCTCTTTTTGCAGCATATCCACTACCTGCCTCCTGCAGTATTCGGTCCACTGATCCTGAGGTAGGATGTAATATACCTTAATCTCACAGCATGGCCAATGGCATATGATCCACTGTACTGGGTTCATTGTCTGGCTCAGAAGGAGACAGATATGTGGTTCATGGTGCAGCCTACAATAGGAAGGATAATGTGTTCATCTCTTCTGATGATGGAACATCAGATGATGAACATGATTATGACCATGACCTGCTGTCGCATATAGAGTCTGGTAACAATGCAAACTTTTGCACCTTATGAACTGCTACTGTCCATTAGACTTCAGGTGGGAGTGTAAATGATGTACATGGATGCATGTCAGAAGGTGTCTGCCTACAATTACAGGCAAATGATTCTTCATAACGAAGTCATGGACGAAGTCATGGTTCTGACCTGTGCTCACTTGCCAGTGCCCCCAACTGTGTAGCACAGCAGCTGTGCATGTTACATGAAGATCAGGAACACAGACATGGAGAGGTCATGGCAACACTGGCTGCACAGCATGACAGTGTGGCAGATGTTGCACACTCCACTAAAAGCCTTGTTAAGCCAGTGCTAGAGCAGTGCCATAGTGTGAACCAGATGCTACATGCCCTAACTGTACTGAACAGATTCCCTCCAGTGAGCAGAGGCAGAAACTCTCTCATTAGACCCACACATGGTCCTTAGACATCAGTCTCTGTGCTACAACATGCATGTACATCTGCTGTTGGTCACTCAACTTGAGCCCCACAGTCACAAACACATTTTATTACTGCTCTTACCTACATTGTGCCCCACAATGTTAGTGTCACCACATCTAGCCTTTTGCTATAGCACCATGGACTGAGTGTTTCCAGATGTGATAGGGGCAGCCAGCAGTGCAGTGTGAGCCATCAGTGTTGTCATCCTAGACTGTGTTCAAGTAACACTAATGGTTGATCTAGTGTTTTTTCTGTTGAGTCATTCTGACCTGCTAACAATGATGCCTGCTGTCCTGACTGCTGATTAATCAATCTGTAGGTGTTTTTTTCAAATGTCTGTTGCCACAGGGTTTTTCTAACAGTGACTAATGGTGTTTTTCCATTAGCCATAATCTGGGCTGCTGTTGTGGGGCAACTCAAGAATATCACAGTTTAGTCTGTTTACATTTACACAGGTGGCTTGAAATGACTCAAAGGTGTGTGTCAGAGGTTGCCATGTTTTCTGAGCTAGGACATATGGCTGCATCATCCATTATCCACGTCTATTTCTTCTCACTTCTGTGCCCTCCCGATCATCCGATGACAGCTTTGATAACTCAACATCAGACCATCTGGGATTCTTGGGGTAGGTCACCACACCTGCAGATGGCAGGCCACTATATTTTGATGTTATCATGTTATGTAGCATAGCATGCACATGGACCATCTGTGATGACTTTTCTGCTGTGTATTTTAGTGCACCCATGAATTTGTCCAAACATGTGAATCTTGCTGTCAGCATGCCAAACACACACCCAATAGTGTTTTATTTCATGGTGTGTGCACTGCTGTAGGCATCCTCAGCAGGGGTTTATGAGGCTCTGTATGGCCTCATTAGCCAAGCCTCTAGTGGATAACTGCAGTCACCTGTTTTCAGGGGAATGAGAAGTAATATTTGATAGTCTTGCTTCCTGTAGTAATGTCTGGCTACTGCTTACTGTGTAGCACTGATCATGGACTTAACTAGTAGGAGCCCTTCTGGTGTTTCACCATGTTGAAAAGAGACCCCAGGGAAATTTCCTTCCATATTGCTGCATCATGCACACTTCTGGGTTGTGTTGCCATGATATTAGTAATGAGACCATCTGCACAGAACACCACTTGACAATTGAACAATGGGTCCTATCTATTGATTAACAGTTCAGCATCAGGTGCAGATGATGCTTTGATTGGAATGTGGACGAAGTCCATTTCACCAAAGAAAAGGGGTAATTTGGATTTGACATTGAACTATTGCATAACATTTCTGAGGTCTATGGCTGTTGTTGGGAAGTGGATATATTCAACCACCTTGGTGCACATTGAGGCCAGGAACTGTGCAAGAATGTGACTAGCAGCTGTCTGGGACACTCCTAAAACATCTCCCATTTGCTGATCAAATGACCCAGAGGCTAGTATACCCAGACTCAGGCATACTTTTGTTTCTATTGGCACTGGATTAGCATTCAGACCACAAGCATACTTGTGTGGTACACACATCCTGCACCATCTCTCTATCTAATATGTATCTATTGATCTATTATTTCCTGTTCAGAGAGGTGCCCTAGTTGTAGCCTGGCTATGTGCCTGAACGGCTGCCTTCTGAAACATCTTTGCAGATCATCCTCAATTATCGCTTGCAGTATCCCAGCCTGCTCTAGTGCATTAAATGGCATTTCCATTTTTTTTTCAGTTATATTTGCAGAGTCCACAGGATTCCCTAGGAATTTCCAGAATATAGTCCTGCTAACATTCAGCACATATGAATTTTGCCAAGTACTTTGAGAAAGGTGTCGGCAAAGTACTGTTTCGCATTTAAATTTCATTGGAAGCACCCTCTGTGTTTTGGAATGTGGCAGGCATGCACAGAATTTGCAATGATGTGGGCTGAATAAATAATGACTTGGTCTTGTTTTAGCATACATTAAGAAATTGCATTTGCTACTGAGGTGCTTATGTCCTCCTTTGGCATGCTGCAATTTATTTTGGAATTTGGCACCATGTCAGTGAGGGTAGTATCTGGAGATCTGTAAAAAGGTGAGAGGGATAACCTTATCACAAAACACTCTGGAGACACAAGTATAGTTATTTAATAATAAAAGACAATTATGATTCAATAGTACATAATAATGAAACTGCATGACTGTTAACTCAGAAAAAATATTGATGCAAAACATGCCCTGCTCTCTGATAGTGTTATTTAATCCTTTAAGTATATCAAAAAGTACTACACAAACTTATCTTTAATTTTGTGGCTTGGAATGGAAGGACTGTGGTGGTTAATATCAGTTATTAAAATAAGGTAAAAGTATCCAGAAAATGAAATACAAAAACAAAATCTGGCAAGAAGTTCAGACAAACAACAGAACATAAATCATCTAAGTGGTAAAGCCCAGAATATTGAAAACAGGTTCACTAATCCATGCTCCAGGTATTGAGTAGTAATTCAAGGTAAGTCTATTAAATGTGTAATATGCCAAATGTCTGAATTATCCACATACTTTATATGGACGTATGAACCTTAGTATGCCATACAAATTGGTTGGAACTTTACAGTGTTCAGAATAAGAATTTTAAGCATAATGATAGTCTACATCTATAAAGACCTTAAATGTCTGAAGAAAAAAAAAAACAATAAACTGATATCTCCAGAAGGACAGCATCAGATCAAATAACTTGGTAGTGACACAAGAAACAAGTTAAAAGTATCAACCATATAAAAGCTCCAAGAAGACATCAGTGGACGTAAAAGACCTTTAATTGTTTTCTCCTGTATTCAAAGGTTAGACATGCATGTATGGAATGTCAGTATCATGTCATTCATGTATAATATCTCAAATCAATTCTCCAACATTTTAAACCAAAATGGAACTTGTATCCAAACAAATGGCTCATAAAACTTCCATAATCAGAAAGTGCTTCAAAACCGTGGACACTAAGTATTTAACACTATGGCATAATCTTGATGCTGAAAGGCCAGATATAGTCTTCACAATATTAATTGCAAAGTGACAAAATCAGTAGCTTCAAATAGACCATCCTGTCTAGTATGTGATATGTTCTGTTCCCATGAAGGGAGGACAAACAAACCCGCTAATCTCATAGACAGTGGCACTCAACTCAATGGACTGAGAACCAGTTACAGTTAGAACGGTAGCCCAACTCTCTCATTCTGTGGAAGTTATGAGTAAGGACCCACAGTGCTCATTTCATGACTCACTTATCATTGGCATTTTATTTTCAGGCAAACAGGTTCATGATACATGTGTTACCAACTTAGCCAGGTATTACAAACTGGCAACCTCCTTTCTCCAACAAATACATCTTCCCCACAGAGTGGAATGGACAATACCAACACCTGGCATGCAAGCAACAACCTAGCATTTAACATTATAAGTGTAGTACTGTGTCCGTTGATAAGGGAGTGGTTCTCAGTTAATTTCTTAATCAAGAGTCAGACACTAAAATGGAACTGGTTGTTAAAGAAATTGGTATAAGGATTGCCTCATCTACAATCGACATAGCACCACCACTGTCCACAGTTCTTATTATGACCATATTTTATACCTGGAGGGAAAACCTGTCCCTCAAAGGGTGTTACTTACAATGGTTCACTGTGCATTTTTGTAAACAAGATCCTTGCCAAGCAGAAGAGATTCAAATATTCATCGCCAAGATGACTGACATCTTCTGTAATCTAAGTTTCTCAGAAAGTCTTAAAAAATGGTAACTCTTTTTTGCTATATTTTTGTCTGCTTAAGAATGATCAGTTCTTTATAGCCTAGTCTCCAAATAACAAAGAAACATGTCATTTTGATGAAGGTAGCTTGGCTGAATGCATGTTGGCCAAAAATGTTTAGCCAAAAGCTCTTTGGTAGTGGAGAAGGTATATTTAATTTTGAGGTTGTTCTCCCACATGGGAAATGCAGGAGGTTTTGCTTCCATGCAAAAAAAATATGTTTTTTAGACTTTTGTAGGAAGTGCTTTTGGCTAAATATATTTAGTCAATTTGCTATCAACAGACCTGCCAATGAGCTTTTGGCATGAATCCAATGATAAAATGATTTTCAAAATGTAATCGCAACAATAATCAAATGGGATTGGCCAATACCATATGTAGAATAACAGTTCACTGTAGGGCAGATTCATTACCTAGTGACTGAAGTACCTCAGAAATTAACATCCTCTGTCTATAAAACAGCCCTTGTGTCTCTCTATACATTGGAAACATATTAATGATAATGTAAGTACAATTCATTTCCAGCACAAGATGATAGCTATCGATTTTCTGGAAGGCCAGGACCTCACAGGACTTTTCCCAAAGCTATGATTGTCTGACGTAACCTAACCACAATTCTACATCAGTGGATACACTGTACACGTTAGTTACAATTGGAAGTCATGAAGTCTAGCAATAGTGCAGAGTTAACAAAAGTAGCATAATTTTGCACAAAAGAATGAAGATTAATGAAAAGCTTGATTGCCCAGTTAATGCTTCTAATGGCAGTAAACATGCCCACACATACACACACACACACGCACGCACGCATGCACGCACACACACACACTCACACTCACACTCACACACGCACGCACACACACACACACACACACACACACACACACACACACACACACACACACACACACACACACACACACACACACACACACACACACACACACACACACACACACACACACACACACACACACACACACACACACGCACACACACACACACACACACACACACACACACACACACACACACACACACACACACACACACACATGCCTGGTATTGCATGCATAAATTCAGCAGGAGATTAATACTGACTCTAGAATATAAGTAGTTTTATTGATTATACAGAAGCAGTATGTGTAGAACTTATCCAACAACAAAAACTCCCCAGAAAAAGGTCAAATGCATGGTGTTTACACAGACAGGCATCACAATAGTTATATATGGCAAATAACACAAATTACAAAGCCCTCAGTGTGCACATAACATTAAACTATACTGAAAACATATTTTTAGGATACGGTTTCCTTTGAGTTGGTCTTTAGAAAGCTGTGTGACTGTGAATAATTACAGATACAGAGATCAGGAGATCAGACAAGAGTGAAAGGTAACTAAAATCATCTTTCATCTTCCTTTCTCTCTCATGTTTACTCCAGCAATTTTTCCTTATTAATTTCCATAACTCACATTATTATTCCCATGGTATCTGCAAAGAATGTATTTGACTGCACCTTTTAAGTTTATGCTTCTTACGTAATAACTACTCTGTATCACTTTGCAATATTACTTTTCATAGCCTATAACACCTCCAAGTTTCATCACTAGTCTGTATTGTTTTAAATGTTTCCTGAACTTTTGAAATTAATTGCTTGTATCTTTTACATTTGTATAATTATCATTAGTAATCTACTGTATGTGCCTAGTTTGTTTGTTTTTGGAGCTTTTCTCCCCAGGACTCTATTGAAAACGGGTTCATTTTGGCCCAATGGACTATCCTGGTAAACCAACTGCAAATAAATAAATAAATAAATAAATAAAACAAAATGTGCACACTGCAGCGAGGTATTAGGTAGAATTGCAAACTTATTAAGCTGAGTTGTGTACTCCAAAATGTCTGTATTAAGAATAATAGACTTGAAACTCACTATGGAAATCAGACTATTATTTTATTAATAGATACATTGCTTGGAGATTGGTTGAATTTGCCTTGATTTATGAAAAGGTTTTGAATAAATCTTGTTTGATTATATATTACTTTAAAGGAAATACTATTTAGTCAAGTACTGTTTTGCAGCATTTGTGTAAGTCACTGATTTAATGTTAAAGTTTTTTCTTTTTTTTTTTTTTGTATACCATTATGATTAGTGTTACCACAACATTTACCACTGGACTTCATTTTAAAGTCAGGTTGAGATTTGTGGCTGGGTTCGGGGCATGGTTAGGTTTAGATTTTTGAATAAGGATTATTCCCGTGTGTGTGTGTGTGTGTGTGTGTGTGTGTGTGTGTGTGTGTGTGTGTGTGTGGAAGAGCACCTCTTCCTGTTTTGTCACTGTGCCATTCTTCAATGACTGCAATTCATCAAAATACTTTGTTCTAATTCTATTTGGACTTGATTGTGTTATTTTCTGAGTTTCGTTTCAAGGAGATATTTTACATCTGGCACTTGATTCTAACAAGCCTTGAACTACTTTTCTTGTGGAATGCATTTATGAAATATGAACATTTTCTAAGCATTTACTGAGTAATATGCTAAGACCTTGTTCATTTAACTTAGGTTTTGCCCATAGAAAAAAGCCTTTGGATCAGTGCACTCTCCAGAGAAGAGTGCCAGAAAAGAAAGGTCATAATTCAAACAGGGTAGGAACTCCAGATATTTGCTCAGCTTGGATGATGAGAACGATGTTGAATAAATTAGCACCAGAGGGAGTACATGGATAATGCCAGTTTACAGAATTATGTAATGCAACATACTGTCAAAGTTCTTCATTACTAAACAATTCTACCATGCAGTGACCTTTAAGACATTTGCAAGATGTTCACCTAATAACAGGTAGTAGGGAAAAAAGTGAAAATATATTCTCCAACCGTGAATTGCTCCTGCAAGAAGCAGCAATGCTGTTGTTTGTCAGTAGGGGACAGCAAAGCCAAGCATGCTTGAGCTGTAAAATCCTTGTGTATTTCTTTTCCTGTCTGTAGCTATAAGCTGACAGTACGGATCTTTCAAAATGAATGAAGGGGAGAACACTAACAAGAAATGATGTTTTGATGTTAATGGACAGAAAGAGGAATGCTTTACTCATACCACTTTTTAATTGTGTCCTTAGCATTTGCTTCTTCATTGTGACAGCCCCTTTTTTTCAGGCTAATGAGAATAAATATTCCGGTCTTTGTTCAGTTTTAAATTTTAGCCAGGCAATATTTTTGTTTCGTGAGCATAACAGAAGATACAGCAAAGAAAGCAAAAGTTTAAAAATAGATATATTGTATAGTAACTAAAAAAAGGGTGTTTGTAAAGTTACACACACAGACATGTACATTGAAGTACGCATGTGCGCACACACACAGATACAACTACATAGATGCACATATTTTAGTTATACACAAAGACGTGCTAACGCCCACACACACCCACACACGCACACACGCACACACGTGCACACACACACACACACACACACACACACACACACACGCACACAAAAACACAAACACACACCCACACACGCACACACAAAAACACAAACACACACACACACACACACACACACACACACACACACACACACACACACACACACACACACACACACGCACACACACACACACACACATACACACAGACACACAAATAAAACACAGGTGATGATGAACACTGTCAGTGTAATTATACATTTCCAAATCATACAGAGTTTTGTGAATTAAAGCAGCACATCATTCAGCTTGTAAGTTCAACACTGAGTAGAAAACAGGACCTCAGAATAATGTTGGCAGACACATATTTGCCATTTTAGATTAAAAAGGCAGAGGTGTTATATTGCCTTGTTTTCTTTTGAAAATATATACACGTATGATAGGGACAATGAGACAGAACAAGAAAGTATTTAATGATTGACAACAGAATATGTCAGACAATCGAATAAGCAGTAAGTATGTAGAACTAACAACATGAGTAGTGCAGCTATAATTTCTGATTACTCATGCATCATTCGACATATTCATATAACTGGCATATCTCATAGCCAAACATCATATGTAGTTTTACAACAGAGCATAACTAGTGTTGTGTAAAACCAATTTACCTCACTTAATCAAATGTACAGATCTCTTTATATATATATATATATATATATATATATATATATATATATTTAGATAAATACATATATGTATATATATATATATATATATATATATATATATATATATATATATATATATATATATATATATATATATACATACATATATGGGTCTACCTGAAAAAGTCAAAATCGCAGATCGCCGACAATTAGAACACCGACACCAGAAGATCGACAACGGAGAAGACCGACAGTTGAGAATCCCGATGCTGAGAACACCGACATGTTAAGGTAAGTGTGCGATAGGGACGGACGTTAGGGTCAGGGTGTGGGTAAGGTAAGTGTGTGATAGTGACGAACGTTAGGGTAGGGTGTGGGTCAGGTAAATGTGCGATAGTGATGGAGTTTAGGTTTAGAGGTGGGTTAAGTGAGTTAGGGTTAGGGTGCAGGTAAGGTAAGTGTGCGCGGACTTGAGGGTTAGGGATGGATTAAGTGAGTTAGGGTTAGGGTGCGGGTAAGGTAAGTGTGTGATAGTGACGGACCTTAGAGTTAGGGTTTGGGTTAAAGTTAGTGCATAGATAGTTGTGTATGTAAGGTTTAGTGTAGGTTTGTAAGGTTTTTGGTGTGCTTGTGTTGTGTGTGTGTTTTTTGGGAAAGGTATTTGTTTTGTTGATTGTCGGAATTTTGGTTTGTCGGGCATGTGAAGTTTCGTGTTTTTGAACTTTTTTTTTGTTTTTTTCATGTCGGTTATTTAGTTGTCGGTGTTTTGGCATGTTGGTGTTATCAGGTAGACCCATATATATATATATATATATATATATATATATATATATATATATATATATATATATATAGATATACATACACATATATATATATATGTGTGTGTGTGTGTGTGTGTGTGTGTGTGTTTGTATAATGATGTGTGGTAGTGCAAGCTGTGCTGGGGGAAGTAGGACAGTGCATGTGCAACATATGCCAGCATAGCTAGCTGGAGATTTTTTAAGAATTAGATGTAATTTGAATATCAAACTGATTTGTACAGATGCATGTGTTAAAATATATTTGTAAAGTTGCTTGTGCTAAAAATGTATCAACAGTGGGTCCTGCTGGACAGACAATAAAGATGCATGTTTGTCAGACTGAATT
>NC_056744.1:471766159-471778659 GCF_019279795.1 Protopterus annectens | reverse complement strand
ATTTAATTTCAGACTATTTTTCAAAGTTTACTGGCCTGAGATTAACCTCTTCTCTTCCTGTATCCTCTGTTATAATATATTCATTTCAAAAGTTACAATACAGATAGAAAAACAGGTGTATTTCTTTCTGTCCAGCAGGACCCACTGTTGCTACATTTTTAACACAAGCAGCTTTACAAATACATTTTCAACACAAGCACCTGTACAAATTAGTTTGATATACAAACGACATATAATTCGTTACCAAATTCCAGCTAGCTATGCTGGAATATGTTACAAATCCACTGCCCAACCTCTCCTGGCATAGCTGGCAATACTTCATGTCATCACAGTACCGCTTTTTGATCTGATCTGAAGAGTGAGGACATTACACAAGGTTAGGGGGTGCAAAACTTTCCTTATATTTCTGAGTACCAGATCCAAGATATTTGCACCCCTGGTAGGTATGCTGACTAGATGTTGCATGGCGTTTGCACTGACAAAATCCAAGAATCTTTGAGCCTGCATGTTAGTGGTTGTATATGTATCCCAGTTTATAGTTGAAATCACCCATGAATACAGCATTGGGCTGAATTGTGAGTGACTCCATTACATTCAGGAATGTGGTATGGTTATCCTGGGTCATAGAGAGGGAACTATATCTAGCATGGATATGGTATTGGACTTTACCTAAGATTAGTTGTGCATGGAATAGCCCAAGCATGTCATATTGTTTGACCAATCTTGAGATGTGCTTACTTTTATCTAGATTGATACACCTCTACTGCTTGTCCCTTTTGTGTAGCAGCTAGTCTAAATGAGTGGAAGACATTATAGCCTTGTACTGCTGGGGTGCTTCTGCTGCTTTAAACCATGTCTGAGTAACTACACAGATGTCAACACTCTCCAGGGTGAGGAGTGCTTTCAGGAAGTGGAGCATCTTTTTGAGACTCCTATCACTGAGCAGTAACACATTTAGTTTATCTTGCATAAAATTGACTATGTTGTCAGGTTTATGAGATTGTCATTACCAAAAAAGGGTACTATAGAGATCGGTAAGGTTTTGGCTAGTATCTGAAAACCTAGTGGGGACAGGTGCAGAACATCCCTAGCAAAGCAGCTTGGTCAGTTGATAATGTCCTCCCAAGCTGACAAAAATTAGACCCCCTTAGAATGATACCAATAACTATGCCATTTCCTGAAGTCAGTCATTTTCTGTTTATATTGTGGTGTCACTGTTGGAGAAAGAAATATGCTGCTCAGTTGTAGCTCATATGTGTATGAGACAAATAATCTGAAAGCTCTATCATGTTTGTCTTCATATAGTCCAGGGATTTATGTCTCAGATCACTAACAACCACATGGACTATGACAGAGTCATAAAGGTACTTGTGGTTCAATATTCAGAGTGCATCTGTGATATGTCAGGTCCTTGGTCCTGATAGGCAACTGATGGTGACTGTCTCCTTGCTCAGCCTGGTGGGAGGGCATCTCTCAATAGAGTCTATAATGACCAATGTATTGGGTTGTGTGGCAGCTTGCCTTAAGGTCTTGTAGGCTGAGACATTGTGAGATGTGGTTGTACATGTCCTGGGGAGTATTGTCTTTGTAGAGTGTTTGGGTGGTTGCTGAGGGCAGCATAAGGGATGCCTTTGAGGTTTGGATAGATTGCATTTAAGAGCCTCGGCATGTGACTTTATGTGTCTGATCCACAGTAGGAGTAATGTGTGTGTGTGTGTGTGTGTGTGTGTGTGTGTGTGTGTGTGTGTGTGTGTGTGTGTGTGTGTGTGTGTGTGTGTGTGTGTGTGCGTGTGTGTGTGTGTGTGTGTGTGTGTGTGTGTGTGTGTGTGTGTGTGTGTGTGTGTGTGTATGTGTATGTGTGTGTTACTGGCAACCTGTTTGGAGATATCAGTGTCTGTTACAAGAGCTTTCCCTCCAAAGACATAGTGTAATTGTATAATTACATCTCTCTCACACTTTGTCAATCTGCTTAAGAATAAGGTGGCTGTCAGTAAACATGAGACAATTTTTATATTACATCAAGATGCTCATTTCTAGGCTGGCTACAGAGACAGTAGGAAAATACACATCTATGGCTGTGGATTCTCTTTTTTTGTGATCTATGGCAGGTAGTCCAATCAGGGTTTAGAGTTGTTGGGCTTAGAGGAGAGGTCTAGGATTGATCTAAAACAACACTCATGGTGATGCTTCTCAAAGGGCAAACAAGCTGCTCTACACTCAGCTACATACTTCAGAAAATAGAAGAAGAAGCTTTAATCAGAGCTCTCTGCTTCTATACAGGGCACTGCAAACCACTGCTACACAGCTCAGCACAGGTTGTCAGTAAACAGTAAAAATGCAGTATAAGTGTGTGTATACACACACACAAACACACACACAGCTAGATCTATAGATACACACACACACACACACACACACACACACACACACACACACACACACACACATATATATATATATATATATATATATATATATATATATATATATATATATATAAATATATGCTGCTATGTATGCTACAGCTGCAATGTCACCAGAAGTTGTGTGGGTAGGTGGCCAAATCTCAGTGAAGTCAAACAGCAGTTTTAAACTCAGAGCTCTTGTAGCTGAAGAGGAATGTAGAAGAATACCTTAAATAAGAAAATGTAAAATCTAAATAGCACAGCAACTATGCTTTTCAAACAGAGAGTAAAAAATAGAAAAGTTAGAAATTATCTAAACAGAATTAAAATATTCTCCAAAAGATGTCAATTGTTGCCCTGTGGGTTCTGCTCATGCGCATTTCTTTTAGACTTTTAATTTAACAGTGCAAGGCTCTACTCTATGGCAGATTGGAATGATACTGATTCAACAACATTCATAATGAAATTATTCTCAAAGTATATATGTTCAGGAACAATTGCTTAGATTGTTAAAAAAACTACCAGGGAAAGGAACATGGTAGATATTGTTTGATTCCCTGAAGAAATTACTGTTATTTCATTTCAAGTCTTGCCACCATTGATGTGCAGTGATTATGGGGTAATAAAGTTTACTTTATTGCTAGATAATTCTGCCAAACTGACACTTAAGCCAATGCACAGTAGATTAATATCAGATTATATGGAAGCAATAGAGTCACTGTGTAAAACTAACTGGAATGATGCGTTCAGTGGGAAAAAATGCAGAAGGAATGGAGAAAGTTTTGGAAGAGAAATTGTTTGAATGTGAAAAATAAAAAAAATGTTTACCATAAGGAGCTATGCACACAATGTCAGGAGGATATATTTCCATAAGAACAATTTATTTGATGAAGATGAGAAACAAAAAATATAAGAAATGCAAAAGAGTTTGAACCTCAGCTTTGAAAACTGAAATAACAAGCTGGACAAACAAATTAAGCACTGTGTGAGACAAGATCAAGAACAATGTTGAGAAATTTTATATAAAGATATTGAGCATAATAAGCAACCATTTTATAGACGCACATAATGTGGAAGGAGTACAGAAATCCAAGTTGATAAACTGTGTGTAGATTCTAAAATTTATTCTCAGACACAACAGATTATAGATATATTTACAACATTTGATGGAAAACAGTTTGGCTCTACAAAGAGGGTGATACATTGTCCTAGTGACATCCAGGTAACCTCAGTTACTGAAATTAAATTTGATTATATTGAAAAAGAGCTATCTAAACTGGATCAAAACAAAGCACAGGGAAGAGACTGAATCAGCAATAATGTCCTGACAACACTTCAGCAAGAACTTACAGTACCGTTATATCTGTTATTGAATAGGTCATATAAATGTGGGCAGATTCCCTAAGATTGGAGACATGCATTTATTAAACATGTCATTAAAGGAAAGGGGAGGAGGACAAACTCAGAGAAATACAGACTCTTAATTTTACTTTCACGTTGTGGAAAAATAATGAAGAATGTAATATTGGATAAGGGGTGGCACAGTGGTATAGTGGTTAGCATTGTCTCCTCACAGCAAGATGTTCTCCCGTTTGATTCTTGGCTGGGGTGCTTTCTGTGCAGTGTCTGTATGTCATCACTGAATTTGCATGGGTTTCCTCCAGGTGCTCCGGTTTCCTTTCACATTCCAAAGATATTCAGTAGATGGATTGGACACTCTAAATTGTTCCTAGATGTGAGTGTGTGCATGGGAGTGTATGTGATGTACCCTCCAAGGAGGGTTGGGCCTTGTGCTAGCAACCCTAGCCCATAAAACCTTTAACTGCTACAGAAACAATGAACCCTGAAAGGTGCTCATTCCCCGATGTACCACATGGTGCATAAAAGGGAAAGAAAGAGAGAAAAATATTGGATAAGTTACTGTCAGGATTGGAAAGGCTGGGACTTGAAATGATATATCTGCATGCATCTGTAACATTATGTTCTATAACAGTATAATAACAGCTATGAATGAAACATTGTGCTGTGAAATAATTTATATAAATTTAACTTCAGCATTTGACATTGTACACAAACCCTAATCTATAAATTAGGAAAAACTACATATTGGTATACTCTTGATAAGATGAATAGCTGCACGGCTTGCAAATAGGACATGGCTAGTATCATACAGCAATTAGACAGGTGAAATTCTTGTTTATAGTCAGGGTGTCTGACAGGGCTCTGTCCTAGTCCCATACTTGTTTAGATTGTATCTTTTAGATACATCTTTTTCATCTGAGCTGTTCTACAGTCAGTATGTAGATGACTTGAAAGTGGGTAAACTGATTATATGTGTTACAGATAGGGCATGCCTGCAAAAGAACTTGACTAAATTGACCATTTTGGCACAGGAAGATAATATGCTGATAAATACATCATAAACTAAGCATATGAGATTTTGGGACATAAAGTGAAATATTTAATTAGCACACAGTGATTGAAACCATAGATTCATTTAAGGACCCGTGTATATGGGTAGATCCAGAGCTTTTCTAATCACATCAACCAATTGCTTAATGGCAGTTACAAAACTATAGGTTGTATAGAAAGATTTTAAAAGTCTGGGAAATCAGAAATGATGAAGTTGTTGTTTTTTAGTTACATTAGACCCAAACTTCAGTATGGCATAACGACATGGAACTCTTATAAGAGAAAAGCATGAGAAAACTGGAAAGAGTACGGGGGAACTATACCAAGGGCATCCATGAATGTGAAAATTTAAGTTATTATGAAAGCCTGTAGTGTCTCATAGATATCTAAGAGGAGATCCTAGTCTGGTATTATATAGGGCATTTAGAGACAACTACCTCTGGGAATGTTTGGGGTTATCAAAAAGTAGAAAATCATCAGGCAACCTGTGTAGAATATTATATAGGAATGAGATGTGTACTAATTGGTTCTCTGAGAAAGCAGATGATGCATGGAACAGACTACCAAATTACATCAAAGCATGCACTAGTTTAGATATTTTAAGAACAGTCTGGACACTTATTATGGGAACAGCTGTTTTGGTATATTGGCAGGTAAGAAGGGCATTAATGCCCATCCTTAAAATATTTGTATGTATGCCTGCATGTACTAATGTCTACTGGTATAATTGCCCAAAACTTTAATATAAGTACAGAGATGGTGCATGAAAAGGAGGTTGGCCAAATGCAACACATATGACAAAGCAAAAAAAATTTTTGCAAGGGGCATCTCTCATATTCCCATAACTATAAATATACTAACCCTGCGATCACACAGCGATGGGGAAAAAGGCATATTCCTTTACCCACATTCATCCATTCATACTAAAAACACTTTAAGTGACATGCACTAGTGACAAAAGTATGAACCCTCTATTCCCATTCAATTATATTGCTGTTTTCCAATGAAATCAACCATATGTTTTTTCAATGAAAGATATATCACTGGATGTCACTGTGGCATAACACAGGGTGCTGCACTCCTGAGTTTCTCTTCTTTCAAACAAGTTGTTAAACTGATATCCCGTCTGCTTGAGTTGGTGGTAGCTCAGGTGGATCCCATGGCACCTATCCCAGTCAGAAAGGATAAAGAAATAAATAACTGGTATTAAACATAATTTAACCAAACCAGAACGTGAAACCCTACAGAAACTTAGCAAGAAGCATGAACTGGTTATATTACTGGATGATAAAGGGGTGCAGTCGTTATCATGGACTGGGAAATGTATGAAACTGAAGCCTTGACACAGTTGTCTAATAATATGTTTTATATGAAAATGCCTTTGGACCCTACCTTCAGGTTCAAAAAAGAAATAGATGCTTTTTTGGACTTGGCAGTGGAGGAAAGGATTATTGATTTGAGAAATAAACAGGAATTGACAGTGCAGGAGCCAAAGTCACAATATCTATACCTACTTCCAAAAATGCATGAAAATGCCACCAAACTACCTGGCAGACCCATTGTCTCGGGTTGGGGATCCTTGACGGAACCCTTATCTGCTTTTCTTACAGAATATCTCAAACCTCTTCTTCCACTGGTCAGATCCAGAATCAAAGATACAACACAATTTTTGAACATTATCCAAGATACACAGTTAGAATCGGGTTGGATCCTATGTACATTAGATGTCACAGCTCTTTATACTAATATTCCACACTGGGCTGGACTGGAGGCAATTCAATATTGGTTATATCAAGCACAACTATATAAACCGGGCTTCAATACTTTCCTAGTCTGTTTAGTTGAACACATCCTCACGAAAAATCTTTTTTACATTCATGGGACCTGCTTCTGGCAGCTAAGACGTACTGCTATGGGAGCATCTTTTACTCCCATTTATGTGGACCTCTTTATGGGGTACTTTGAGGTGCATTTGATCTATGATGCTAGTCATAATTTATTTTTGGACAATATGGACATCTGGAGACGATATTTGGATGACTGCTGGATGGTGTGGAGGGGGGATGTCAGCTATTTGATGGAATTTGTTGAATACCTTAATGAGAACAAATGGGGGATACATTTTACACTCAGCCATGATTATAAGCAAATTACTTTTTTGGATGTACATATCACCCGTCAGCCTGATCATACACTTCATACCCAAGTATATAGGAAATTCCCCAAATTCAAAAGTTTATTACATGCTTCGAGCCACCACCCCCAACACATCATCCAGAACATCCCCAAGTCTTAATTTCTGCGCATCAAACATATATGTTCTTCGGAGGAAGCCTATAGCCATAGCCAGCAGGACCTTACTCATAGATTCTTGAACAGGGGTTATCAACAGCAATATATTGATAAGGCCAGCTCCTTTTCCACAGAACAGGATAGGAACACACTGTTATCTTATAGCCATAGGGACAAAGGAAAGGGAATGGCTAATGTACATGATGTCCGAATGGTTACCACATTTGGCAGCAACACTGCCAAATTTAGGAACATCATTCAGAACCATTGGGACAGTCTACTAGCCAATGAATATTTAGCCGAAATACAACCTTCAAGATGCCTCTTTTCCTATAGATGAGGCTGTATGATAAATTCACATTTCACTCATTATAAACATTCACACCCTATACCTGCCAAACAGGCCACCTTGTTTGGGGATAAGTTAGTGGGGAGCTATCCCTGTGGACACTGCAGTTTTTGTATTCATATAAACAAAACTACTGAATTCACAAGCAGCAATACCTCACAGATTTTTGACACTAGGTGTTTTGTTAATTGTGGCAGTGACTGGGTTATCTACCTGGCCACTTGTTTTTGCTCTGCGTTTTACTTAGGGCAAACATCACAAAGTGTAAAACACAGAATAAGTGAACATCTTAGTGATATTAGGACCAAATGTATTCATAATGCATTGTACAAACATACACTAACCCACTCCACTGCCAAATTCAATTTTACAATTACAGACAAAATCCAGGGACATAGAGCCAACAAAGCAGGCTGGCACTCCGTTTTAAACAGGAAGGAATCAGGATGGATTGTCAAGCTTGGAGCTTTATTTAAGCCTGGTTTAAATGAACATAATTGAATTTTTGGGATGGAGCAATTGGAATGTAACAGGTTAATTAATTGAGTTTATAAATGTGTGCAGAGCTGATGTATTCTAATGCACCGAGGAAGGCATTTTGTTTTGCCGAAACCAGTATGCCTATTTGTTTTTTATTTTATTCATATTAATAAATGTAGCCTATTTACTCCTATTTTGCTGCTGGACCAATCAGCTTTCTACAGTATGCCAAAGTCCTTCTTTCCTTCTTTTTCCCTTTACTCTATGAATTGAGGCGACATAGAATGGCTGCTGTAGATACAAGAAATGATTTTTTACAATAAGCCAAGGTCCTTTTTTTGCTCTTCACTTTTATAGCTAAGAAAGTGGGGGCAGTATATTGGGATCTGGCACCATGGGCAAGATGAGACAGCTATGGCTCTGAGTCCCACTATGCTTAACAATTGTTCAGCCCAGCACTTACTCTTGGAGTTTTAAACTTATTTCAAATTATATTAAGCACACTAACAGTTAGGAGCAGCCATACATGACAAAATGTACTTGTAAATATTAGTGATTACCTTATACAAGCAGAGCTTTCCTTTGCCTAAGAATTACTCTCAGGTAAAGCTGTTATATGTTCTGCTCTATGAATTCTTCCATAGGGTAATGGTTTTCCCTGCTATCTTTCTTGCTTATATAGAACAAATTCACCTATTGGGAGTGATGACTATGCTAATTAGGAAACAACTAATTTATTGCTATAGACTCACAGTTTGAGTAAACATGCTAAATATGTCTCTCATGAGAGATCCATGCCATACCTCTAATGGGTACCTATAATTCCATGTATAACTTCACAAAAGTGGAGTCACTGTAGTGCCTGCTTTCTTAACAGCATAAACAGCTAAACAGGACTGCCATGTTTCAAACCTTAAAGTGCCATTCTGAACCATTTTAACACAATACCTCTGTTATCCTAGTTCACCATCTGCTGAGCAAATGTACAGAAGGCAGTACACATGAGAACTATTTGGGAGCAAATTTTCTGCCTTTTCCCCCTGGTATTCCTCAAAATGGAACATGTCTGAAGAAGGAGGGAGTAATGCTTCTTTCAGAGCACAAAGGTTGTTTGTGGAAGAGGCAAAACAATCTTTCTCCACCTCCTTCATAAGGATTACATTCAGAGGCTCCTGCAGGAAACTATGAAGGGCCTCAGTATAGGAATGAAGCCTGGAGCAGTTTAGCTCAGGCTATCACCCATGCCACTGGTATCCCATGCATGAGGGAACAGTGCCATCACCGTTATAGTGGCATAAGATGACAACACCTTGACCTCCAAAGCCCATGGGAGTCTTAAGTTAGACAGCAGGGAAAGCATATCTAATGTAAGTATTAGCTATAGTAGCTACACATGTACACTGCCAGTGCATACTATACACAGATCTTGCTCCGCAGTTCTTACTCAGTGCTGTTTATCTCTCCATAGCCCCTTTCATGATTGCAGAGAATAGGCAGCTACACAGGAACAGATGAGAATGCCTAATAGCACAGATTACTTCTCTTAATATTGTCCCCATCTTACCTACTCTTTTTCTAGATGAAAATACATCTGAACCCCCCAAAAATCCCTCTTTTCCTGCCTCCATCCTATTCATTCTTTAACTCCTTACCTAATACTCTACCCTCATCTTGATTCCCCTTTACACCACTTTCCTATCTTACTATTTCCAACCTTTAATTTTGTCAAAAATAAACCAGCACACAAGCTTGGTGACCCTTAAAGGCTGTCACATAATTTATCCTTCTTGCTCCTAACATGCACACAAGATTGCACAGAACATACCCGAGGTACATGTATGACCAAAGGGCGCTACTGCTTCTGCTGCTCATACTGTCCTGATGATACACCACACATCTACCAGGTCTTCCCACCAGAGCTCTCAACATCTTAGCACAAAAACTCTGTACAAAGCCAAAAATAATGGGGGGACAAAGCCCCAAAAATAGGGACACACTTTAAATATTGCTCTTATAAACTTAGAAAGTTTCTAGAATAAAAGATATGTATTTTCTGAAAGATATAAAGTATTTAACTCAAATGACTGTCATTATTTAGTGAATTCAGTCCTCACTGATTTGCTACAAAATCCAGAAAAATCACAAATTTTATGAGGAACAGACCAAAAGTATGAGGCAGAAGTCTGGACATTCTGCAAAAATCTGTACAGTTGGGAAGTATGCTTCCCACAGGCGATGCTGCAGCCACAACAGGGATATTTAATGAGCTGTTGATCATGCACTGTTCCTTAACCACATTCATTCTTGGTGAGCATTGAAACTCATCTCACACACACAGTAAACACAGCAGGGCTGGCTGTGAGCACATCTGCACAGTTTCTGAAGCCCAGTGAAGATTCCGGAGTAGTCCATGTACTTGTTAAACAAATTTAAATAAATAAACAGATTTGTATTAAAATCTGAGAGTCTGAAGCACTTTCAAATTGACTTACTGGATATGATAACATGAATAACCTGCTTAATTTGCCAGATACTACTTCTTCTGCAGTCATCCATGAGCTATCTAGGTTCACTCTGTTCCATGTGATCATATACATGTGTCCACCACTAAAATCACATGCCGTTAGTTCTATCACATATTAAATTAAAAAATGGCAGTCTCCCCTCACTGATGGCTTCATTGCCATACCTCAAACTTACCATCTATCATCTCCATATATGAACACTAAACACATTACCATGAATTCTAGTCAGTTACAACTACCACATAAACTAGTCAATAAAGACCAATCAACCTGTCACTGATCCCAAACTACCACATAATAAAAGTAACTTACAGTAATTAAACATATTGAATATATTGACTGGTCTGCATTTCATTCAGAAGTTTTAAAATATATGTTTAATAACATGTTTTCTACAAGCTACCATGAACTTGTTTTTAATTACAGAAAGTCAAGTGGATATGGACATTTTGAAATAAACCATTCTATGTGGAAAGGGTTAACTGTCTCTACAATAAGCTGTTTAGAAGAAAGAAGATAGCTGAAAGTGGAAACCTAATATTAATGAGGTGGATGTAAGGATAAGGTACTGCTTGTTGAGTTAGGTGTGAATGGCCTTAGGAATTCTATTCAACTAGGCATCCTAAACATTTAGCTTAGAGACTGAAAGTAGTTGAAGAATGAAAAATGTCTCAAGGGTCCATACTAGGTCCTCTACTCTTCTCCATTTTTATCAACAACCTTCACACTGCTATCCCGAAAGCTACCTGCATTCAGTATGTAGATGATTTCACTCTGATCTACTCAGCCACCTCTCAATCCGAACTGCAAACCTTAACCCAAAATACATTTAATGCTATCAAGAACTGGCTCACCAACCAACGCCTACTTCTGAACCGCAATATAACTAAACTTTTACTCTTCTCCTCCACTAGTAGATCCACCACACTTTCATTCTCTGTCACATCTAACAATGGTACCACTATTTCCACAGATCATCACACCAAACTGCTAGAGGTTATCATAGAAAATAATCTTAAATTTGACCTACAGGTCAACAAAACCATACAGACCATCAATAAGAAGCTTGGATTACTGTATAGAAACAAGACATTTTTAACCCCACTGGCTAGGACTGCAATTGTCTGATCACACCTACTCTCTACTCTACTCTCTACTCTTTTATATGCCTCATCTGTACTCTCAAACCTCAACAAATCTGGACTAGGTAAGCTGTCCCACAGCTACAATCATATTGCCAGATTAACCACTGGCTCTACCTATAGAACCCACCACTGCCAGAACCTTAAACAACTAGAGTGGCTAGAGATGCCCAGCTTAATTCAATTCAATCAACTCTTAATAACGCACAAAATTTTGTACCACCCTGAGGATAAACCCTCACTTAAAAATATTATTAAGCCATATAGCAACCTGAGATCCCTACGGTCAGCCGATAAACTACTGGTCCAAACCCACAAAGCTAATAACTCTGCTGGTGAATCCCTGTTTGCCAACTACATTGGCAAAACCTGGAATTCGTTGCCAAACTATATAACCTTACAATTCTCAAAAAGTCTCTTCTAAAAAAACCTCAAAGAGTATCTCAAAGTGAATTGGCTATGCCCATGTACCAACCGTGATTAAGTTATAAACTGAAAGCATATTCTGTAATTATCATAACTTGTAACTAAGTCACCAAGATCTGCTTCCAATCTGATGTCTCTTACTTTTAATTGTGTCTGTCCATGAAAATTGTGAGTCCCTACTAGGGAAAACTACTAAGTCATTGTATATAATCACTTTATTTTTATAATTGTTTTCTAACTTCTGTATAATCTATGTAAGTTTGACTATGTGGAGCTTTTCTCCCCAGGCTTCCGCTGAAAATGGACATGTATGCAGTCAGACTATCCCGGTAAACAAAGTAAAATAAAATAAATAAAATGTCAGAAGTCATCAGGCTTCTTTGGATATAAGCAAGATATTTTAGAATTACAAGAGCTTGTATCATGAGGGGTGGAGCTTAGAAGACTAGATCAGACTGGACTATATTGT